>NW_006779129.1:613883-628442 GCF_000442215.2 Lipotes vexillifer | reverse complement strand
GTGAGCCATGGCCGCTGAGCCTGCGCGTCCGGAGTCTGTGCTCCGCAACGGGAGAGGCCACAGCAGTGAGAGGCCCGCGTACCAAAAAAAAAAAAGAAAGAAAAGAAAAAAAAGAAATAAATAAAAATAAAGTTTATAACTTGATTTTACTCTTCAAATCCTGACCGTGGGTTGCATCACTTTGGCTTCTAACTTCTTTGGATTCTTCAGAAAACAGCTCTGCCAAAGAGCTCGAGGGCCCTCAGCCCCAGGGACGGACTGAGAGGGAGCTCCAAGCCCCCACCCGCCCCCAGAGAGATCCCACTTCCCGGGTGAATCACCGACCCATCTGCGTAGTTTGCTTTTCCCTCGGAGAGAAGGAGCTGCCAGTTACATGCTGATCCGCCAGGAATCTTAAAACCTGTGTCTGAGAAAGCCTTGAAAAGGAGTGACAGAGTGGACAGGCCTGAAGGGGCAGGCCACCTCTGCCCGGCCAGGCTCCGGGCTGACACCGCAGGCTTGCAGGCTGCCCCCCAGCTGTAACCCCACCCCCGCTTCCCGGGACCCCACCGGTGGGCCTCTCTGGCCCAGAGGAGCAGCTGGGCCGTCCCCGAGGCTTCCGTCCTGGTTTCCAGAGAAGCTGTTGGCTGAACACGAGACCATCTGGTTTAATGTAGGAGGTGAGCTCAAACTTGGCCAGCAAAGAAGAATGGATCCTTGTGAGAACAGGCCCTCAATAGTTTTTTAGTTATTTGAGGAAATGCTTTTTCGGGATAAGCAAGATGCTAGAAATAAGGGGTCAAGAGACTATCAACCACCCGAGACCCAAGCCCTCGCTCCCAGCACTCACGTCTCACTTCTCAAGGACCAGCTTAAATGCCAGCATCACGCCCCCCACCCCCGTGCCTGTGTCTTGTCTAAAGCAGATCCTCCTTTGTCTTTTTTTAAACTGATGACAAGTTGAAATTACAGTGGACTGATCCCAGTTCAGGCGAGCAGAAATGGGGTCAGGTGGCCACGGAGGATCTGGTCTCAGACACATCCCTGCCCCACCGGGAACTGGAACTTTCCCTGAGCTGCACCAGACCCAAGGCACCCCCAGCCGTACTCAGAACTGCAGCTGCCAGCTGCAAACTTGAGGCCTCAAGGTCTCCCCTTGTGACTATGCAACCATTCAGACCCCAGCCAATCCTCACTTAACAAGCGCCCTCGTGTCTTGCCAGCTCCAATTATAATTCTTTATTTAGAAAACCTGTGTAACTGTGACCTTGCACTTTTTGTCTTTACAGGCCTCCTCCGCCATTTTGTCTGTAATTCAGTGCAACACGGTTCAATTGCTTCTTGAACCTGTGTCCCAGGCTGCAGTCCTCACAAACCCCAAATAACTTTCTTTTTATTTCCATCAGGTCTCCCTTTCTGAAATTTTGTTTAACAAAATCACTGTTTTTCACGGATGAAACATTTCAAACGTAGATCAGCGAGGACAGTGCAACGGCGCGGACTGAGCCACCCTGCACCCGCTTTCTACGTTAACCTGTTACCGTCTGCCAGACTTGTCTTAATAACCTTACGGTTGAAATATTTTAGAGTAAATTACAGACTTGATGACGTTTCATGCATAAACACTTCAACCTTCACCTCTAAAAAAACAAGAATTGCTCCTGCATCACATAATACCGTTACCGACCCATGTTCAAAATAGAACACCAAGCTAAAAATAGCTTCTAAGCATCACCATACGCCCAGGCCATATTTAAATTTCCACAATTTTCTGAAATTGTCTTTGACAAGCTGTTTGCCCCCTAAGCTCTGAACAAAGTTTAAGGCTTCGTTCCAGTCCTTTCTGTCCTGTGTCACACTGAGAATGGGTGCTTAAAGCTACAGTGTTCCAAAATTACTTGAAATGATTTTTTTCCTTCATGAGATTATATTATTAATAAGATATGCAGTTTGGTCTACTTTTTCTCAGCTTGTTCTCAGTATCAGGAAATTTTCCTTTGTAATTTAATTGTTCGAATATATGAAATATTGACCTGGTTCAAAAGTCAAAAGTCAAAGAGTACCCTGGAGAGGCCATGCTCCCAACCTGTGCCTCCACCCCACTCCCTGTGGGCTCCTATTTTTATCAGTTTTTAGTTAGTTCTTTCAGTGTTTCGCCTTGTGACACCATCTCCATACAAAAGAGAGTGCACTGAATTCACAGATCTCCACTCTAGTTTTCACTTAACAACACAAGCTGGAGATTACTTCCAGTCTTTCTCCATCCCCTGAAGCAATTGGGTTTTCTGTCTTGTAGATCTGCCACAGCTCCAAGCAGCATCTCACAGCTAGACATCTGAATGCTTTCCAATCCCACAGCTGCCAAGAACCGCCCCCCCCCCCGACGTTTGTCATCTCCTGCTCCTGCATGTGTGTGCATCCCTAGGACAGATCAAGGGAAGAACACGGGTCACTTTGTTAGATCTGGCCAATTGCCTCCATAAGCTGTGTTGTGTTGCATGTTCACTGCCCCTCACCCCACAGCCTCGCCAGTAAAATTAGCTGTCACACCTCTGGGGTTTTGTCAACCTGATGGCTGAGAACCGGTAGTTCAGAAAACAGATTTGCATTTTCTCTCACTACAAATGATGCTGAGCATTTATTTATGTGTTGAGGCCCTTTGACACCCATTTTTTTCCTGAGAAAAAGAGTATTCGTGGCTCTTGCCCCCTCCCTAGTCCATGGCTCTTGGTTTTTTCCTTCCCCATTTCTGGAAACTCTCTTCATATTAAGTAGATTAGCCCTTAGAGACAACTGGCAAGTGCTGTTCTCAACTTGTCATTGGTCTTTTGCCTTCGTTTTTTTGTTGTTGTTGTGTGTTGTGTGTGTGTGTGTGTGTTCAGGAATGTTTTGTATGCAAAATAATTGAATTTATTGATCATTTCCTCTGTTGATACTGAATTTAGAACAGTATTTAGAAAGGATTTTTCCATACCCAAGTTATAAAGCAAGTCACATGTTTTCTTTTAGAGCCTCTATGGTTTCATGTTTTATATTTATATCTCTGATCCACTTGGAGTTTATTCTATAGTGTAGAGGGTGACAAGGATCCAAATGGCTATCCAAGTTACCCAATACCTTTTATTAAAAAGGCTATCTTTTCCCCAACCTGAGCTGCTGCCTTTATGTTACTTAAACTCCACGTATGTATGTGGGTCGACTTTTGGATCTTCTAGTGTGTCCCACTGATCAGTCCATTTATGTAGCAGTCCCACACTTTGAATTACGGACACTTTACAGTATTTTAAACATCTGTGGGGAAAGCCCCACTCCTCCCTCCATTGCTAATCGTTTCCAGCATTTTCCTGACTCTTGTTTATTTTTTCATAGGAGCTTTAGAGTCAATCTTTCTGGGCCTGGAGGACAGCAAGAACCCTTTGGTATTTTAGTTATAAATTAACTTAAGACAACTTGACTTTTTCACGATAACGAGTGTTCTGGCCCAAAGACATGCCCTGTATTTTCCTCTTTGTCTACTTTTGTGCGTTTCAAAGTGAAGCTTACTTCATGTAAGTTTTGCGTATTTATTGTTAATTCCTGACTATTTTATCTGTTTTTACTATTGTTTGGTCATTGCTTCTATGAGGACAACTGATTTCTCTGTGTTAATGTTACACCCTGCTACGTTAGTGAATTCTCTTATTGTTTTAGTAGTTTCTCAGCCTTGATTTTACTAGAACTGCAATCTGCACCGGTGAATGGAGGTCATTTTACTCCTTCCTTTCCAATTCCTATGTGTGTGTGTGTGTTCGCGCGTGCGTGCGTGCAACTGCATTTGATGATGCTTCCAATAGGATTAAGTAGTAGGGGTGTGGTAGTGGTTGGTCACATTCCTGACTTTGGTGGGAATGCCTCAGTGCACCCCATTAAGATACTGGCTTTCTTCTATTTGACCATAAAAGATTATGAAATAAATCTTCTTTTGCATTTATGAAGATGGTCATGTAATCTTCTATCAATACTTAGCTCCCTTTGAAACCTGGTAGTTCAGGGATGGACGGTGGAGAGGAGCAGTTAGTTAATAAAAGATAATTATTCTGTGTGAATTTGTCTGCGTAGACAAGCTGTAATTACTTACTCAGTGTTGGTAAGTCATAGAAAATCATCTTTTCATCCAGGTTTTCAAGTGCTTTTGCCTAGAGTTATAAGTAATCTCTTAAGATTTAATTTTCTCCATCTTGATGGTCATTCCTCCTTTTAGAGTTTTTGTTACGTGTATTTATGGCTTTACTTTTTTCTGTGGATTAGGTTAGCTAGTGATTTATCTATTTTGTTGGTAATTTTCAGAGAACTGGGTTTTTATTTGTTAATTCTACTGTTTTCCAACTCAATTTCTGACTTTGCCTTATTAGTGCCTACTTTCAGTTTACTCAGTAGTTCTTAATTTAAATTTTTGAGTTGAACACAGTTCATTTATGTTTCCTTCTTTTGTTTTTCTTGTTATAAATATGAAGCTGTAAGTGTGTCTCTGAGCACTGCCTGAGCTACACTCCCTAGATTCCGATATGTTTCCATTACCACCATTTCCTAGCATTTCTGAAATTGGTTTGCATTTACCCTTTGACTCTTGACACAAGAGTTTTTGTTTGTTTGTTTGTTTGTTTTGCGGTACGCGGGTCTCTCACTGTTGTGGCCTCTCGCGTTGCGGAGCAACAGGCTCCGGACGCGCAGGCTCAGCATCCACGGCCCACGGGCCCAGCCGCTCCGCGGCATGTGGGATCTTCCCGGACCGGGGCACGAACCCGCGTCCCCTGCATCGGCAGGCGGACTCTCAACCACTGCGCCACCAGGGAAGCCCGACACAAGAGTTTTTAAACAAAGTTTTAAAATGTACAGGAAGATGAACATTTAATATTTCTGTTTTGATTTCTAGGTTTATCATGTTGTTTACACTATTTCTATCTGGAATTGAGATTTTTACTGTTGCCTAATTTATGGTCCATTTCCATGACTATCCTATGTGCCCTGGAAAAGACAATGTAGTTTCTTCCTGGTCAGAGCACAGATTTCAATAGTTTCCATAAAGCTCGCCATGCCGTGCAGTCAGTGCTTCCACATACATGCTTCCTCACTTTTGTCCCCTTGATCTGTCTTGGGCTACAGAGGAGTATTACATCTCCTAATAGCAGGATTTCTTTCTGTTTCTCTTATTCTCTCCTGCAGTTTCTGCTTTGTGACAATTGTTGCTGTCACTTGCAGCCTAAATAGCATGGCTATAAGGCAGTGATCTTGAAGAGTGGACCACACTCTGATGTCCTCTTGTTCTCATTTAATGCTTCTTGGCCCCAAATCTATCCTGTACAAATCAAAATCATGACCCCTGTATTCTTTTACTTAAATCACCTTTACTGAAACATATTTACACACAGTAAAATGAGCCCATCTTAAGTGTAAAGTTAGATAAGTTTTAACAAGTGAGTACTCCTGCATGGCACCCACCACAATCAAGAACATTTGAAACACCCCCAATCCCAGGCAGCCGTCGACACCCCAGGCAGCCACTGATTTTTTTCTGACACTGTAAATTAGGCTTGTCTCTTTACAGGTATATATTGTGGAACAATACAGTACATACTCTTTTGTGTCTGGCTTGTTTCACTCCACGTCAGAGTGTTTTTGAGGTCCATCCATGTTGTCACACGTGTCAGAGGTCTGTTCCTTTCGATTGCTGATCACAGTCAGTTTCCACTCTGTGGTGTTCTGATTACCCTTGACACACTGATGGTAATTGTTTCCAGGTTTGGACTCATGAATGAAACTGGCTATAAACTTTTCTGTTCAAGTCTTGGTTTAGACCAGTATTTTCATTTTTCTTGGATAAATACCTAAGAGAAGACTTGCTGAATTGTATGGGAAGCATCTGTTTAACTCTTTAATTAACCGTTCTCCAAAGTATTTGTACCATTTCACATTTCCATCAGAAATGTATGCGTCACAGCTGCTGCATCTTTGTCAACACTTAATATTGCCAGCCTTATGAACGTTAGCCATTTCTGTGGGAGTGTAGCGGTATCTCATTGTGATTTTCATTTCCTTTTGCCTGATGACTAATGAAGCTGAATACTTTTCATGTACTTACCGACTAGTCGCTGCATTGTGAAGTGGCTGTGGCGATCTTTTGCCCAATTTTGTTGGGTTGTACAGGTTTGTAGTTCTGTTTATGTAGTTGTGCATGGGTTCTTTTAATAGTCTGAATACAAGTCCTTTGTTAGACATACTTTGCAAATATTTTCTTCCACTCCATGACTTATCTCATCATTATTTTCTCAATACTGTCTTTTTATAAGCAGAAAATGTCAATTTTTATAACATCTAATACCCAATTTTATCTTATAGTTATTGCTTTCTGGGTCCTAAAAAAATCTTTGCCTAACCCCAAGTCACGAGGATAATCTCTTCTATCATTTACAGTTTCAGCATTTACACTTAGGCCTCTGATCCACCTCAAATTACTCTTTGTGTGTTCGATGTGTGTGTGTCTGTGTAGAGGGTCTGTGAAAGGAGAGCCACAGTTGGGGCAGGGTGTCGATCCACAAATCTGCATATCAACTCCAAATTTTTGCTGGCCACTGAACTGCATGTGTTCAGGGGAGAGTGCAAAAGACCCAAAGAAAAGCAGAAGCTAAAGAGGGAAAGAAAGCAAAGGTTTAAGCTGGTGGGGAATGAAAACTCCTTTCAACTCATGGCGCAGGAAAAACCAAACATCCATATATTAAAAAACAAAACAAAACAAAACAAAAACCTAAAGCATATATACATCGTGGACTTCCTGTGATGAGACAGCAAAAAGGACCCAACATCACTTCTGTGATATTTCTGCCCAAAATATAATGATATAAATACATAACCAGAATCTAATCAAAGGGAAACGTCTAACTACCCCAAGTTGAGGGACGTTCCACAGAATAACTGGCCTATATTATTCAAAGATGTCACAGTCATAAAACACTGGGGAGGGCTAAGCAACTGCCTCATGTTAAAACAGACTAAAGATATGACAACTAAACGCAACATGTGACCTGGGATTGGATCGTGTGACATGAAAAAAAAAAACTATAAAAGATATTACTGGGATAATCATCAAATTTTGCATATGGTCTGTGGATTAGAGGATGGCATTGTCATCAATATTAAATGTCCTAATTGTGATCATTGCACTCTGGGTATGTAAGAGGTTGTTTTGTTCTTAGGAAACACACACTGAAGTATTTAAGGATAAAAATAGTACCATCTATACTCAGTAATGAACTTAACTTTTGTTTAGAAGTTTTAATAAGCAACTTTTGCAAATGTACTAATGGCCACACAATTCAAATGTTTTCAACAAAGTTTCCATCTGGAACAAATTGACTAATACCACTTAATCATGCAAGGAAAAGAGGGCATGTAAAGGAAGAACCCCAACAAACAAGTAACCAACATATTTCAGTGTGTATTTCTGTAGCAGTTCAATTTCTATTGTTTTCTGAATATCCAGAGTGACCCTAAATGTTCCAAATGAAAGAGGTGAACACAGAGCCATCCTCACACAAGCTAAGGACTACATTTCTCTTGGGGAAAAAAAAGGTAGATGTTGCTAAACTGTCCCCCAAAATGTTTGCAAAAATGGAGTCCTACTGACAGTACACAGCCATGACCATTTCTCCACACATTCATCAGCTATGAACATTTGTATATAAGTCTTTGTGTGGACATACACTTTCATTTCTTTTGGGTAAATTCCCAGGAGTAGAATGACTGGTTCATACAATAGACATGGTTAACTTTTTAAGAAACAGACACACTGTTTCCAAAGTGGTTGTAACATTTACACTCCCACCAGCAGTGTATGAGTTCCAGTTGCTTCACACCCTCATCAACATTTGTTATGATCAATCTCTTTTAAATCATAGTCTTTCTAACGTGTAGTGGTATCTCATTCTGGTATTTCCCTAACGGCTAATGATGCTGAGGATCTTTCATATGCTTATTTGTTATACATGTATCTTCTTTGGTGAAGTGTCTCTTCAAATCATTTGCCTATTTTTTAAACTGAGTTGTTAGTTTTCTTATTATTGAGTTTTGAGGGTTCTTTATATAAGCTGGATAAAAAAACCTTTATCTGATGTATGATTTGCAATTATTTTGTCCCAGTTTGTATGCGGCTTGTCTTTTCATTCCCATAGCAATGTCTTTCAAAGAGCCGACATTTTAATTTTGATGAAGTCCATTTAATCTTTTAAAAAGTGGATCATGATTTTGATATCATACGTAAAAACTCTGCTCAACCCAATATTTTTAAAATAAGTTTTATAGTTTTATGTTTCAAATAATCTGTTTTGAGTTAATATTTGTATATGGTGCGAGATATGGATCAAGGCTCATTTTATTTTGCATGTGGATATCCAATTGTTCCAGTACCATTTGTTGAAAAGGCTATCCTTTCTTCACTGAATTACGTTTGCACTTCGTAAAAGTTAGTCGTGAATATTTGTATAGGTCTATTTCTGGACTCTATCTGTTCCATGATCTATTTCACACCAGTGCTACACAGTCCCAATTACTATGGCTTTGTAAGTCTTGAAATCAGAGTTAGTCCTCCAGTATTCTTTTGCAAAGCCGTTTTGGTTATTCTAGATCCTTTGCATTCTCACCTGAATTTTAAAATCAGCTTGTCAGTATCTACAAAATAGCTGTTGAAATTTTGTTTGAATCAATAGATTAATTGGGGGATAATTAACACCTTAACAATACCATGAATATAGTATATCTCTCCATTCATTGGGTTTTTTTTTTTAAATCAAGAAAAGATGTTGAATTTTATCAAATGTTTTTTTCTGCATCTTTTGAGATGATCATTTCTTTCTTTTTTTAGTTTGTTTCTGTGATGAATTACATTAATTGATTTTCAAAATCAACCAACCTCATAATGCTTCATGTATTTAAATTTTTCAAAGCATTTTAGTTTGAGATAATTGTAGATTCACATGCAGTTGTAAGAAACAATACAAAAAGATACTGTGTACCTTTTACCCAGTTTTCCCCAATGGCTACATCTTGCAAACTATAGTACAATGACGCAACCAGGATATTGACATTGACAGAGTCAAAACACAAAACAGTTCCATAGACACAAGAATTTCCCCTATGTCCCTTTTATAAGCATAGCCACCTCCCTCCAACCTCCAGCCCATCCTTAACTACTGGCAATCGCTAATATGGTCTTCATTTCTTTAATTTTGTAATTGCAGAAATGTTATACAAGTGGAATCATAGAGTATGTGATCTTTTGGGTTTTTGTTTGGTTTGGTTTGGTTTTGGTTGGGGGGATTTTTTTTTTTTTTTAATTAATGGGTTTTTTTTCCCCTTTCAGTTTTATTGAGACATGATTGACATACAGCATCGTATAAATTTAGGGTGCACAGCTTAATGATTTGACTTACATACATCATGAAATGATTATTGCAAGTCTAGTGAACATCCGTCTCATATAGATACCAAATTAAAGAAACAGAATAAAATTTTATGTGTGTAATGAGAACTCTTAGGAGTTACTCTCTGAACAGCTTTCATACATAACCTGCAGCAGTATTAATTATATTTATTACATTGTATTTACATTACATCCCCAGTATTTGCCTACCTTATAACTGGAAGTTTGTACCTTTTGACTGCCTTTATCCGATTTCCCCTCCTTCAACCCCCCACCTCTGGTAACCACAAATCTGATCCTTTTTCTTTCAGTTTGTTCGTATGTTTGTTTGTTTTTGAAGTATAATTGACCTACAACACTATGTTAGTTCCTGTTACAAAACATAGTATTTTTTTCCTATACATTTCAAAATGATCACCATAAGTCTAGTTATGTCACCACACAAAGATATTACCTAGTAATTGACTATAATCCCCACACTGTACATTTCATACCTGCAACTCTTCTATTTTGCAACTGGAAGTTTGTACCTCTTAATCTCCCTATTTCTTCCCTCCCCCACCCTCCCCTCCTCTAGCAACCACCTCTTTGTTCTATGTGCCTATAACTCTGTTTCCACTTATGTTTTTTCATTTGTTTTGTTTTCTAGATTGCACATATAGGTGAAGTCATACAGTATTTGTCTTTCTCTGTCTGACATATTACTTAGAATAATACCCTCTAGGTCCATCCATGTTGCTGCAAGTGGAAAGATTTCCTTCTTTTCATGGCTGAGGAATATTCCATTATATATACCACATCTTCTTTATCCATTCATCTACTGGTGGGCACCTGAGCTGCTTCCATATCTTGACTATTGTGAATAATGCTGCAGTGAACATAGGGGTACATGTGTCTTTTCTAATTAGTGCTTTTGTTTCGATAAATTGCTGGATCTTATGGTAGTTCTATTTGTAATTTTCTGAGGACTCCCTATACTGTTTTCCATAGCGGCTGCACCTATTTACATTCCCACCAACAGTGTAGGAGGGTTCCCTCTTCTCAACACCCTCACCAACACTTATTTGTTGTCTTTTTGATAATAGCCATTCTGAGAGGTGTGAGGTGATATCTCATTGTGATTTTCATTTGCATTCCCCTGATGATGATTAGTGATGTTGAGCCCCTCTTCATGTGCCTGTTGACCATCTGAATATCTTCTTTGGAAAAAAACTTTTATTCCAGTCCTCTGCCCAGTTTTTTATTAGGTTGTTTGTGTTTGTTTGTTAGATGTTGTGTTGTATGAGTTCTTTGTATATTTTAGATATTAACTCCTTATCAGATATATCATTTGCAAATGTCTTCTCCCATTTATTAAGTGGCTTTTTCATTTTGTTGATAGCTTCCTTCACTGTGCAAAAGCTTTTTAGCTTGATGTAGTCCCATTTGTTTCTTTTTGCTTTTGGTTCCCTTGCTTGAGGAGACATAGCCACATATACACACGCACACACACACGCACACACACATATATAATACTGATACTGATAGCAAAGGGACTAGTGCTTATGTTTTCTTCTAGAAGTTTTATGGTTTGGGGTCTTGGATTTAAGGCTCTAATCTATTTTGAATTTGTTTTTGTGCATGGTGTGAGAGAGTAGTCCAGTTTGATTCTTTTGCATGTAGTTGTCCAGTTTTCCCAACACCATTTATTGAAGAGGCTGTCTTTTCCCCATTATATACTCTTGCCTCCTTTGTTATAGATTAATTGTTCATATAAGCATGGGTACATTTCTGGGCTCTCTGTTCTTTTGCATTGATCTATGTGCCTTTTTTTTGTGCCAGTACCATAATGTTGATGACTGTAGCTTTGTAGTACAGTTTGAAACCAGGGAGCGAGATACCTCCAGCTTTGTTCTTCTTTCTCAAGGTGTTTTTGGCTATTCAAGGTCTTTTTTGTTTCCATACGAATTTTAGAATTATTTGTTCTAGCTCTGCGGAAAAATGCCGTTGGTATTTTGACAGGGATTGCATTGAACCTGCAGATTGCCTTGGGTAACATGGTCATTTTAACAATAGTAATTCTTCTACTCCATGAACACAGTATATCTTTCCATCTGTTTGTATCGTCTTCAATTTCTTTCATTAGTGTCTTATAGTTTTCTGATGTTTTACCTCCTTAGATTTATTCCTAGCTATTTTATTCTTTTTGATGAGACTGTAAATGGGATTGTTTTCTTAATTTGTCTTTCTGATAGTCCATTGTTAGCATATGGAAATGCAACAGATTTCTGTATATTAATTTTGTATCCTGAAAATTTATCAAATTCGTTGATGAGCTCTAGTCGTTTTTGGTGGTGTCTGGAGGATTTTTCTATGTATAGTTATCATGTCATCTACAAACAGTGACGGAGTTAATTTTCCCTTTCCAGTTTGTATTCCTTTTCTCTCCTTTACTTATCTGATTGTGGTGGCTAGGACTTCCAGCATGTGATCTTTTGAGACTGGTGTTTTTTCACTCAGCATAATTCTCTAGAGATTCATCTAGGTGTTGTATATATCAGTGGTTCATTCCTTTTATTTATTTATTTTTTGAATTTTTGAATCTTATTTTATTTTTTTATATAGCAGGTTCTTATTAGTTATCCATTTTATACATATTAGTGTATATATGTCAATCCCAATCTCCCAATTCATCACACCACCACCCCGCCACTTTCCCCCCTTGCTGTCCATACATTTGCTCTCTACATCTGCGTCTCTATTTCTGCCCTGCAAACTGGTTCATCTGTACCATTTTTCTAGGTTCCACATATATGCGTTAATATACATATTCCTTTTAACTACTGAGTAGTATCCCATGGTATACATGTACCACAGTTTGTTTAACCATTCACCCACTGAAGGACATCCAGGTTGTTTCCAGTTTGGGGATATTACAAATAAAGCTGCTATATATATTTGTAAACAGGTTCTTGTGTGAGCATTAGTCTTCATTTCTCTGGGGAAAATGCCCAGGAGTGCTATTACTGGGTAGTAGTTGCATATTTAGTTGTTGTTGTTGTTTTTAATTGCCAAACTGCTTTCCTATACCACTTTACATTCCTTCCAGCATTGGATAAGTAATCCAGTTTCTCCTCATCCAAAAACCATTTGGTGCTGACACCACCCTTCATTTTAGCCATTCTGATAGATGTGTAATGATATCTCACTGTGGTTTTAATTAGTATTTCTCTGATGGATAATGATGTTGAACATATTTTCACATGCTTATTTGCCATCAATAACCTCTTCAGTGAAATGTCTCTTCATGTCTTTTGCCTATTTCCTAATGGGATTGTTTGATTTTTTTTTTTTTTTTTTCCTGTTGAGCTTTGGGAGTTCTTCATGTATTCTAGCTACCAGTCCTTTGTTAGATATGTGGTTTGCAAACATTTTCTTTGACTCTATAGCTTAGCTTTTCATCCTCTTAACAGGAGCTTTCACAGAGCAAAAGCCTTCAATTTTTACAAAGTCCAATTTATAAATTTTTCCTATTATGTATCATGCTTTTGGTGTCAAGTCTAACAACTCTTTGCCTAGTGCTAGATCCTAAAATTTTTCTATTTTTTTCTAAAAGTTTTGTATTTCTATGTTTTACGTTTATGTTTCAATCCATTTTGAATTATTATTTGTATAAAGTGTGAGACTTAGGCGGAGGTTCATTGTTTAACTTACAAGCATCCAATTGCTCTAGGACTATTTGTTGAATGGCAAGCTTTCTTCCATTGAACTGCTTTTGCACCTTTCTGGAAAAAAATATTTGAGTACTTTTTCAGCCCTGCCCTCTTGCTTCTCTCCCTCTGGGATCCTGATGACATAAGTATCAAATCTTTTGTCACAGTCTCACAGGTCCCTGAGGTTCTGTTCTTTGTGATTTTGGGGTTTTGTTTTGGAATATTATCTCTGTTGTTCATATTGGGCAATTTCTATTGTTTTACCTTTCCCCTGTTTCCTCCATTCTACTGTTGAACCCATCACTGAGCTTTTGATTACTGTAGTTTTCAGTTCTAAAATTTCCATTTGGTTCTTCTTTACATCTCTTATTTATTGGGTGAGACAATGTATTCAATTTCTTTGCTGAGGCTTCCTATTTTTCATTTGTTTCTAGCATTTTCATCATGACTGATTTAAACTTTCACAGACAATTCTAACAACATCTCTGTCATCTCGGTATTGGTATATATTGTTTGTCTTTTTCATTCCGTTTGAGATCTTCCTAGTTCTTGGTATAATTAGTGATGTTTGACTGAAATCTGGACATTTTTGTGTTATGTTATGAGACTCTGGATCTCACTTAAATTTTGTTTTAGTTGGCTTCCTTTGGCAGTGCTCTCACAAGGGGAAGGGACACTACCTTGTTGTTGCCGCGTGCAGGTAGAGGTCCAGGTTCCCCACGGAGGCTTCCATTGATACCCAAAGGGAGGGGAGCTCCTTGTTACTTCTTGGTGACGGGGAGTTCCAGCTCTCCTTGTGGTCTCCACTGATAACACACTGGAGGTGGCCTCATTGCTGCTGAGCCATGTGGAAGTCCTAAGTCCTCAACAAGCTCCTATGACTCCACTCCAGTGAGGACAGGGAGACATTCCTCATTACTGCTGGTCAGTGAAGTATGCCAGCTCCCCCGTCCTGCTCTCTCAGGTCTTCTCCACATTTCTGTCTGTTGTTGGTGACAAGCCACTCCGGGTGTTCTGTCTTTCAGTCCTCTCCTCTTCTGGCCACCCCATTCTACCCCCAGGAGGCACTGCCACCACTGGGGTTGGGGCAGGAGGAAAAAGGTGAGAAAAGCTCTATCCTCTTTGAACTCTCACCACCTTTCCCAGGGCTTCTGACTCCCGTCTCCTTCAGCCCGCTACTGTGGGCAGGATCAGTGGGCATCTTTCCCAATACTCTGACTTCTGTCCTCTCTCTCCACAGCTTCCAGTCAGGGTGCAAGCAGGTGCTGCTTTGTCACAGGGAGCTGATCTCTCCTTCCCTTTCAATAGTGAAGGCTTTTGCTGTTATTTGCTTCACTTGTTCAAACCCCCTTGTTCTTCATATTCTTTGGGCTTGAGGGTAGCAGGAAAAAGAACTGGCTTGGGGCTTCCCTGGTGGCGCAGCGGTTGAGAGCCCGC
>NW_006779129.1:613105-613563 GCF_000442215.2 Lipotes vexillifer | reverse complement strand
ATGCAGGGGACGCGGGTTCGCGCCCCGGTCCGGGAAGATCCCACGCGCCGCGGAGCGGCTGGGCCCGTGAGCCGTGGCCGCCGAGCCTGCGCGTCCGGAGCCTGTGCTCCGCAACGGGAGGGGCCACGGCGGTGAGAGGCCCGCGCACCGCAAACACAAAAAGAAGAAGAAGAACCGGCATCTAATCCTCCTAAGCCAGATGTGGCTGACAACTGTTCAAAGGTGTGGAGTAGTTGCTCTGATCCCCAGCTTATGCATGAGGAAACTGGGGACTTCCTCCAGAGCCACAGGCAGTGAGTGACGGGGCTACGCATGGAGCCTTCTCTCTCACACCTTATACTTTTCTTTCTTCAATATGGGAGGGGCAGAACCAACATTTTCTGATCAAAAATGGAGAGTGAGGGCTTCCCTGGTGGCGCAGTGCTTGAGAGTCCGCCTGCCGATGCAGGAGACGCGGG
>NW_006779129.1:612466-612984 GCF_000442215.2 Lipotes vexillifer | reverse complement strand
AAAAAAAAAAAAAAAAAAAAAAAAAATGGAGAGTGATATATTCAGTAGGAGATGTCCTGGCAGAAAGAACACTCACTCTCCTGTAAAGAACTCCCTGACAAGCACTAGGGTAGAAGGGCAAAGGGGTTGGCCCCCTCTCGTCCCACTGTGGCCAAGGAGGCCAACAAAGCTTCGGAGAAGAAAGGAGGGGGCGTGGACGCACGCCACAGCACAGCGAGTCCAGAGTCACGGGGGAAACGTGGGCGGCGAGGCGCGGCGGCTGCGTAGGGAGCGCGCGTGGAGAGCGGAGTGCATCTCAGGTCAGGCGCGTCTGTTTTACACGGATCCCCTCGCCCCCCGCCCGTGTAGCACTTGGCACGGCCCACAGTGCCCACCGAGAACTTTTGATGGGCAGCAAGACGTAAGGAGTCCTGCTCCTGGTGGACCTGGTGGATGTAGAGTAGGGCTGCGGACAGTGCACAGACCTGTGTGCTGTGGCACAGAGGTCAGGAAATGAAAGTGCCCGTGAATTAGCAGGA
>NW_006779129.1:599456-612456 GCF_000442215.2 Lipotes vexillifer | reverse complement strand
AGGAATGCCCAGCAGACAGCTTTGGGTCTTCACCCAGCTGAGGTCAAGCCAACTGTATTCCTTGCAGAATTCAAACTCAAACTTGCTAGCTTCCAGACTTTAGCCCTTGACTGTTGTGCCAGAGGCACTAAGCTTGACACTTGAGAGCACGGGATCAGGAGCTGACCACTTGGACTCAGACCTTGGACGTTGGTGCCTCCATTTGCTCATCTCTGACGTGGGAGCAATCATAGCAGCCATGGTAGACCGCTGTCCTGAAGGTTACAGTGACCTCTGTACAGCAGCTAGGCACTACCTGGGCATGGTAAGTGTAATGGAAAGCATTTAAATATGCAAATCCAATTAAAGTGTCTATCCCACGGCTGTGAGATGAAGGGACATGGGGATCGTAACCCCACATTACCCGCCAGAAGCACTCGGAACATACAAGCCACCAACATCTACCATCTTGCCTTTTGCGAGGCCATTTCTAGGTCAGATCCCCACTACTTTTGCCTTAGTGTTGCTTTTCTGTGGGTTCTGTCCCTGTGCTGTGCATATTTGTTCATCTTTTGCCAGTTGGCTCTAATGAGGTTTCCTCTCAGGCTTGCGTTTGATCTCCGCTTCTCCCATATGGTCCCCAGATGTGGCAGGAGAGGCCGTGGGAGTGGCTGTGATAGTGTTATTCAGACTTCCCTCCCTGGCAGAGCACATGCGGGGCGTCTGCGCTGCGGATGGCAAGGCCTGAACTGCTCCAGGAGACAGAGGGCAAGACATATGACTGACTCCCCATGTGTCGGGCCACACCCCACCGACGGGGTAACCACGTAGACCCAGAGCAGAAGTTCGCAGAGAACTGGAGCAGCACGTGGACTCCACGGGCTGCCCTGTCTTCCAAGCCCTCAGAGCAGAGGTTTTCCGCTGGCTTCAAGGCAAAGAGTGGCCACGTGGGGAGGGGTCCCTTAAAATCTGCGATGCCAGGGCCCGCCCCGTCCTTGGGCCGGAGCCTTGGAAGGAGCGCAGGTGACTTTAACGAGCAGCCTCTGACTTGGAAGAGGGCTTAGCATTCCTCACATGCTCTGGAAGCTACGGAAACCAAACAAAACACTTTGTCCAAACCGCCCCTTGGAGGAAGATGAGAGCCGCTCCCGCTGCCCCGGCATTCAGATGAGAGCCCCCCCCGCTGCCCCGGCATCCCTGCCGTGGGGGACGAGCTCCCCACCGGCTTTCTGGGGAACTCGGGCTGGCAACGCTGCTGCAACGCTCACTCTGTCTCACAGACCAGCTTCCCAGACGAAAATCCCTCGGACACCGTGGGGCCGGAGCGTGTCGAACAGAGCCGCAGGAAGGAGGCTCCGGCTGCCCCGCAGACGCTGACGGCTCCCGCAGGACCCCGCCGTGTCACCGAGTCCTGACCGGACAGCGCACCTCACGCGTCCCCACCTCACGGGGTCCCCTCCAGACACCACTCACAAGACGCCACTCGGGACCACAGCAGGCACACGCGCCCGCGCAGCCCGGGAGCCACTCCTCCGCCTCCGTCAGAAGGCGAGCCCTTCCCAGAATCCCCCAGGGGCCTCGTCCTCACATCTCATTGGCCAGAGAGGCATCACGTGTGCGTGTGCGTGTGCGTGTGCGTGTGTCTCTAAGCCAATCAGCCCCGGCTCCGCTGGGGACTCCCCGCCTCAGGGACCTCGGCCGACGCGCTGAAGCTTCTCGCGCGAAGCTGGGGTTGTGCTAGAGTTGAGAGCCCAGCCCGAGGCGGATTGTCCTGAGCCTGGGCCTGCGGCCGCAGGGGTGGCCACCTGGATGAGGTGGGACTCTCAGAAGGAACAGGAAACCCTCGGCCTCGGACCCCGAGTCTGTGGGCTTGAAGCGCTTGCGCTTCCTGGTGGTTGGTCCAGCACCGATGACCTTTATTTGAGGCCTCACAATGTGCGGGACGGACGCAGCCCTAGCAGTTTACTGTCCATTAGGTGGTGTCACCCTCACAGCACCCCGTGTGACAGGCTTGAACGTGCTCGTTGGACACATGAGAAAACTGAGGGCAGAGCCCGGATTTGAAGCCCAGGCTGCCTGATTCCAAGCCTGTGGTGTTGATGACTCTACTGATAGCGCCCTGTGGTCAGTCACATGGTCAGCATCTCTCACATGTCTGCACCTTGCTCCTCACTGGAGATTCAGTTAGGGATGAAAACCACAACCGTATAATTGTGTCAACATTACTGCGGGCTGTTGCTGGACACTGTTCTAAGTGCTCTGATACAGCCATCTTATAAAATGACTCCTGTTCCTTTCCATATTTAGCAGATGAGAAAAATGAGTCCTGGACAGGTTAAAGGTACTTACCCAAACCGGCACGGTTAAAACATTGGGGACCCAAGATCTGAATCCAGGATGCCTGAATTCGGGGCACTTCACCACAGTCTACGGTGGGTTTCAGAATGGTTTCTGGGCGGGTGTGTCATTCACTGGTGATCAAATCAAGTCTTTCCTAACCCTACAGTGTTTGGATGGACTCAAAGCTCTCTCAATATCAGGAACTTAAAGAGTCCCTCCAAGTCTAAATGTAGATGTCCCTGACATGAGCAGAGAAAAGGAATCCCCATGACGGAGGTTTCTAATTTCCATCTTAGCAGCATGAGTCACGTGGGGTGGATGGATGACTGGGACTGACTGCAAGACCTAAAGTCTACAGGAGGACTTCTTAGCTGTGTAGCTTCCTCTGACTGGCTTCTGCTGTTGCTGGTCTGCTTTGCTGCAGTGACAGGCAGCAGAACTGTTTTCTTTAAAATGCCTTGCTTAAAAGAGCCCTCAGGAAGATGTATCCTACTCGTGCTGGTATCAGAGGAAGTGGGGACCCCAGGAAAGAGCATTTCAAGGAGGAGAAGGTGATATATGCATAAATGTAAAATATGACACAAACGAACTTATCTAAAAAACAGAAGCAGACTCACAGACATGGAGAAGAGACTTGTGGCTGCCAAGGGGTAGGGGGGGCGGGAGAAGGAAGGATTGGGAGTTTGGGATTAGAAGTTGCAAACTATTACCTACAGAATGGATAAGCAACAAGGTCCTACTGTATGGCACAGGGAAATATATTCAATACCCTGGGATAAACTGTAATGGAAAAGAAATGAAAAAGAATACATATATGTGTATAACTGAATCGCTTTGCTGTACAGTAGAAATTAACACAACATTGTAAATCAACTATGCTTGAATAAAAAGAAAAGGAAGGATGAAAACGCAGCTTGAGAAGGCTGGGTTCAGCATGGGAAAGGCTTCATGTTTCTATGATGTTTGCGTTCAGGGTGGCTGTGTCCCATGAGACAAGGCAGCATAATTCTGGGCAGGTGACTTGTGTACAAGCTGTAAGAGGTTTGCATGACAGGCTTGCTCCCTTGAGCTTTATAAGCGCAGTGCAAGTGCCCTGAGACCAGAAATACTTGCATGTGGGCTCTAAGGTGTGGGTCAAGGGTGTGTAATGCCACAGTGTTTTCAAAAATTAAGACTTTAAAGATAAATGAGGCACAGTAGAGCCTCATTAATTTTTAACTTGTACTTCCATGATTGTGTCCCATTCTTTTTTTTTTTTTTTTTTTTTTTTGCGGTACGCGGGCCTCTCAGTGTTGTGGCCTCTCCCGCTGCGGAGCACAGGCTCCGGGCGCGCAGGCTCAGCGGCCATGGCTCACGGGCCCAGCCGCTCCGCGGCACGTGGGATCCTCCCAGAGCGGGGCACGAACCTGCGTCCCCTGCATCTGCAGGCGGACACTCAACCACTGCACCACCAGGGAAGCCCAAAATGTCCTATATCTTGATCTGAGTGGTGGTCACAAAGTATAAATGTATGTAAAATTCATTGGGTTATAAACTTAAGATTTGGGCATTTTGCTCTAAGCAAATGATTTCTCAATAAAAAAAAAAAGACGAGAAGTTAACAATGGTTAACTTAGAGATTGTTTTTATTGTGTTATTTACTTTTGGGAAAAAAAGTAAAAGTGTTTAAAATTCTAAAATTATGAGGTAAACCTCTTTGTGTTCACAAGGTAAGATATCCATGACATACTGTTGACTGGAAAGAGCATGTAACAAAACACAAAGTACAGGAGATTTCTGGTTCAGATCAGAATGGGAAAGACCTTCATTCCCATAGGGACAATAAGAAAAACCAAGACAAGATAAAAATTGTACATTTATATAAGAGTAAGAAGAGGGGAAGACAGAAGGAAGCCTTAAGAGCTGGATTCCAGAAAGAAACAATCATGAGTGAGCAGAGAGACATGACAGCTCCCTGCTACCACACTGAGATCTGGGTAGAGTTGGCCTGCCATGGATGAAAAACCTTCATGGTAGCAGAGGGCTGTGAGCTGGACTTTGGGTGGCAGTATGGACTGATGGCACAAGCTGGAGTCTAGAAGAGCCACAAAGGCAAGGATAGAGGACTCAACCTGAACAATTCTCCTGCCCCACTCCAGGTCTTGCCATGAAAAGGACATTGGAGTAGGGGTTGCCAAGCAGAGAGAAATCAAAACGTCCCATGCTTCCTTTCAGTCAATAGAGTTGAAACTACAAGCAACCCTTCCCAGCCCAAATACTGACAAGATCCAAAAGACTATAGCTCAGGATTTGAGGTTGGGCTAATTCACAGGTTAACTCAGTCTGAAGAAAGATGCAATTTCTCTGGCTCAACTAGACGCTAAGAGAAAGCTGAGTGACTAACTCCTCACCTTTACTGCATTCAGAGGAAATGGACTTCAGTCTCTAAGGAACAAACAGGACAAAACAAAAATACTTACTCTTTATTATTCTTTTCTACACAGTGTGCAGAATACAATAAAAACAATCATAAAACATGCGAAAAGCAGAAAAATGTGACCTGTATTTAAGAGAAATTACATTCTTTAGGAGAGACCATTGATGGTTCAGTTACTGGAGTAAGAATAAACTAAAACAATTATTTCAAATCTGAGTGAACAGATGGTATATTTTAGGAAGTGAATGAAAACACTAAAAAAAAAAAAAAAAAAAGGGATGGGCTTAGGTTGGACAATGCAGAAATCAGAATCAGTGAATTTGAAAAACAGGTCAATGGAAATTATCCAGATTGGCAAAGAGAGAGAAAAAAGATTTTAAAAACATGACCAAAACATCTGTGAAATGAAAGATCCATATCAAGTAGTCTAATATCAAGTAGTCTGAGATACAAGCATTTCGGAGTCCAAAAATAAGAGGGAAGAGAGACAATGGAAGAAAAATATTTGAAGAATTATTGGCCAAAACATTCCAATCTTATGAAAAGCCACAAACTGCTGAAAGCCAAATATAAAGAGAAAAATCTGTCAGTGAAAGAATATGCATTACATAGAGCAATGGCTTTTTTTAAATGGCTGGTTTCATTGGAAACATTTGGAGGCAGAAGGCAATGGGGCAACACGCTTAAAGTGCTGAGAGAAAAGCAACTTCAATCTAGAATTCTGTAACCAGCAAAATCATCCTTCAAAAAGGAAGGCAAAATAGAAATTTTCAGATAAATGAAAGTTAAAACAAACAAACCAACCTCTGTAGCAATTGAACCTCCCCGACAAGAAACACTAAAGGTAGGTTTGGGGACTGAAGGGAAATGATACTGAATGTAAACATGGAGCCACAGCAGATGCTCAACTGCAGCACTGTTGACATTTGGGGCTAAATAATTCTCTGCTGTGGGGACGGCCCTGTTGATCGTCCCTGACCTCTACCCACTAGATGCCAGCAGCACCAGCCCCCGGCTGTGACAACCAAAAGTCTCTCCGGTGGGAATGAAGTCTGCAGAAGAAAACGAAGAACAAAACAAAGGGTAACGGACGGAGTGAGTGCGTCACCCCCCAGATTCATATTTGAAATCCTAACTCCCAGTGTGGCGGTATTAAGAGGTGAGGCCTTGGGGTGGAGCCCTCATAAATGGGTTTAGGGCCCTTATGGCAGAGAGCTGTCTGCCCCCTCTGGCACTTGAGGACACAGTGAGAAGTCGGCCATCTGCACCCAGAAGAGGCCTCGCAGCAGTACACCACCCTGCTGGCACCCTGATCTTGGACTTCCAGCCACCAGGACTGTGAGAAATAAATTTCTGTTGTTTATAAGCCACCTACTCTATGGTACTTTGTTATGGCAGCCCAAACTGACTGACAGTAACTTTGTAGGTTAATATAAAAGAATATTTTTCTGGGTTTTTAGTTTTTGGAAAAAAAAAGAAAAAAAACTGAGTTAAAAACAATGATAACAGCGAATTTTGTGGTTTGTAATTTATTTAGAAGTAAAATATAAGAAAAAATCGAACAAGGGTCAGAAGAGGATAAATAGAAAACTACTGTTGCAAGGTTTTTATATTACAGTGAAATGGTGAATGTTAATTCAAAGTAGACTGATAAAATAAGTATATGTGTCATTTATAAAACAACCACTAAAAATATATAGTTAAAATCCAATATTAGATGGGCTTCCCTGGTGGCGCAGTGGTTGAGAGTCCGCCTGCCGATGCAGGGGACGCAGGTTCGCGCCCCGGTCTGGGAAGATCCCACATGCCGTGGAGCGGCTGGGCCCGTGAGCCATGGCCGCTGAGCCTGCGCGTCCGGAGCCTGTGCTCCGCAACGGGAGAGTCCGCAGCAGTGAGAGGCCCGCGTACCACACACACACACAAAAATCCAGTAGAAGAGAAACAGTGGAATAGTTATTTTTAAAAAGGCGAGAAAGGAGGAGGAACAAAAATAAACAAATAATAATAAATAGTCAGGCAGTAATAAGCAAACCTCATTAATAATTTGAGTAAATGAAAATGGCCTAAATCCTCCAGTTAGAAGGCAGATATTGTCAAACCAATTTTTTTTAAAAAGTAAAAGCCAATTCTATGTCATTTATAGGAGATATCATAGAGATATAAATAGGTTCAAAGTTAAAGCATGAAAAAGTTTGAAAACCTGACTCATAAGAAAGCTGGAGTGTCTATATTCATAAAAACTGAAGTGGATTTTAAGACAGGAAGTGCCAGTTGTGACAGAAGAACGCTTCATAATGATAAAAGCATTACTTCATGAAGGAAACATAACAAATCTAAATAGATTTGCACCTAGTAATCCACTATTAATGTTGGAGACTTAGCTCTCGTCTCTTAGACAGAAAATATTAGTAAGAATATATAAAACCTGAACAACTATCAATCAACCTACTTGACAAATATAAAACACTATACCTAATGTTTGAAAAATATACATTATTTTCAAGTTCACCTTGAACATACTCCAAGATAGGCTATACTTTGAGCCATAAAATGTCAATAAAAGTAATAGCATTGAGATAATATAGAATATGGAATTGGTTAGAAATCAATAACAGAAATATATCTGACTAAGCAGCTTTAACACAACTAGAGGCATAATTCACAGCAGAGGCAATGACTCTGTACTGGGAATATTACTTGATGGGTCTTTGGTTGTGGAAGGTGAGCCCCATCCCCACCCTCCTATTCCCAGGGGCCAATTAGAAAGAAAGATGCAGCTGAGAAACAGCTGCATTTCTGCATCAGGAAAAAAGTTAATATACTGGGAAATCCCCAGATATTTGGAAAATAAATAATATACGTCTAAATAACATATCGATTGAAGAAATCACAAGGAAAATCAGAAAATATTTTAACTGATTGATAATTTTTCCTTAAATGATAATTCTTTTAGAGTATGTTTACAGCAAAATTGAGAACAAGGTACAGAGGGTTCCCATTTCCCCCACACACGCACAGCCTGCCCTGTTACCAACATGCCTCACCAGATGGTACATTTCTTACCAGTGATGAGCCTGCATTGACACATCATTATCACCCAAAGTCTGTGGTTTACATTAGGGTTCACTCTTGGTGTTGTACATTCTATGGGTTTGGACAAGTACATAATGACATGTGTCTGCCTTATAGTATCGTACTCATTTCCATGAGTGTGTTATACTCATATAATGTATCATTTTCACTGCCATAAAAATCCTCTGTGTTCTGTCCATTCATCCCTCAATGGTAATTTTTAAAAACAGCATACTATGACACCAAAACCACATGCAATGAAAGAAAAAATAGATAAATTGGGCTTCATCAAAATTTAAAACTTTTGGGGGCTTCCCTGGTGGCGCAGTGGTCGGGAGTCCGCCTGCCGTTGCAGGGGGAGTGTGTTATACTCATATAATGTATCATTTTCACTGCCATAAAAATCCTCTGTGTTCTGTCCATTCATCCCTCAATGGTAATTTTTAAAAACAGCATACTATGACACCAAAACCACATGCAATGAAAGAAAAAATAGATAAATTGGGCTTCATCAAAATTTAAAACTTTTGGGGGCTTCCCTGGTGGCGCAGTGGTTGGGAGTCCGCCTGCCGTTGCAGGGGACACAGGTTCCTGCCCCAGTCCGGGAAGATCCCACATGCCGCGGAGCGGCTGGGCCCGTGAGCCATGGCCGCTGAGCCTGTGCCTCCGGAGCCTGAGCTCCACAACAGTGAGAGGCCTGAGTACAAAAAAAAAAAAAAAAAAAAAAAAAAATTAAAACTTTTGTTCTTTAAGGGACACTGTCAGGATAGTTAAAATACAACTCACAGAATGAGAGAAAATATTGGCAAATCATGTATCTGATAAAGGGACTAGTATTCAGAATATATGAAGAACTCTTACAACTCAGCAATAAAAAGACAACCCAATTTTTAAATGGGCAAAGAATTTGAATACACATTTAACCAAAGAATATGTACAAATGGCCAATAAGCACATGAAAATGATGATTAGCCATCAGGAAATGCAAATCAAAACCACAGTGAGATACCAACCCTCAGCCACTAGGATGGTTGTAACCAAAAAGACAGACAAAAGCAAGTGTAAACACGGATGTGGAGAAATTGGAACGCTCACGAACTGTGGTGGGAATGTAAAATGGTGCAGGCACCTTGGAAACAACATGTGAAACACAGAGTTATTATATGATCCAATAATTCCACACATAGACATATATACAAGAGAACTGAAAACATACGTTCACACAAAAGTTGTACATGAGTATTTATAGCAGCATTATTCATAACAGCTAAAATATAGAAACAGTCCAAATGCCCATCAAGTGGTGACTCAGTCAATGAAAGATGGAATATTAGTCAGCCATAAAAAAGAATGGAGTACTGATTTATGCTACATATGCTAAGTGTTTGAAGCCAGTCACAAAAGACTGTATGATTCTAACTACATGAAATGTCCAGAATTTGGAAATCCACACAGAGAGTAGATGAGTGCTTGCCAGGGACTGGGAGGGTGTGGGATGGAGAGTGACTGCTAGTGGGGATGGGGTTTCTTTTCAGGGTGATAAAAATGTTGTACTAGATAATGGTGATGGTGCACAAGTTTGTGAATATACTAAAACCCACTGGATTGTATGTTGTAAAATGTGGATTTTATGGTATATGAATTATATCTTAAGAAAGCTGTTACTAAAAACTGGTGGAATACTGTAACAACCTTATTCCAATGATGAAATGGATAAAAACCTTGAAAGACAGACCTCACCAAAACTGACCCAAGAATAAATAGAAGTAGAATTCATGCTTAAAAACATCCCAGTGAAGAAAAGGACAAGTTCAGATGGCTTCACGGGTAGATTATAACAAACATTTAAGGACAAAATATTACCTATTATCCACAAAGCCTTTCAGAAAAAAAAGCAAAGGAGCACGGAATGCTTCCCAAATCATTTGATGAGACCAAAGTAAGCCCAACGCCAAACCCTTACAAAACTAAAGAAAAGCTACAGAGCAACATCCTAAGTGAGACATCAATGAAAAAAATTAACAAAATGTTAGCAAACCAAACAGCAACACACAAAGGAAGGACAATCCATCATGAACAAGTAAGGCTGACAACACCCGATGTCAGTGAGGCTTTGAGGAGCTGGTCATGCACGGACCAATCACCATACGATGCAATGAACAAAGCTGTGATCAACAGATCCCGTGTCCTTAGGTTCCCTCTAGATAGGGTATTCTTGACACACGCTATTGTATTTTTCCCTCCTGTTGCAAACTTGCAAATTCAGCCTTAAATATGGAATGTTTGGCACGTGGCCTCCAAGCCAGATGTGACCCCAGCGAGGTTATCGCAGAGCTTAGGGAACATTTTCAAAGCATGAGGCAGGGTCTGGCATCTCTGACGAACAGCTTCATTTCCAGGGAATCTGCTGGATGCAGGGCTGTCTGGCCTGCCAGGGTTTTCATGAGAACAGATCTGGTCTCTTCCTCTGCTCTGACCCATGGGCTTTCCTCCTCTCTGCTGGCATCAGCCTCAGGTGGATTGCAGCACCAGACTGGGTAAATGGGGCGCCTGAAGCACCCTGCACCACAGTGTAAGTCGTTATGTTTGTTTTGGGGGGTTTTTTTTGTTGTTGTTGTTTTTGAATGCCAAGTGTCTTCTGTACTCCTTTATTATCATCATAGTCTTTGCATCAAGATACATAGCAATGATAGCAGGTTTCTTTTTAAAGCTTAGTATTAAATATTAAATATCTTTCCCCACTTTAATTTTACATTACTCTGCCAAGAAAACATTAAAACTCAAGTTATTTGAAGCCTGGACACACTTCCATGATTAGCCGGCTGTGTAAAAGTTGGTGGCTTTGCTCTTCCTGCTGTGTGAGCAAGTCCAGGCCCTAGAAAGATGGACGAGGTTGTAACTGTTTCTCAAAAGTGTGCTACAAAAACAGATGGCCTGTTATAAACCAGGTTACAAAGTCAAGACGGGGGTGAGGGAGGGACAGTTTCTTCCAGAAACGGAATTTCTGAGAAGTCCCAGTCCATCATTTTTCCCCAGAACGGTTGGAGGAGGGGTAAAATCTCAACGTGAGCTTCAAAGCCCCGTCTCTGCGAGGGGACAGTAGTCGCCTTACCGAGGGGGGCGCGCCCACGCCTGCCCATCCCCACTGCTGTCAGCGAGGGAATGGACAGTTTATTGCCCAGTGAGTGTGAAGTGCGCTGAAGCTCGGTTGGTTCTGAATTCTCTAAGAGGTTTCTTCTAGAAACAAGACAACTCAGACTCTTCCTCTCACTTCAGCAACGAAGTTATTTTAAAAGCACTTGGGATTATGTTTTAAGCCAGTTAATTTGTCTTTTCAGAGCCCTTCAGTGCACACGCTTTGTTCTGAAGGAAATAAATTCTAAATGTTTTCTAAATCCACGTGTGTATCACCCTGCTTTTAAACAATTGTGAAACAGGCAAGCATACTCATGCAGGGACCTAGATCCAGTTGGAGACGGGCATTCGCCTCAGTGTTAGAGAAAACGAGCCGACCTCCAGCAAAAGCCAGCTAAACGCTGAAACCTCACACATGCTCCCCCTCTTCAGGGCCTGCTCAGGGGCTTCTGACGAACGTTACCCGGAGGCTCTGCAGTGAACTCACAGAGTCAAGCCAGGGACTGGCGAGCCAGCTCTCCTTCCTCCGCAAATCTCCGTCCCTCTCAGAAAAATAAAGGAGGTGGCAGCCAAAAACAGCAACCCCATCCACCCGGTGGTGCCAAGAGAAGCCAGAGGCGCCCTCGGGTCTGCAAATGCTCGGGGAGCGAGGGAAGAGAAAGGCTCTCTCCTCCCGTTTCTCGTCCTGTCTCTTCCTCTGGACAATGTGGCACCTGGGGGGCTGGCTATAGCCCCAGCCGCAGCCAGCAGTCCAGCTGCTACATGCCCCAAACACCTCCATATGCCCTTTAAGGGACATGGTGCTATCTTCCATTTACAGGTGAGAACAGTAAGGTTCAGATAGCAGCAGTTTGCCCAGGACCACAACTATCAGTGGCAATTCGGATTCCAGCCCAGGTCTGCACAGCTCCAAATTCTGCTCTCTTCCAAACGAGCATAGTACCATGCTCCATGGCACCGCACTGTCGACAGGGTAAGAAAAGAGGAAGACGGAATCCCTGCTAAGGTACAGAAGGACCTATGTTTAGGTGTGGCTTCTGGCTGAAACACTTCATGCGAATTGAACCCCACACTGTTTTTAAGGGAACATACCGGCTTAGTCTAAAGGGAACAGAGTGGTACAAAATTAAAAGAAGTCCTCGGGTTCCTGAACGTCTACAGAAAGGAAGCAGGCCAAGAACACATCTGCAAACACTGGTCATCTCTTCTGGGAGACGAGGATGACTCAGGGGCCAACAAGGGCTCAGAGAACAGAGCTGAGACAGGAAAAGTTCCTCACAAGATGTGGGTGGGTCAGCGAACGGGCTGTAGACGGACGCCCAGCCAGACTTGAGACTTCTCGTGAGGTAACAACCACTGGTGCCTCGCATGTCACTGCCGTTTGGTCAGGGGTGTCCACTGAGATGGGCCCGTCCCTGTCCACCATGGCGTGTTGAGTGTGCGGGGAAGACAACTTGCCCCTTTTCCCATAAGCCTTCGAAACAAGAGGAGCTTCTCCCCGGGGAACCAAACCTGAGGGGGTCTTATTCACACGTGGACTTGATTGGGGGAAAGATCCTCAACTCTCAGCAAGTGACTGAAAGAAGGATGGAATGAGCCTGTCTGGGGAGGAAAGAGTCTCCTCTGCTCCGGGGAGCAATACAGATAACTTCTGTCCAGAGAGCGATTGTGGCAGTTATAAAACGTGGCCGCAAACTCTGTGACCCTTTTCCCTTCAGAGACGGCCGCTCACGACCCGTTCCTCTGAATCTGCATGAGCCTGTGACTCCTGCCACCAGCGGAGCACAGTGGGAGGGACACGATGGGGCCTCTGAGGCTGGACCTTCATAAAAGGCGATGCCGCTCCTGCCCTGGAGCTGGACGCTTGCTCCGGGGGCTCTGAGCCACCACGTGGACTTCCACCTTGAAGCTGCCGTCTTGTAACGAGTCCGTGCGTGTATGTGCTCCCGTCAACATTTCCGGTTGGGCCCATGCTTGGAGTCCCCCCCAGCCCAGACACCATGGTTTAGTTGATTCCTGCCCTCAGCATTTCTTGTCTTGCCCCAGACACCATGGAGG
>NW_006779129.1:591030-599446 GCF_000442215.2 Lipotes vexillifer | reverse complement strand
GAATAAACCAAAGCCTTTCCTGCTGTACTCTGTCTGAATTCCTGACCTACAGAATCTGGGACTGATAATCTTGTATTATCAGTAGTGCATTTCATCATGATTTGCTAATCAGCAATAGAAAACTACAACAAAAATTGAAAAACCTTTCTATCCAAAGGTCCTCACTAGCTAGTGGGAAGCAGCCGCATAGCACAGGGAGATCAGCTCGGTGCTTTGTGACCACCTAGAGGCGTGGGATGGGGAGGGTGGGTGGGAGGGAGACGCAAGAGGGAGGAGATACGGGGATATACGTACATGTAGAGCTGATTCACTTTGTTATACAGCAGAAACTAACACACCATTGTAAAGCAGTTATACTCCAATAAACATGTTAAAAAGATAAAATAAAATAAAGGTCCTCACTAAAAGAAAGATTAAAGGATATACCTCAACCGAAAATAAAATTAATTTGAAGAAATGTATGAGTTATAAAAAAGTAGTTAACTTGTGGCATCTATAATAAATTACTGTTTGAAAAGTTTAGTGTTTTAAAAAGGTAAAACTAAAATAGACAATAAGAAGATAGGGCAGAGTTCAATGAACAGTTAAAGCACGCTAAGGTTTCATGTTCTGGAAAAGGGTAGAAATACTGAGTGACTTTAGAGTTTCTTAGAAATTTTCTAATGTATAATGTATGATAAAAATTTAAGATAACCTCTAACAATATAGAAATATTAATCTTAGCTTCCAAACTAGCAGAGAAAGAGAAAAAAAAATATATATATATATATATATATATCCATCAGAAGTCAGGAAAGAAAGAAGCAGAGGAAAAAATCCTAGTAAATAGAAAATCCAAAATAAAATGGTAGAAAAAAATTGTTACATATGTCAGTAATTACTGTAACTGTAAGTGGATTAAACTCATATTTTAAAGGATAAACATCAACAGATTGTATAAAATAAAATAATATTCAATTAATGCTGCTTACATGAGACACACCTAAAATAAACCACACTGACAGACTAAAGATAAAGATAAGGAAAAATATAGACTAGGTAAACACTAAGTAAACAAAAAAAGTCTATATTAATATTAGACAAAACAGCATTTTAAACACTGTTTTTAAGGATGAGCAGCCTTGCCCTCTCTGGCTCCTAGGTAACCACAGTGCGAAACTTGGGGCTTAGCATTTGCAAGCAGGTAGGATGAGAGCATCTTGTGGCCTCTGGAAAGTACACCCTCGGTGGTGGGCAATTTCGTCTTGCTCCTGACTACAATGGAAATGTTCTAGTTTCACTACCACGTTCAATATTTGCTATGAATTTTTGATAAATATCCTCCTCGGGTTAAGAACATTTCCCTCTATTCCTACTTGCTAATAATTTATGTTTTGAATTAGTATCAAATTTTATTAAATGCTGTTATTGCACCTATTATCATGATGGTGTGGATTTTCTCTTTATTCGTGTTGCGCTATCAGTTAGTATGTTTTCTAATGCTGAACAGGATCATTATCTCTTCTTTAAAGGATCAGTGCCTTAAATTCCATATATAAAAATGTCATGAAGAACCTAGGGGTAAGACAGGAATAAAGACAGACCTACTGGAGAACGGACTTGAGGATTTGGGGAGGGGGAAGGGTGAGCTGTGACAGGGAGAGAGAGAGGCGTGGACTAACATACACTAACAAACGTAAGGTAGATAGCTAGTGGGAAGCAGCCGCATAGCACAGGGAGATCAGCTCTTGTGACCGCCTGAAGGGGTGGGATAGGGAGGGTGGGAGGGAGGGAGACTCAAGAGGGAGGAGATATGGGAACATATGTATATGTATAACTGATTCACTGTGTTATAAAGCAGAAACTAACACACCATTGTAAAGCAATTATACCCCAATAAAGATGTTAAAAAAAAAAAAAAGATCAGTGCCTTTTGGAATCAGAGAAGAGCACACGAAGGCTTGATTTTGTTTACAATGTTTTATTTCTTAAAGAAAGCAAATATGACAAAATGCCAACTTACATTAAACCTAAGTGGTGGCTCCACGGGTGTTGATAACACTGCTTCTGTATTCTTTTTGTTTGACATATTACACCATTTTTAAACTACAAAGAATGAATAGCAGTTTGGACTTTATAGAAAACCGATCATTTCAAAGAAAAGCTCAAGAAAATTTCCTAGGGTACAGAAGACAATATGAATTAAAAAAATATGAGAGAAAACTTAAGATGTACTGAGAACAAATCTGGAACATCATATGTAAAAGTCCTTACCTCACACCATACGTAAAACTAAAGACACATAGATAGTTGGACACTTAGAGACTGGTTTTATCTGATAGAGAAATAAATAAAAAATAGAAACTCAAGAGCAGGGAAGACACACTCTAAAGAAACAGTGGTGAGAAGTAAAAACTTAGTGAGAGGTGAGTTGGGTTTAATTAATTGCTGTTTACCTGGTTATAAAATTTAATTCAAGTAATTTTTTTAAAGAAATTATATATTTAAACTTTGAGTTTATTATAGTTACTAGTTCAAAATTTTACCTATAAAATCTCAAGTCATTTCAACAAAACGAGGAGGTATGGGGTATAAAATTACACTAGATTTCTTTTCTCTCACACCTGAGCTCAAAATCACTTTTGCACACTTGTGCATCACTTTCTGTGCCCTTTCGATATTTGTTAGGCATTTTCCCACCCCCTGTTGGAATTTGCTCGTGGGGTGGCACCTGGTTCATACTGAGAAAAGCAACAGTTGCTCGTGTTCCCATCCTTGTGTTCTAAGGGCTGAGCACCTTCGTGCTGGTGGCCAGGGCTCTCTCCCCTTCACTGCTCCATCTAGCGAGTCCTACAAATTGCCTGGGCGCCAGTTTTCTACAGACTCCAGAGTGGGACCACTAGAGAGATCAGATTCAACTATGGACAGAGTCCACGGAGGAAGGCGACCCCAGGAAAGGGAGCTCATTCAAGTGCAGGAGGAGAAATCCCGCCTCCTCAGGGGGCACATAGGTGGGGCAGCTCTATGGGAAAGGAAGGCAGGCTGGACACCCAGGAGGGGAGTGACCGACAGCCCGAGGCCCTCAGTGGCCAGAGCTCCCATCCGAGGTCTGAGGGTCTCCAGAGAAAGGAGGACCGGGGTAGGGGGTGCAAGAAGATCTGTCCTTGTCCCTAAAGGCCTCAATCTAGAAGGAACATGGTCACTCCCTTTAGCAGTGAGCTCCTGGGCCCTGCACTCTCTCTAGCTCCTGCCTGGAACTATTTCCAAATACCTGACCCGGCGGGCAGACCTGATGGCCAAGGTCTCCTGGCATGTGCCTTCAATGGCCCCTGCCACACCCCTCCACCGCCTCTCACCTGCCACGTCCCATCCCTCGGCTGAATCGCTGCCCCAGAGAGTAAAGGAGTCTGGGGGACGTAGTCCTGGCCAGGACGGCAGAAAGCTTCCTCTCCAGAGCATGGAGGGCTTTGCTCAGCCCAGCAGATCTGTCCCAGACCTGCCCGCCTCTCCCCTCAGAGCTTCTGCCCAAAGAGAAGGGTGGTCCCCCTCCCTTCCACCAGAAAGCGTGGATCCAGCCTCTGCCCAAGGGGATGTGGGCGCTCCAGCCTCTGAGCTTTAGCCCCAGCGGGGTCCTGGCTTGGGTGGAAGAGAGGGTGGGACTGGGAGCCTGGAGTCTGGGAAACCTGCGCTGCATCCGTCACCCGAGCACAGAAGAGAATGGGGCCCACGTGCACCCGAGCGGCGAGTCCCGGGCAGAATCCCAGTCCCCTCCTCTGAGTGTTGGTGTGGCCGCCTCTGCTCTCTCCTCGTGGAAAACCTGTGGCCGTGGTCGGTGGTCAACCCCTGGCCCTGTGAGCCAGTCCACAGGCCCCTGTGAGGACGGGGCCGGCGTCCCACTGGCCAGACACCACTTCCTGGTGAGAAAGGGCGGCCACCTGCCCGCTCTCCCTACGGGCCCCCAAAGGGAGGGGGTCCTGCTCTGTGGGGAGTGGTCTGTCCAGCGGAGGAGCACCTGGAGAAGCAAGGCCAGTTCGGGGCTCCTGCTGCAGGAACATGGTTCCTTTCCGGAAGGGGAAGAACCATAGCACGTGCAGGAACCAATGGCCAAGAGGAGCAGTGTGCTGGCCCTGGGCCTGGTCGTCACGGTGGACACAGAGCCCAGAGCCCAGAGCCCGGTCCCCACCGCTTACCCCAACCCCTGCTCCACCAAAGCCGGCTGTTAAATGCAAGTGACGCTACCGTGGCGTGTCACAGACAAGAGCTGGTGCGTGCCGGCGGGGGTGGGTGGCAGGGACAGCGGCACTGCCGGTGGGGACTGGTGCCTGCAATTCAGAAAAGCCGCCCCGTGCCTGTGCCAGGACCAGCTGGCCCACTCCCGCAGGCGCCCAACAGGAAAGTCAAGTCTCCATTCAACTGAGCCCCACGTGCCCGTTTAGGACGGAGTAGCAGATGGAGGCAGATTCACAGGAAATCTATAGGGTGATGGACCACAAAGCAGTGAGACTGGGTCTCTCAGATGCCGTGTTGACAGAAGAAGCCAGATTCTATTCATAGAAAGTTCAAGGCCAGACAACACCACAGGTCTGCTAGAAATCAGGACTGTGGCCGCCCTGCGGAGGGGGCAGCTGGAGGGGCCCGATGCTTTGTTCTCCATCAGAATGCAATGCACCAGGCGCCCATCCCAGGAACTGGCTGCCACGTACAGTCGATGAGTGCACTTTTCCATGCATGCCACACTTCAGTAAACCACCTGAAAGCTGCGGCCGACACCAGGCCAACACGATGCTCTCCTCGGCGACAGAGGCAGGTATGCTGACCCTCCTGAGAGCCTGCTCGCTGCCAGATGCCATGGTTCTCAGGGTTTTCTCAGCTGAGGCAGCCCCACGTCCACCTGAGGAAGCCGCCACTATCCTAACCCTTGTTTCAGAGGGAGGAAACTGAGGCTCGTGGAGGCTGAGCTGCAGCCCCACACGACCCCTCCAAGCCCCGCTGTCCGCTGCTGCACTGAAGCCGGCGGGGATCACACGGCGGGAGGCAGGGGCTGTGGTGAGAAGACGGCCCGCAGGCCTCAAGTGGAAGCAACTGCCGGCCCAGCGCCACACCACACGTTTCAAGCCCCCGGAGCAAAACCAGACGGGAGGGCGCACAAAACCACAAGCCAAGGTCGCATCCTTGCTCCTCCTCCTGTACCTGCTTCATCCACATGGAGGCCCCGGTCACCCATCGCACTCTGGGGTATCTGGGGTCTGAATCAGTCAGAGGGGCTAGGAAACAAATATCCACAAAATATCAGAAGCTGGAAACAGAGGTTTCATTTTTATGTCTTATTTGCTCACTACATATCTGGTGACCCGGCCCGAGTCAGGCTCACTCAAGTCCACCAGGGCATCTCATGTTTCCCATTGCAGAGGGGAAGACCCAATAACTCCAAAGGTCTTCTGCTAACCTTGCAATGTCGTCCCAGCTCCAGGTGTCAGAGGACACCTGGTGACAGCACCAAGGTCAACCAGGGGCTGGACAGGGGAGGGGCTTGTCCACCTGCTGTCAGAGCAGCTGCACCTGCCTCTGGCTGCCGATCGGAGTCCAGAGGTGACCCTGGTCTGGGCACTTGGGCCCACGTAGGGCATCCCGTGGCGTGGAAGGAGGAGGATATGCCCAGTGGCCTGCCCGCACCCCCGCTGGGAAATGGACCCCCCAGGGCTGAGGTCTGGGTCCATGTGCCTGTCCGCTCCCCTGTCACCTGCCCACTCACGTACACCATCGAGACAAGGTCGGGGCTTGGTCTCCACCCTGGAAGCCTGGGCCTCTCGTTTTGCATCAGGAGCAAGCGCTGCTGTGAATCACCCCTTCCCTGTAACATGTCACTTGACTCTAAACAAACATGCTGAGAACACATCTGCAGGAGGATTTCTTCTGAATCAGAAGAAAGGAAATGGGCCTTTGAGTGGGGAGAGTGCCAAGCCCCGCCTGGGGTGCACGAGGGGACGTGCAGGAGAAGGGGTGAGGGAGATAGCACCTCGGCCAGCTGCCTTCTCAGCACACGGCCGCCGTCCAGGGTCCCAGGCCCTCCCTCACCCACCAGAGACCCACGGGGTGGGGGGGATGGCGGGGGACTCACAGCAGGAGCCAGGCCTGCCCCACTCCCATGCTTCCCTCGCCAGATTCCTAACCGTCACTCTAACCCTAACCGCCACCAGTTTCCAGCTGGAGCATCGTGCGCTGGGCCTCGCAGCCTCGGGTGGACGGGAACTCGTCCAGATGGAGTGACCTCGTCCAGATGGAGTGACCTCCTGACTTCCAGGAAGCCGCCCCAGTCAGCCTTGGAGGTGCAGACGAAATCACCCCAACATGGGCTTCTGGCAGGTCACCCCGAAGCTCAGGCCCCAGCTGGTGAGCTCAGATCCAGGGTTTGCTGGGAACCACCGGCCTTTAGCAGAGGGTGGGGACCTCTTTCTTAGATGGCCCAGCGTTATTTCCTGGAGTAAAGCATCCTCCCCGTGGGCCCCCTGATTTAAGGAGCCTGCACGTATGCTGCATCCAAGCAGGTAACAGGCTCCCACGCTGTCACAGTGGGGTGAGGACGCCCTTCCAGGGAATGTTGTGATTTCCCCAAAACCGCACAGCTGTTAGGTCCCCTGGGAAGGCCTCCAGTTTGCAGAGCCCAGGGCAGCCCAGAGGAGAGGCCAGGAGGCTGGACAGGGTCAGGGGACAGTGTGGGCCACCCTTGGTGACGACAGATGGAGAGGAGCAGACGCCCAGGCCCGCTAGCCAGGCGTTTCCAGGACTTGATGACAGCAAAAGGGGTCATCTGACTTGGCGGCCATGGGAGGAGCAGTAACAACGCAGAGCAGAGGGGTGAGAGCCTCCGAGTGCCGGTCTGAGCCGTCCACAGCCTGACAGCAGCTCGGGAGTCGGGGATGGTGGCACCGAGTGGCAGGCACACGGCAGGTGAGCTCACCTGGCTGGGTGGTCCTACCCTCACCCCTCACTGAGATGTCCACCAGGGACAGGGGTAGGGGCCCTGGATGACAGATAGGGTGGCCGTGGACGTCAGGGGAGCAGACCAGGCAGTTGGACCCAACGCCTTCCGAGTCCAAACCCGGAATTCTTCTGTCACAGCAGCCATGATCTTCAGGCACCTCCAAGGACTTGAGGGTCACCAACGGGCCAACAACATACATATGTTTATTGTATTGTGTGACCGGGCAAAGTTTCCATGGTTCGTCATGGACCCAGATGACCCACACGGGGACCCACCTGTCCGTGCTCTCCCTGGTACCCTGAGTCCAAGCAGGTCTCCCTGCAGGCGCAACACCCTCATCCCCTCCATGTCTCTGCCTCAGTGGTTCTCTCTGTCTTACTGGCACACACGTGAACACACATGCACACGCACACACGCCACGTGCACGGCCACAAACAGGTGAGCAGTCTGCCAAGACCCTCCCGCCCCTACCTTGGACATTCCCCATCTCCCCACTGAGCTGAGAATGAAGTGCACGGTGGGGCTGGCGAGTCCACCTGGGGGCTGACCCAGACCCCTCGGAGGAGGCAGCTCTCTACGTGGGGTAGAAGGTTGGAGCCACAGGCCAGCTGCTGCTCTGGAAGCCTGTAAATATTTAGATTCTCGGTGTCCTGCTGATGAATTGTGATTTTTTTTCAAAGTCCCTCTCCTGCATGTGAACATAGAGACAGCACAGTTGGGCCATGTCCCATGACTAATATTTCTTTTTCTGTTTTGATAACATTTTAACCCTCCCGACCAGTGAAAAACGAAGACGTGACGCACTTTGCCCACACGCTAGAGCACTCTGGAAGGCAGATGGGCATCCAGCCCGCAGCGCAGGGGCTGAGCCCCGGGCCCTCTGTACATCCTGAAACCCACCCATACCTGCTCTGGGGTCGGGGCCACCCTTCCCCTCCTGGCTGATACCCCCAGGGCCTGTGAGCTCGGCGCCCCCTGTGTCCGCCTCTCTCCCAGTGGCCCCCACTTCCCTCGCATGTCTGTCCTGCCCTCTGCAGACTGAAGCCAGTCGGGCTACGAAGGCCAGAAGGGCGGCCTCCTTCAAGCTGTGGTCCTTGTCCTTGGACCACAGGGACACTCACTTTATTTTTTTATTCTTTTAAACAGCAGATGTATATTTACTGAAATGAAAGGGGTTTGTATTATATTGATACATGGGAGAAAAGCAGGTTACAAACAGGTACCTGCAGAGGGTCCTGCTTTTAAAAACAACGTAGGGGGGCTTCCCTGGTGGCGCAGTGGTTGGAAGTCCGCCTGACGATGCAGGGGACGCGGGTTTGTGCCCCGGTCCGGGGAGGATCCCACATGCCGCGGAGCGGCTGGGCCCATGAGCCATGGCCGCTGAGCCTGCGCGTCCGGAGCCTGTGCTCCACAACGGGAGAGGCCACAGCAGTGAGAGGCCCGCGTACCGCAAAA
>NW_006779129.1:554632-590918 GCF_000442215.2 Lipotes vexillifer | reverse complement strand
AAAAAAAAAAAAAAAAAAAAAAAAAAAATCAGCGTATGGATGTGCAAATGTACGCATGTGTGGAAAATATTGTGGAAGGTTATATACAAAAATATTACAAGTGGATAGGACGGGCTGCTGGGTGGACTTAACGGTGATTTATAATTCATTTTTTTATACTTTTCATAGGCTCACATTTCTCGGAGGACCTGTGCAACTTTTTCTCTTCTCTTTCTTTTTTTCTTTAAACCAGGAGTACAACTAAACTTTTGCGATATAATTCACATACCATAAAGCTCACCATTTTCAAGTGTAAAATTCAGTGGTTTTTGGTATATTCACAGAGAGGTGCACCATCACCATGATCTAATTCCTGAATATTTTCATCCAAAACGAAACCCTCTACTCATCAGCAGTCTTTCCCATTCCCCACCCTCACAGGGCCTGGCAACTATTAATCTACTTTCCATCTATGTGGACTTTCCTTTTCTGGACATTTCATGTACATGGACTCATGCAGCATGTGGCTTCATGTGACTGGAGTCATTCACTTAGTACAATGTTTTCATGGCTCATCCACGTTGTAACATAAGTCAGTACTCCATCCCTTTTTATGGCTGAATTACGTCACTGTGTGGACAGACCACCTTTTGTTTATCCAGTCACCAGCTGATGGACGTACAGATTATTTCCATTTTTTGGCTATTGTGAGTAATGCCGCTATAAGCATTGGAGTACAAGTTGTTGCGTGTACGTTGTTTTCAATTCTCTTGGGTGTATCCGAGGATAGAATTGCTGGGTTATATGGTAACTCTATGTTGAACTTTTTGAAAAACTGGAAAACTGTTTTCCAAAGTGGCTGCACCATTTAACATTCTCACGAGCAGTGGATGAGTCTCCAACTGCTCTGCATCCCCCCAGCACTTAGTAACACCCGTGTCTTTTATGCTAGCCTTGGTGAGTGTGAAATGGTATCTCTTTGACATTTCGATTTGCATTTCCCCAATGACTAATGATATTGAGCACTTTTTCACGTACTATTAGCCGTTTCTATGCCTTCTGTGGATAAATATCTATTCAAGTTCTTTGTCCGCTTTTTTTTTTAACTTATTTGATTGAACTGGGTCTTAGTTGCAGCACGTGGGCTCCTTAGTTGCAGCACGTGGGCTCCTTAGTTGCAGCTTGCAAACTCCTATGCAAAGTCTTAGTTGTGACATGCACGTGGGATCTAGTTCCCTGACCAGGGATGGAACCCGGGCCCCCTGTGTTGGGAGCTTGGAGTATTAACCACTGCAGCACCAGGGAAGTCCCCTTTGTCCACTTCTTTTCTTTTTTTTTAATTTATCTGTTTTATTTTTGGCTGCGTTGGGTCTTCGTTGCTGCGCGCAGACTTTCTCTAGTTGAGGCGAGCGGGGGCTGCTCTTCGCTGTGATGCGCGGGTTTCTCAGTGCAGCGGCTTCTCTTGTTGTGGAACACGGGCCCTAGAGCACAGGCTCGGTAGTTGTGGCGCACGGGCTTAGTCTCTCCTCAGCATGTGGCATCTTCCCAGACCAGGGTGAGAACCTGTGTCCCCTGCATCGGCAGGCGGACTCTCAACCACTGCGTGACCGGGGAAGCCCCACTTTGTCCACTTTTTAATCAGTCTCTTCATTGTTGAGTTTTAAGTGTTCTTTATACATTCTGGATATGAGTCCCTTATCAGGTATATGATTTGAATTTCCATATGAATTTTAGGATCATCCTGTCAATTTCTGCAACAACAACAACAAAAAGCCAGGTGGGATTTTAATATGGATTTTGATGAATCTGTTGATCAGTTTGGGGAGTATTGCCCTCTTAACAATATTATGTCTTTCAATTCATGTACATGGGGTGTCTTTCCACTCACCTGCATCTTCTTTAATTTCTTTCAACAATATTTTGTAAATTTTGGCATATAAGCCCTTCACTTCCTTTGGTAAATTTATTCCTAAGTATTTTATTCTTTTTCAGGCTACTGTAAATGAAATTGTTTTCTTAACCTCATTTCAAATTGTTCATTACTAGTGTATAGTGTATACAGTTGATTTTTTATATTAATCTTGTATCTTGTCACCTTGCTAACTCTCTTATTAATTCTAATAGCTTTTGGCGTGTTCTTCAGAATTTTCTATAAGCAAAATCATGCTAACTGCAAATAGGGAAATTTTGCTTCTTTCATATGCTGTCCACAGATATTAACTTTAAATATAATGATATAGGCAGGTCGAAAGTAAAAGGATAGATAAAGATATATCATGCAAACATTAATCAGGAGCGACTACATTAATATCAGATAAAGTAAACTTCAGACCAAAGAAAATAACCAACAGAGAGGGACGTTACATGTGATGAAAGGACCCATCTATCGAGAAGACATCACAAACCTAAATGTGTATGTAGCAAACAGCAGAGCTGCAAAATATAAAGCAAAAAAAAGCTGAAAGGAGAAACAGACAAATCCACAATTGTAGCTGATAACTCCAGCACCCCTGTATTAGTTTCTTATTGTTGCTATAACAAAATACCAAAAATTTAAAAGAACATAAATCTATTATCTTAGAGTTTGGGAGGTCAAAAGTCTTAAATGGATCTCCCTAAAATCAAGGGGTCAGCAGATGAGGTACAGCTATACAACGGGGTACCACTGAACAATACAAAGGAATGAACAACTGACACACACACAACAAAACTATTATGCTGAGCGATGGAATCCAGATACCAGAGTTTATACTTTATACGCAGTTCTGGGACGGGCAAAACTAACATACAGCAATAGAAATCACAACAGTGGTTACTTGGAGGTGAAGTTAAGGTATTGAGAAGAGGGGCTGCTTCTGGGGGTAGGGGGACCCCTAATCTGGGAGGTGGTGTGCAAGCAACAATAGGGAATGTCTATAGAGCTGTACACTCAGGGTTTGCACTTTTTCCTACTGGAAATTAGATCTTGATTCAAAAATAGGCACAAACATCCACAAAATTTCATTCCTCTGGAAGTCAATAACTCTTTTTAGGAATATTTACTAATAAATTAGTCTGAAATGTAAATATTTACTCAAGTTCTGGAGGCAGTGTAAATGTCCAACAGCACAGAAAACCTCTCAGCACAAGGAAATGTCCCCTGTGTGGGAGCATTCAGGATCCCAGCGTGCGGATGGGGGCAACCTTCACAGAGGTGAGGGCCCCGCTCGTGGCACTGACCACACGGCCTATGCTTTGTAAATGGTGGGGACCCAGCAGTGTGAGGATCCCAGCAGTGACACAGGGGTGAACGGCTCATGCCAAGGGCAGAACGGCAGTGGGGACTTGGCCGGCACGGCCAGGTTCAGGTGGTCTGGCAATGGCTCTGCCCCCAGGCTGGGTGAGGTCAGGCCCCAAGGTGGCAGAGGTGGGTTTGGGAAAACCTCTCAGAGGAAGGAAGGAAGCCTGCTGCTTGGACACAGACCAGAGGATGCTGGCCTGAGGGGCTAGGCCGAGAGGAAGGTGGAGCAGAAGATTTGACAGCAACTCGGAGGTGCTGTCCCCAAGGTTCCAAAGTGGCTGGAGGGCTAGTCCTCTGTTGACCCAGCAAGGGGACACACTTGGCCTAGACTCGGGCCTGCTGGAAACCACACTGGGTCTGGAGACAGTAGGTCCTAGAGTGAAGGACGTAGAGGGAAGGACAGGGTCCAGACCATACAGAGGACAGACAGGAGAACTGGACGTCGGAAGGATTCACCGAGGCTGGTCACCCTAGACCCAGAATTCTAGCAGGGGGGTGGCGGTGGGGAACGATGCCCCAAAGGAGCCAGAGGGGACGGAGAAGTGAGCCCACTGGACTTCTGTCCCGAGGACAGTGGCGGTGGGCGTCCTAGGAAGTCCTCTGCTTGGAACTGCTGGCGTCGAGTGGGCTGAGCTGGGGAGCCCGGGTCCGGCCCACCACCAGCCCTCCTGCTATGGAGCTGCAGAAGCCCGTCAGCTGATTCAGGGGCAGGCGGGGCAGTTTCCTGGGCTCTGCAGGCCGCCCTTCCGTTCTGGTCTCTGGGCAGGCTCGGGGAAGGCCTGGGGCCTTTAAAGGATGGAGCTCAGATAACCAGATTCTGGAATCACACTCCTCCAGTTTTCCACACCACACCCCACTCTGGGCACTGTCCAACGGAGCGTTCAACTTCTGCGGAAAGCTGAGGTTAAGGAACACGGACTCTTGGCCTGGACGTGGCCCCAGATGGCTTCCATCACGCCCCCTGATAGCTCTGGGCAGTCCCCCCCTTCTCGGCCTGTGGCTTCTTAAAGGAAAGAGGCCAAAGCAAGCATTTCAGCTCTGGGACTGAGGGTTTTCTGAGGATTTCGGCAGTTTGCCGGGGAGAAAAGGAAGCTGACCACAGAGAGGGCCGTGAGGGCCAATGGGGGCAGAAAGAAACCGAAGCATCTAAAGGGATGAAGAGCAGAGAACAAGGGAAAGAACCCAGATAGAAGGGGGCTGTGCGGGGCGCAAAGCCCGGGACAGACAGAAAGCCCTGGGTCTGCCTGGGGCGCTGGACCCCGCAGTCCAGAGGGGGGTAGGCATCTCTCGGGTAATCCCCAATCCAAGAGCCACAAGCCCTGAGGGGAGGCAGGGGGCCCAGGGCTGGATGGGACGACAAGGGTTCCTTACGGCGACAGGCTGGGCCCGTCCACAGGGAAAGGGCTGAGGGGAGCCCACTGCCCGGGCACCACGGCCCAGACAGCGGCCCTGATTCCGGGCAGATGTGCCCTCGGTCCACGGGAGATGGACAGGGTCCTCCCACTGGCTGAGCAAATCCCAGACACCTTCTTCTGGGCCAGGAAAGGGAGCGGGGGCTGGACCTGCCCTGGGCCCAATAATGGGTTTTGGGGTTCTCCCATGGGGTCTGGAGAGGTGACCAACTCCCCACAAACAGAACAACTAGAACACCCAGAAAAGTCACCAGCTGGGAGATGTCCTTGAGTTACGAAATTAACTCCCATTGTCAATGTGCAATAATATTTTCTCTCACACATTCACTCCTTCAACAACTTCCGGGTGAGTGTTGTCGCCACTCACTGTCAGCTGGGCTGAAAACAAGGCCAAACTCACAGCCAGACGGGAGGAGCCAGGACTCAAGGCCAGGGTGGCCTGACTTCAAATGGCTGCAAAGACAACTTGCCCAGGATGTGATGTATGGATTAAAAAATACATTGCTGAAAGCAAAATAAAGTGAGAGTACAGCTCAGGACCATTGTTTAAGTGCACACGGCACGTAGAGGTGTGACTAGGATCTGTTCGCGGGCCTTGCGGGGTGACGCGGACACTGCTTAGCGCTACCTGCCCATCAGGCCGCCCAGCGGCGTGGCCCACGGACTGCGGCCCATGGACTGCAGCCAGCACAGGCCACCTGTGGCTGAGGGGGCTTGGGCAGCACTGAGTCTTGTCCCAACATGTGCCGTTCATACCCCAAGAGGAGAGGGCAGCCGGGTGCTCAGAAAAGAGTAGTTGAAAAAAACAGATGAGTGAGGGAGGCTGAGGCTGGTGGTTAGTGTGGCTTGGGACAGACTCGGGGCCTCCGGGGATCTCAGTGCCCGGCCCCAGGACTCCCGGCTCCCCCTGCTCGGAAGCTGGTGGTGGGCCCAGGAGCTGGCCCTACTGGGAACGCGCCAGGGGCCTCCGAGAGGCACTGGGACGTCAGCACGAAGCCATGTCCCTGAGATTTGAAACAACGTGTAGGCAGCGGCAGCCAACCCTTGTGTCATGAGGAAGTGAGTGGCCCAGAGCAGCCAGGGGCCCAGTGAGTCAGCGGGCACAGGAGGCCCCAAGGTCCTGTCCCTGTGGAGCCGGCAGCAGGCGTGAGGCCACTCGGCCCAAATCTCCTTGAGTCCCCCTAGGCACACGGCCCACCCCGACCACCACGAGGGTCTCCCCACGCCCCATCCGCACCCAGCGGCGCATCAGAGCCCACGTGGAGGCTGATACGTGTTCAGGAATTTTGCAGTTGTCAAACACACCCACTACCAAAAACTAAATTATATAAGCTTACAATTCCATAAGTTGTATTAAAACCAAGGCAGTGGGTACTCAAAGCTCCTCATCACGTCTGTGTTTCCCAGGCCTCGTGCTCTGGAAGGGCTTCACTTCTGTGCGTGTGCTGTGTAGCAGCCCTGCCCCCAGGCCACCCCTGACAGGGCATCTCGGCCCACATTCAGCCGCAGTGCCCCCTCCACATTGTGGATCCACATCCCTCCACCCTCCCCTCCAGCCCCACCTCCCAGGGAACCCCATGTGCCACTGGGCCCCGAGCCTGGTACCCCCCTGCACCCTGCCCAGGGGAGCACACGCCCTAGGTGGGCTGCCCAGCTGCCCCCTGGGCCTCCAGCTTCCTCACCATCTGTGCTGCAGCCAAGTCTCCTCTTGGGCATCTGCATCCACTCAGAGGTCCCAGCCCAGATTCTGGAGTCTCCCAGAGCAGCTCTGCCTTTAAAATCTTCACCTGGGGGTGTCCTCTCCAGCAGCCCCCACTTTTCCTCTGGCACCAATGCCGAGAAGTGCCCCACCGCCCCTCCTGCTCAGTCTGTCCCCTCTGGTTCCAGCCTGCCCTCACCCAGCCGGGACACGTGCATTCATGTCCAGGCAGACTGAGCAGCAAAGCCTCAGCTCCCCGAGTGCCAGGTAAGGCAGGCTGGGCCTGGAGAGGAAAGGTGGTCTGAGAGGGGACAGTAGCGGGAGCAGCGGCTCCAGGCCACCTCCTTAGAGGCCACTTGACTGCGTCGCATCTGTTTATTCTCTTCTCCGCCTGGACCGTCTCTCCATTGGCCGCTGCTGCATGCTTCCCCCCACTTATGCCCACCCCAGCCGGGCCCTCAACAGGCATGTTAACGGCCCTGCACATTTGGAGGCATCCTTGGGAAGTTGGCCAACAGATGCCCATTGACTTCATCTGTTTAAAGTTCCCTCCTCCCACATCAGTGATAAGAAAAAGGGTCATTCCAAACTCAAGCCCTTTAGGCCACCGTGGGTGGTCCCAGTGACCCGAGAATCATGTGCGGAGAGGCCAACGGCAGGCCCCCAACAGGAGCTGTGGCACATCCAGGCCCTGGGACTTCTGCTGTCTCCATCTGCTTGGCCAACCTGACCAAGACATACCTTGGAAAACACCAGCATAATAATTATCTCAGTGGGGCTCCTGCAGCTCCTTTTTGCAGAGCCTTAAATTCCACCACATGTAGCTCTGTAGACAGGTCTGGCTGAGGAGTTTCTGCCCACGTCACAGGCAGAGCCTGACCCTCCCTCTGATCTCTCTCCCCTTCTCAGGTTCACAAGCTCAAGTGAACTCCAGACAAGAAAAAGCCAGACAAATTCACACTCAGACCCTCACAATCAAACTTCTGAAAACTAAAGACAGAAAAATATCTTCATTGCAGAGATAAATGACACATTGCCTATAAAAGAACAGTAATCTGAATGACTGAAGATTTCTCTCCAGAGACCGTGGAGGCCAGAAGGAAGTGATACATTTTCCAAACACCGAAAGAAAAGAAAGTTAACCCAGAATTCTGTACACAGCAAAAATAACCTTCAGGAATGAGGGTGAAATAAAGACATTCTTAGGTAAAGGAAAACTAAGATAATTTGCTACCACCAAATATACCCTAAAAGAATAACTAAAAGAAGTTCTTTGCACATAAGGGAAAACTAGGAAGGAAGAGCAAAAAATACGGTGTGTATCTGGGAAACCCTCCTCCACTTGAGCTCTTTAGAATATGTTTGATGATTAAAAGCAAATTTTATAATATTGTCTCATGCAGTTTTCAGCCTATGTAGATATATTACATAAGACAACTACAACATAAAGGATGGAGAGCACAGCAACATACGTGGTGGTAGGATTTCTACAAGACACTTGAAATGGTAAAATATTTATTCTAAGTAGACTGTAAAAGTTTAAGTATGGGGGCTTCCCTGGTGGCGCAGTGGTTGAGAGTCCGCCTGCCGATGCAGGGGACGCGGGTTCGTGTCCCGGTCCGGGAAGATCCCACATGCTGTGGAGCGGCTGGGCCCGTGAGCCATGGCCGCTGAGCCTGCGCGTCCGGAGCCTGTGCTCCGCAACGGGAGAGGCCGCAACAGTGAGAGGCCCGCATACCGCAAAAAAAAAAAGTTTAAGTATGCATATTGTAATTTTCCAGGAAACTACCCAAAAATGTACAAAGATACATAATCAACAATGCAACAGATAAATTAAAGTAGAATACCAAAGAATGTTCAAATGACCAAAACAAAGGCAAGAACAAGGAAACAGAAGAATTTTTAGAAGGCGGAGGGGGGACAAAAAGCAAATAATAAAGTGGTGGGCCTGAATCCAAACAGATCAACAGTTACCTTCAATGTAAGTAGTCTAAATTAAAAGACAGGGATTAGAGTGAAGTAAGTCAGAAAGAGAAAAACAAATACCATATGCTAACACATATATATGGAATCTAAAAAAAAAAAAAAAAATTCTGAAGAACCTAGGGGCAGGACAGGAATAAAGACGCAGATGTAGAGAATGGACTTGAGGATGCGGGGAGGGGGAAGGGTAAGCTGGGACGAAGTGAGAGAGTGGCATGGACATATATACACTACCAAACGTAAAATAGATAGCTAGTGGGAAGCAGCCGCATAGCACAGGGAGATCAGCTCGGTGCTTTGTGACCACCTGGAGGGGTGGGATAGGGAGGGTGGGAGGGAGAGGCAAGAGGGAGGAGATATGGGGATATAGGTATACGTACAGCTGATTCACTTTGTTGTAAAGCAGAAACAAGCACACCATTGTAAAGCAATTATACTCCAATAAAGATGTTAAAAAAAATAAAAAGATTAGCTCTGAAACCAAAAAATATTTTAAAATTAAAAAATAAATAATAGTATATATACACTATTTATATGAAATAAATATATAAGTATGTAAAATAAAATATAAATGTATTAAAAATATATATGTATATATAAAAATAAAAGACAGGGATTTTTCAGGATGAATTTTTAAAAATCACCCACCAATATACTATCTACAAGGAACTCATTTCAAATATAATATTGGTAGGTTACCGTTTAAAGGATGGAAAAAGATATACCATGCAAGCACAGATTTTAAAATGGGGTGCCTATATTGATAACAAATAAAGCGGACTTCAGAGAAAAAAATTCATAAATTAACTTCAGAAAAAAATATCATAGATAAAAGGGAAGTTGATGATAAAAGTGTCAATTCACCAAGAAGATACAACAATCCTAAATGTATATGCACCTGATAACACAGCTTCAAAATACATGAAGCAAAATTCATGAAGACAGAAGTAGAAGGAGAAATAGACAAATCCAGAATTATAGTTGGAGATTTCAACACTTCTCTCTGAAAACAAATAGGCTAGAAAATCATCAAGGATAAAGAACTGAATATCACTGTCAACCTGTGGGATCTGATTTTATTAAAGACTTCACCCAACCAGAGCAGAACACAAGTATTTTTCAAGTGCACATGAAATATTTACCAAAATAAATGATACCTAGAGTCATTAAAAATCTATAACAAAGCTAAGAGAATTGAATCACACAAAGTATGTTCTCTAATAATAATGGAGCCAAACTAGATATCAATAACAGAAAGATAAGGAATATCTCTAAATGATTAAAAAGTAAATAACACACTTCTAAATAATCTAAGTCAAAAGATAAAACCTCAAGGGAAATTAAATATTATATTTAACTGAATGAAAATATAACATATTAAAATCTGTGGTATGCAGCTAAAGCAGCTCTTAGAAGGAAATTTATGACACTAAATGTTTATATTAGAAAAGAAGAAAGATCGCAAAACAATAATCCAAACTTTCACTTCAAGAAACTATTTTAAAAGAGCAAAATATGTTCAAATCAAGTAGAAGGAAGGAAAAAATAAAGAAAAAGAATCAATGAAATTTAAAACAAGACACTATGGGGAAAATCAATGGAAACAAAAGCCGGTTCTTTGAAGTAATTGAGATCAACAAAGAAACTATCCAGGGCCAGGTGGTTTCCCTGGTATATTCTACCAAACAATTAAAGAAGAAATAATGCCAATTCTACTTAATCTCTTCCTGAAAATAGAAGAGAACACTTCAAATAATTTCATGAGACTAGCATCAGTATGCTGATGTCAAAACTAGATATAACGAAATCACAAAAAATAGAAAGCAACGTACCAATGTTTTCCATGAACAAAGATGCAGAAATTAGCAACACAGTGTTAGCAAGTAAAATACAGCAATATATCAAAAGAATAATAAATTATGACCAAGTGGGGTGTATTCCAGAAACGCAAATGTCCTTCAATGGGTGAATGGATAAACTGTGATATACCCATAGAAAGGAATACTGTTCAGCAATAAAAAGGAACAAACTACTGATACATGCAACAACTTGAATGGCTCACAGATGTATTACACTGAGGGAGAAAAGTCAACCTCAAAAGATCAAATACTGTGTGGTTCCATTTATATAATATTCTTAAAATAGCAAACTTATATAGATAAAGACCAAAATCGTGGTTGCCAGGGGTTGCGATTTGAGAGAGAATATGACTATAATGGGATAGTATGGGAGAGTTTCTTCGGGGTTATGAAAAATTCTACGCCCTGATGTGGTCATGGTTACACAAATCTATAAATTCATGGACTCGATACTGAGAGAGAGGGGGGAGGAAACTGGTGAAATTCAAACAAGTTGCTTAATTAACAGTTTGGTATCAATGTTAGTTTTCTGGTTTTGATATGCTTTGATTTGATAATGTTATATAAGATAATATCACTGGGGAAGCTGGGTAAAGGTACTAGGGAACTCTGTACCGTATCTGCAACTTTTCTGTGAATCTAAAATTATTTCAAAATAAGAAAGTTTTTTTTTAAGGGAGGCAAATGATTAGAACAGACACTTCACAAAAGAAGATATACAAATGGCCAGCGAGTCTGTGAAACAGTATTCAACTTCATCAGCCATAGGGAAATGCAAATTAAAACTGCAATTAAGGGTTTCCCTGGTGGCGCAGTGGTTGAGAGCCCGCCTGCCGATGCAGGGGACGCGGGTTCATGCCCCGGTGCGGGAGGATCCCGCATGCCACGGAGCGGCTGGGCCCGTGAGCCATGGCCGCTGAGCCTGCGCGTCCGGAGCCTGTGCTCCGCAACGGGAGAGGCCGCAGCAGTGAGAGGCCCGCGTACAGTTAAAAAAAAAAAAAAAACTGCAATTAAGTGGCACTTCACACCCACAACAACGACTAAAATGACAAAGACTAATGTAGCACGTGTTTGGTGGGAGCATAAACTGTGCAATCGGCAGTTTTAGTCAGTCACTTACCATTTAACCCGGCCATTCCATTCGACATATTTACCCATGAGAAATGCAAAGGCACATCCTGACAAAGGCTTGAGCAGCTTTATTCATAAAAAGTGGAAACAACAGGTTGACAGACTGGAAATGTCCATGAACAGGTGGATGGATAAACAAACTGTGGTATATCCACAGATTAAATACTCACCAATTAAATCTGGATGCACCTCAAAAACATGCAGAAGCCGAAAGAGCACACATTGTCTTAGTCTATGGATATGGAATCAACATGGAAAACTAATCTATGATTACAAAATGTCAGTCAGTAATTATATGGGGTGGGGGAACTTTATTGCAAAAGGATATGAGGAATCCTTTTGGGGTGATGGGCATGTCCTCTGTCTTGATTGTGCTAATAGTTGCACAGTTATATAAATTTGTCAAAATGCATCAAACCGTACACTTAAAATGGGCGCATCCTATTGTATGTATACGTATGCATACAATACATACTATACCTCAATGCATTTGATGTTTAAAAGCTCCTCCTACATTTCTCAATGCCCCCGTGGGGTAATAAACCGCACTGAGAACCATTGCTCTCCAGTGACTATTATTATGGACCCCTTGGGACTCGCTTATGACTTTGCAACTTGTGCGAGTCTCTCCAGAGCGCGACGGTCGGCGAGCCGTCGCTGCAGCAGAGACTTGCCGTCCACCTGCCATCCGCCACCCCTCCTTCCTCGTAACTGGCCCCCGTGGGATTCCCTTGTCCACCTTCCGCGCACGGCTCAGCTCCAGGGTCAGCCCCAGAGCAGGGAGGACAGTTAGGTCCTCGTCACCAGGCTCTGCTCAGGCAGGCGCGCGTGACCCACACGTGGCAAGGAATCTGCTGGGGCTTCTGGAAAGGCATCCTGCTCCAAGGAGACATCCCCCGGAAGAGCCGGGGCGCCCAGTGCCTCTGCCCCGGCTCCACTGGCTGGCAGCCCGAGGAAGCGCCTTTCCAAGCCTCCTTGAGTGACTTCCTTTGCCAAAAATGGGAAGAGTCTTGCATAACCAGACATCTGTACGAATCAAAATCCAGAGGGAATGCAGGCAAATGCTGAGGGAAAGTTAGAGGAGCTTCGCAGAGAAAAGGAGATCAGCACAGGAGCCAACCCTGCCCCTCTTGACTCGGGCCTGACATGTTCTGTGGCTGTTTATTTGGGGAGAAAGCATGAACCCTGGGATTCGAACGGCAATTTCACAGTTTATTACAAGTTTTAAGTCTTTTCCAAGAATATTTCATCAGATCTGTTCCCTGCACAATCATCTATTGCTTCCTCCCAGTGGGGAGCGAATTTATTTATTTTTTCATTCTTCCTATAGATCTGTTATTCATTAGGTGTGCTACTCTTATTTTTAAGTATGTAGATTTTTTTCAACCAGAAAAACATTTAATTCAAGATTCGTACTTGAAGACTCCCTATTCCTGAGGAGGAAATGTTAGTTTTGCTTGGCAAACTGCAGCTTTTCATGGGCGACACAGATGGTCACATTATTTTTTAAAAAGCAGGTGATGGCAAAGGGCCCAAATCGGTCCCAGAATCAGGAGGTCGGGGACAGGCCAACAAAATGAACCGCTTCCTTCCTCTGGGCAGGACATGTCCCCACAGAATGAGCCCACCCGTGACCCAGGCTCTCAGGACCTGGTGACCAACCAGGGGCCTCGCCTCCCTCAAGGTTAACCCGTCAACGTCCACTCAGTGGGTGACCTGGGAAGGAGGGCATAGGGCCCGGCCCCCAGCTCAGAATGAAGGGGCAATGCCCTCGGAGTGGACAGAAAAGCGGGCGCCAGGGCCACCATGCCGGGCAGGCTCTGTGAACACGCTGGCAGGACAGAGCTCTCTGCCCACTTGCTCCAGGAAACAGGGCCGGGTCCCTCAGTCAGGAACAGCGGCCTTGCCCTGGGCCACCTGGAGCATCTTTTCCCAGGGGCTGCACAGGTCACGTGGAGGTCCAGCCCCTGCCACGGCACCACCCCACGGCCCGGCCCCCCAGGCTGGCACGGGGACCGTGTAGGACACGGATCAAGCTCCAACTCAGAGGGCTGTAGAGGGTCCCTCTCGTCAGCCTTCCCATCAGACACCCCCAGGCTTGGAAACCAGGTGGCCCAGGGCAGGGGCTGTTCGGCGAGAAAGAAGAGTGACAACACCTCTGCCATGGGCTGCAGGTGGGGAGCTGAGGGAGGGACAAAGCAGGTGACAGGCTGGGGTGGTGGCCAGGCCGAAGCTGGCCTGGTCCCAGAAGGCGGCAGGGAGCCTCCCCCAGGGGTCCAAAGGAGGGAAAGATGGGCCTCAGCTGTGCCTGACGAGGCGGGACGGGGTCAGAGGGAGAGAGGAGGGGCGTGGGGCCTCCGTCGGTCTACACCCGATTTTACACAGAACCCCCCTCCCGGCCATTCAACAGGTAGAACAAAGCCCTCTGGCTGACGTTGGGGAGACCCTGGGCCCCTAAAGTGCTGCCAGTTCCCAAGGTTGGACAGGTCCTGACCGCTGTGGAGGTGGCCTGGAGGACCCTGGGGCCAGGCGGAGCTCTGGACAGCTGTGCGCAGGAGCGCAGAGTCAGGAGGGGTCCCAGACGGCACGGTTCTGAGTTTACTCCCAGCTTCGCCCTGACAGGCCGTCAGTGACCCCTAACTCAAGAGGCTCACCGAGGCCTGTGCGTCCTTAACCCACGCCGATCCGCAGATGCACCTCGCCTGCAGCCCCTCCCCGGGCAAAGGCAGCTGCAACGCCCTGGGCCCTGAGCCCCCTCCTCTAGACCCTCCCCGCCCCGAGGCGTGCTGCACGGGGCTGCCGGGGGCGCTCAAGGACCACGCGGGAGGAAGCCGCCTGGGGTGCGCCGCCTGGAGCTTTCCGAGGCTGCGCTGGTGGCTGCGCGTGGGGCGAAACCCAGCGCAGAGGGACGGACACAGGATGTGCAGGACAGGCGGCCGGGCTCCATCCCTGGCTGCACAGGGCGTCCCTGGGGACAGCCTAATGCAGTCCAGCCACTCCGTGAGTCACGCGGAGGCCCACATCTGGAACCCCTCAGGCCTGCCAGACTGGCTGGCACGCAGGCTTCCCGTGGAGAGCCAGCCGCCAGCCCCCCGGGACCGGATGGGGCGATCCTCCGGGCCCCGCCCCGGCCCCGCCCTCTCTTATTCTTCTACCCCTGAAAAATGGAGCTCGGGCTCTGCCTTCTGCGTGGGGCGCTGCTGGGAGGGATGGGGGTCTGGGGACATGATGGGGAGGGTCCTGGCTCACCTTCAAAACGTAGAGACAGCAGGAAGGCCAGGGGCTCAGGGCCCGCTGACCACGCCAGAGAGCCCAACTGGTGCGTCAGGCTGGCACGGGGGAGGGTCTCACAGGGAGCTGTGGGGACTCGAGACAAGCGCCCGGGTCAGGCGGAGTGGAGGCTGGTTACCCGTGTCCTACAGAGGGTGCTCAGGACCAGAGTCAAGGCCAGCGAACCAGCCTGAGGCTCCCTGAGGCCAGGTGAAAGGGGCCCTGGAGCTCCCAGCTAGGCATCCTCATCCAGCAGAGCACGTGGTGGAGGGTGAGGCTGCTGCTTACCCCACACCTATCCTGCCCTTCCTCCTGGGTGTTCAGGATAGCAGCCACTTGAGGATAACATGTGCCAGCCTCTCTTGCAGCTAGTGGCCCATGAGCTGCCAGTGGAAATATGGGAACATCACAGAGGCCACTGGGAGGAAATCGAATTTTCCAGTAAGAGCTCCCTCGGGTCCCTCCCTGACGTTTCCTGCTGCTGTCCTGGGATGCAGATGTGAGGGCAGTAGTTCCAGCAGTCATCGTGAACCATGAGGTAACTGTTATATAGAGGGTGACAGAGCGGGGAGACAGGATCTGCGTCCTCCCTGATGGGGCTATAGAGCAGCCAAACTAAGTAAGAGAATAAACACTGTGTGGTCTGGTCACTGCCAGGGTCTGACCATTAGGAAACACTCTGAGCCCAGTTCTGGGCTTGGCTGGGATGCTCCATGGTGGGTGAATGAGGGTATAGGGCTGTGAGGTGGGGGTGTGATGTCCCACCTGCTCCTTACTTATCATGTCTCCACAGGGCTCCTTAAATGTCTGCTCCCCGCAGCAGTGAGTCCTGAAGCCAGCTGATCACAAGACTCCCTGGGAGTTTCATAGGAATATCGATTCTCCAGCCCCACCAATGCTCCAGCAGGTCCCATTTGCCCAGAGAATTTTTCCGCCCCTCTGATGACCTAGGATGGTGGTTCTCAGTGTGGTCTGGGGATCCTAGGGGCTCCCAAGATCCTTTCAGGGGGTCTGTGAGGCCAAACCTGTTTTTTTTTTTTTAATAAATAAATATCTATTTATTTATTTGGCTGTTCCAGGTCTTAGTTGAGGCATGAGGGATCTAATTTCCTGACCAGGGATCGAACCCGGGCCCCCTAGCATTGGGAGCGCAGAGTCTTAACCACTGGACCACCAGGGAAGTCCCCCAAACCTGTTTTGATAACGATGTTTCCCTTCTTCAGTCTCATTCCCTCACAAATCTCTGTTCAGATCCCACATTGCAACAAACCATTAAGAAATGACCTTTTATTAGGTTTTAGTGTCATATCAAAGAATATCCACAATTATCTGAAAAGATTCTCAAAATAGTTTTCCCTCTAACTCCATGTGTGTATGAGGCCAGATTTCCATCACAGATTTTACCCAAAACAACCTATCAGGAGAGTTTGAAGACAGAAGCAGATCTGAGAATCCAGCTTTCTTCCGGATGTTACAGTCTTGTAAAAGTGAACCAGAGTGCCACTCCTCCCACAGGGTTTGGTTTTGTTTTTTTTTGAAAATAGTTTTTTCATTTAAAGTGTGTTATTTATGTTAACATACAATGGGTTTATCCTTTTAAATTTGAAATGGATCAATAAATGGATTTTTTAAATTTCTGTTTTAATTTCGAATATAATAAATATTGGCGGACGTGAAGCTCTGTGCAATTCCCGCTTCTGTCCTGGTGGAAGAGGTTTGTGGTACCAGATGTGGCTGTGGTTGAGGTCGGGGGGGCTGGGAGCCAGAGTGGGGGCACCTGGATCCAGCACCCCTGCAGCCGGGAGTCACAGGACATGGGCCCCCAGAGTGAGGGCTTCCAGAAGAAAACGCCGGCCCTTCTCTCCCAAAGAGCCGTGACATCCTGGGCCCAGCATCCCGACTCACTCACCCTACGCCCGCCCCTTTCTTCCCAGCTCTATGGTTACTCCCTCTCTTCCGCCCCACAATCCTTACGGAAATACGTAGTGTGTGTCTGGCAAAAGATGCAAGACCCCAGGCTAAGGCTATGGCTTGCCTCCCCCTCAAATCCCTACAGGAAGCCACGATGTGGCTGGGTCTCCGCCACCGTTGCTCAGCAAAGGGCAAGCAGACCTCACTTGTACTGTACAAACACTGGTGCCCTCCTTATAAGTTTTATGATCAACCTTAGTGACGTACAATCCACACAAAGCAAAGAGTATGTATATAAAGCGTACAGTCTCACGACTTCTTACAAATGCGCGCAGCATATGCCGGCCACGCTCAGGTACAGGACGCAACTGTCCCCCCACCCGTCCAGGTCCCCACTCATCTGCTCTCAGTCACTGAATATGGCTTTGCCTGTTCTAGAATTCACAGGAACAGACTCGCACGGCACACATCCCTCGGTGTCTGACTTCTCCCCCACACCCCGGGCTGTCACGTGTATGAGGAGCTGGTGGTCTGATGGTAGAGCCGTGACCCACAGTGTGGAACAGACCAGCCTCTCTCCTTGACCGGTTCGAGGTGTTTCCACTTTTCCGCTGCTACGAATAAAGCTGATGTGAACATCCTTGCAAAAATCTTTGTGAAGACATGTGTTTTTATTTTTCTGGAGGAAACACTCAGAAGTGGAAAAGCTGGGTCACCAGGGAAGTGTAAATTTAACTTTATACAAAACTGCCAGTTTTCCAAGTGGCCACACCACTTGAAACTCCCACAGTCCATGTGTGAGTTCACTTGCCCTCACCCACAGTTGGTAGTACTGTCAGTATTTGTAACTATAGACAAACTAGTGGGTGTTCAGTGGAATCTCACTGTGGTTTTAATTTACATTAAATTAATTACTTATGTTAACTATGATCTATGATACATATTATATATGTTAAAATTAGTATATCTTTATATTAAGTCCTAAAATCAAGTGGTTTAAAGCCTCCAACTTTGTTCTTCCATTAAAGATGATTTTGAATTTCCGTATAAGTTTTAGAACAAGCTTTTCAATGTCTACTTAGCCTGGTGGCGTCGGCTGAGATCACACTAAATCTAAAGGTTAGTTTGGGAAAAACTCTAAAAAGCTTTAATAATATTGAATCTCCCGATCCATAAGTATATGGTCTGTTTCTCTACCTTTTAAGTCTTCTGTATGTACGAGCAGTGATTTTTAGTTTTCAGTAGTTTTGGTCTTTGCAGCTATTTTCTTACATTTATCCTTAAGGATCATATAGTCTTTGATGCTGTAGAAAATAAGGCTTTAAATTTTTTCATTGCTTAAATATAGAAATCCAGCTGAATCCACATATCAGCGTGGCATCCGGCAGGAGAGCGTGGGGTGAGGCCTGCCGTGTCAGCTCTGCTCAGACGGAGCAAAGCAGTGCACGGTGGGAAAGGCCTCCAAAGGCACCAGCCGACGCCCAGCCCCTACCGGCCCACGTCTGGTGACGGGACGGAGCATTGTTCCCTCAGCCACACTGATGCCCCAGAGCCCCAGAAGTCAGTCTGTCCCTGGGTTTGTCTCAGCTGGAGCCCTCTCCCCGCCCCAAGTGCCCTCTGGCAGGACTTCAGAGGGACCGCCAGCTTCCTCGCCCACATGGCCCACATCTGGCCCAAACACACACGTTCCTTTCCCCCTTCCCTGCGAGGATCCCTGCTGTGTCCCCAGCCAAGCCCTTTGCCTCCTCTGCCCTGTGCAGCGGTTTGGCCAGCAAGCAGACTCCCCCAGGTGAAGGCCCCGCAGCAGCTGCCCCCAAAGAAACGGCTTCACCAAACCTCCCCACCCCACTCTGGACCCGTCCGAGACAGTGTGCGCGTGTGGACGCATCCTAAGGGCTCAGCCGCCGGGCGTGAGACTTGCGCTTGGGGATGTGGACCTTCACCCGAGAGTTTCTCCTCTACTGCATCTTGGGCTCAGCAGAAACATCAGCTTTAACATCGTCTGATGCGTCCTCTGTGGCACCGAGCCTCAGCAGGCCAGTGCTCAGGACCCAGTCACGTCCGGAGCCTGGGGCGCAGGGGGCGTAGTGGCAGGAGCTCTCAGGCCAGCTGCCGGAAGCTGAGCGCCGTCACAGGTGACTAACAGGTAGGCAACATCTCAGCAGCTCAGCTCGTAAGGGCTTACCGCTGTTCCTGCCACAGCTCAGAGCAAGCTGACCTGTGGGATCACTCAGGGAGTCAGATCCTCCCATCGGGTGGCACTGCCCCCGCCGGCGCCTCGGGATCAGTCACTGGAGCCCTCCGCACCCAGGCCGGCGCCAGGGGAGTAGGGGCGTGGGGCCCGCATGAAGGACGTTCACACGCCAGGGCGGGAAGAGCAGCCGTCACGTTCTCACAGTCCACGGCCAGAGCCCAGCCACGTGGCCCCATCTAACGGGAAGGAGGCGGGGGAAAGGCGGGTCACCACGCTCTGGGTGAACACGCAGCGGGCCTAGGTTCAAGTCCCAGACCTGCCCTTCGTTACCTGTGCAGCTCAGCACGAGCTGCCCCTTGGGTCGGGGTCTCCTGTTCACCAAGGAGGTGCTCTGTGCCTTCCTGACCTCCGCTGTGACTCTCTGGCCACTTGCTGCTCTGAGACCCTCAGTGGTCCTCAGGGGCGACAGAGAGGCTGCAGCTCACGTCAGGAGGCCCCCCTCTGGTGGTTCCACCCACACACCCACCTTGCGAACACGCACTGGCCTGACGGACATCCAACTGGAGAAGCCCAGAAACCCGCCACTCTGTTAGGAGTTAGCTGTGCCTGCCCCACAGGCCTCGGCTTTTCCCCAGCCTATGATTCTTTTCACACATTTTCGTCACTGGCTCATTTTTATACAAATTGTTCTGTAAGATATCAGTGACCATATCAGTGCTGTGCTGTAGTATTGTAGAATTCTAGACAGAAAACTGGGAGAAATGGGAAACAAGGAAAGAAAGAAAATGCCATTTTGCAACTAAAAAACTGAGTCCACGTGGCAATAGATGAAAAACTTTCAAAAAAACCCAAAAACTAAGCAATTACTTTTCTTGCCTGTTTTTCATTAAATTGACCAAATTTGCTGGTGCTTGACTGTGGTGTGGACAAAAGTACCACGTCCAAGTCCACGTAGGAATAGCTTTGCTTTGATTTTTGCCAACTTCACTCAGTCTTAACTTTGTAAAAGAAAGTGCTTTTTCATTAACCCTCAACTGACTCTAAAGAGGTCAAACCTGAGATTTCCTTTTACCGACTGAGAGTCTTCCGATGCAGCCTCTACTAGAAGGCGCTCTCTGCGGAATCTCTGCAGCTGGTGTCATGTGATTCACACGCTGTCCCTCTGCCCCATCCTCCAAAAAGAGAGGCGGTGCTTCTGGGCCACGAAACATCTTTCCTTCCCTCGCTGCTTAGTCATCTCCCAAGTCATTTGGCAGTTGTCTGGGGCCCCCTCGAAATGTTTCCATTTATGGTTAGAATTTGGTCTTCCCAGTTTGGTCGCACAGATGGGAAAGCTTAAGTGAACAGACAGCATCACAGAGCAGCCAAAGCGAGAGCCCAGGGGCTGGTGGCGGAAGGGGGCTCCGCGGGCGGTGACGGGACAGACCCCAGCCTGGCGAGGGGCTGGCCGGGGGAAGGGCCTGCGCCCACCTGGGGTCTGCACCGTTGCTGTGCTGCCAGGCACGCCTCGCAGACACCGTCACACACGGAGCACACGACTGCTGGGGCAGCAGTGCCGCCACAGGGCCTGGAACAGTGGGTTTATCGCCCGGTGGGTTCTGTTTATTACTCGTCTAATGGCCCCAGGAGACTGTAAGTCTCGCTGGGGCAGGAACCACCCTGCCCACTTTGGGGAGGGGCAGAGGGTGAAGGGTGGGGGGCCCCCAGGCCGGTCACTGCCTCAGCCCCGAGCGCACCTTTGAATGGGGCTGGGCGCCCATGATGGCCCCAGACATCTGGAGACCAGGGGAAAGGACTGCCTGCCCTGGGAACCGGCCCCCAAGCCCTGGCGTCTTCCTTGTGCCCGGAAGCCTCGCTCCCGTCTCTTCTCTCCAAGGCCCCAGGCCCTCTGTGCAGCCCACCCCTCTTCCACGCAGACCGCCAGGGCCTAGGTGGGCAGGGGCCTCCTCCACACCCTACGCCGCCAGGAAGGAGACCCCAACCACAGAGGAGTCTTTCCTCAGAGGAAACCTCCCATCCTTCTTTGAGCTATCAGCTAAAGGGCAGCCAATTTTCAAAGCAGTAGTTTCTCCCTTTGTGTTACATTAAAGAGAAAAGCACTCGGTCTTTGCGTCTTAGTTCTGTCACCAGGACTAGAGCACCTTGAGAGCTGGGGCTGTCTTCCCTACCAGGCCGGGGGCTCGGTGGAAGGAAGGAGGGCATTACACTTTCTGTCCGTGAGCTTTACTCCACGCATCCCCTCAAGACACTCACTCTCGTGCCCAGAACTACCATCCCTTCCTAGAAAGAACAAGGCTTTCCCATTTTTGGCTGGGCTTTCCTCGCTCGCCCAGGGAGAGGTCTGACCCGTCATCACGGCCTGGATAGTTGTCTGTGTGCCCAGAACACGTCCGGACGAAAGCAGGTAGGGCTTCTCTGCCCCAGGCTGGTCCTCGCGTCCCGGGACGCGGGGAGTGGGTGACCTGGCCTTGCCGCCCTCATCTGCAGCTGCAAAGGCTCCTCGGGGACCTACTCATCTTCACCGTCAAAACACAGTGACGTGTCTCTCACACGAATAGAGGATGAAGACATGGCGGAGCTTCTCTCCAGCTCGCTGGTGAGCAGAGGGAGAGGGTAGGGCTGCTTCAGACAGGCCTTGCAGGAGCAGGGATGGTCTGTCCACGAGGACGGACTCTCTGAGATGAGCGTGCCGAGTTACATCCGAGGAGTTAAACCATAACCTTCAGAGTTATTGCAGTGGAAACCCCGACAGTTGGGTTTTTTAATCTTTTTTGTAATTTGAGTGCCTGACTGTAGCTTTAATCGCCAGGGCAAGGCATCCACTTCGAAGCCTGCTGTCCCGAATAAACACACTGCCGGCCACAGACTAGATATAAAGAGCCAGGCCACCTTCCCCACCCCACCATCACCCACAGAGGCTGCCTTTCCTTAGAGGTCATGCTTGGTTTTCAGTAGCTAACTGACCCTTTGGGCCGCCCGCTTCTCTCTTCCCATTCTTCAAATCGTCACTCTTATGTTTTCAATTCACCATTAAAGAGAGAGTCCAAGAAACCCTAGGCCTCCACCCTCGACCCCAGGAAAAGCAGGACCCCAGGCCCACGCATGCTCTCTCTACCCACAACCTTGCTATGCAGCCCCAGGTGAACCGTGTAATTTCCAGGTCCTGTAAGTAATAAGACTTGACTTTTCCAAAGTTTCCTGATAGTTATTGCTGAAAAAAGGCATCTTGCAATTATAATAAGAAACACAAGGGCAGGTCCAACCACAACACTGCTTATTGATATAGTGAGACGGGCACAAAACAGTTACCCTTTTGTGGAAGGAAAATCACAGTGGAGTCGGTGGTGCTCTAAATAAGCCAGGAAGCCACCGAGGAAGTGGGGCTCACGCCCGTCTCAGCCCGGATGGAATCTGACCTTTTGACCACTTATTGTCCCAACAAAGGCATCCAGGACATCCGACAGAAACTCAAGATACTCACTGGTCCGTTACCCTAAAATAACTCCTGATTCCTCAGGACAAATGTTTCCTGACTTAGGTCAATCACAGATCTCGCTGGACAACTTTAAGGACCTCATAGCCTTTTGTCTTTAGAAGCCCCTGACTCTTTTTCTTCCCCAGTACATTCTTTCGGTTTTACCCATAACTGTGTCTCCAGAATTGCAATTCTCAGGACCCCCCCCCTAAATAAAGCTCTTTGTTTTTCGCAGCCTAGATACTGATTATTTTCGACACTTTCAACCAAATACAGATTATTTGCATCTGTCCTGGAAAGAACCTGCGAGCCAGCATGAGACATCACAGAACCTGAGCCCTTGGTGAATGGTGATGTCAAGTACAGGTGCACAAGGACACAGACCTAAATAACCGTGGGGTGCGCTGGCTAAACAATACCCCAGAATGACACTGAGAGGACACAGCACTCACCTTCTTGCTTTATTTCCAAGTTTTAAGTAACCAAAGGCTGCAAGTAGGGGTGTTAGAACACCAGTGCTTTCCTGACCTCCCCCATCCTTCAGTGTTTTTACTTATCTCTCATTTTTGTTCTTTTTCTCACATGTGGCCACCTGAAAAATATCAGAATATTGTTGTTATTCATAGTACTTGCTTTGCAGAGTAAAAGGTACCACATTATAAATTTTGAAAAATTAACAGAATGTTTTATATTTCTAAAGGGAGTGCTTGATAGTGATCAATTAAAAGTCAAGTTCCCACCCCAACTTCAGCCCTCCAAGCGCTCCGGGAAACACACCAGGCCACAGATGGGTAGACAGAGAGCCGGAACACCTCATACTGGAGCTCTCTGAAGGTCAAAGGGGTCATGTGGATAAAGGCATTTGTTAAAAAGTCACACCTACGAATTCATTTTTAGATGATCCTGGGGGATAGGAAGCACCTAACTTTCCCTTACAGAACAGCCATGTGGCTTGAAAGTAAGAGCCCTTCACTTCCAGTCCTGGACTCACTGCTCACTGGGCAAGTCGCCTCCCCACCCACCCAGGCTCCTTTCTCCCGCTTGTCACAGGACCTGTGGTTCTAGGAAGACACGGCGGAAACGACTTAGTCTGGGAGGAGAAAAGCAACCAGGTAATGCCACAGACAGTATTGCGGGACCTGCCTTGTCCTGTCCAATTCCCTTTTCCCACCGTCAAAACTGGCGATGTGGGGCTCAGAGTTTCCAGCTACTGTTTCACTTAGCCTTGCTTCCTCAGTGATGAGGTGCCCGTGGGGAAAAAGAATCACGAGAATGCACTCAGCCGAAGCTCACAGTAGAAAACGGGTCACAGGGTGACCACAGTGAATCATTCTGGATGGGGTACAGAACACACATACGCGCCCCCGGCTGACTGGGTCCTCTGGGAATTTCCAATGGAAAGTCCTCATTTCTGACCCAAGAAGGATGGATGACCTGTCCCAGTGGAAACACTTACGGATATCAAGGCAACTCTATTCAATTTAAAATGAATGCTTGTTGCGTTTTTACGGATCCGCTTCTGCTGAATCCTGTGCGTTATCTCAGAGGGGGTGGCACATAAATTTGGATGATATCAGGAAGAGTTTTCATGCAGGAATCACTTCTTGGTCTTGAAAGGCGGTCGACATTTGGATAAATGGAGACCGTGGGAAAGGCATTTCAAACACTGGGAGGAACATAAGGACCTCCTGCCCCGTCCCTGGGGACTGGAGAGCATCTGCTCTGGCAGAGCAAGTCGCCAGCTCTCGCATTCAGGCTGCTATTGGGTGGAGAGCATCCCCTCACACTCTCCCCTTTATGCCAATGCTTTCCCTCCTTTCTGACTTTCTTAATTCTGTCCTGGTTCCCAGAGGCCCCAGGCTCAGTCTCAGAGCTGCGCTTGACTCTCCCTCACCCTTAAACCACCCAAGGAGCTGTCAACATAGACCTTGCCTCGGTGGGGACCGCTCACCTCCACCCCCGCTTTCCCCTTCCCATACCTCTCTAGGCCCTCTACATGACCCCTGTTTTGGCTGTTGTAAGACATTCTTACGTTTTTCCCAGACCAGGCAGGAATTTCCCTAACTCCCAGCTGTATGATCACCTCTCTGTATACAGCATGGACTCTGGTTCTGGTTTTCCAGAATGGTTCGTTGTCTGAGATCTGGGTTTCAAGTGTGGAGTGCTAGGGGTGAAATTAGATGACTCATCTCCACGGCAACGGAAAAATGCACGTGTACTCTGGCCAATAAGCACGGTCCTCTAGACACAGCTGCCCCCCACACAGAGAACACGTAAGTTGTCCACCTGTAGTAGGTTCTACTGAGGAGAGCTAAGGTGACATTCCCCGGGTCCCCGCTTCACCCGCTCTGCAAGAGGCAAATGCAAACGTGGAGGAAAGAGAAGCAAGTGGGGCCAACATTTTAAGAATGTGAATCCCTCATTGCTTTGTTTATGAAATCCATTACCAGTTAAACCATGGGAAGGGGGCAGATGAGCAACCAAGCACTCAACAATTGTCCTAAATCTTTGGATAAGGGGTCTAACTCTTCAAGGCTAAACCCTAGGCTCTGATGATGTCACCATCAACCTTCCGCCGGTCCTTTTCCCGCTTCTTCTGTACGGCCCACTGCGGCTTTATCACCCTTTCTCGCTGCTTTTCCATTACTGGCCTAAATAAGCCCCAAACAACCCTCATCTGACGTGTTGCCCAGGACCAGCAAGAAGTGGCCCCGGGGTCGGCCTGAGATGAGGGGAGCAAAGCTTAGGAGAAGCACGTCCCCGTAACACCAGGGGGCGTCCGACCCTAAATACCCTCAGAAGAGGCGGGACAGGCAGGCCCCCCACCTGGAAGGAAGCCGGCATCTCCGCACCAGGGCAGCGGAAGCACACGCCCCCGCCAGAAGTCACAAGTCACGTGGGCCCTGGTCAGGCGGGCTCCTGGGAAGGAAGTCCTGGGAGGGAAGTCCCGCCCCTGCCAGAAGTCACATGGACCTGAGCCCGGAAGCCCCTGGAAGCTTTGTAGGTCCCAAACCTTGGGTACCCTCGCCGGTGGTGGAAAGTCCTCTGAGTGCTGGGTACTTCCAGCCCTGCCTGGGCGCTTGTCCAGAGTCAGTTCTGGGTGAAATAGTACCTCCTGGCCATCTCTGCTTCCCTTGCACAGCAAGTGGGGAGAAGTGAAGCTAATATTACAAAACTTGCAAAAGAAAGGGTGGCCGTTGCTGCATTATTCACAACAGCCCAAAGGTGGGAACAACCCAAGTGTCCATCAGAGGGTTGAATGGATAATTAAAATAGTATATCCACACAATGGGATGTTAGCCATAAAAAGGAATAATGTACTGATAATGTGGATGAACCTTGAAAACATTCTGCTCAGTGGAAGAATCCAGATGCCACAAGTCACATATTGTATGATTCAACGTATATCAATTGTCCAACAGAAGCAAATCCACAGAGATGGAAAACACGTCAGCAGGGCTTGGGGGGAGGAGTAGGGAAGGGAGCACTGCTTAACCCATACAAGGTTTCCTTTTGGGGTGATGAGAATGTTCTGGAACTAGGTAGAGCTGATGGTTGTTAAAACACTGGGACTATACTAAGCACCACTGAATTGTACACTTTAAAATGGTTAAAATGATGAATCTTATCTGGAAGGAAGGAAGCAAGCCAGCCTAAGCCAAGCATCCGTGTGGTGAGTGCCTTGAGGCAAGGCACTATGTCTGAGTCTTTTCGAGGAGCACTGCCTTGGAAAGCATCAGTGATGGTGCTGTTAGTTGTGCAGGAGTGATGGAAATGTACATGCTGGGGCGGGGTGGGGGGGGGGCCATCTTACAGGTAGGCAAGAGGCCAGTGACTGCCCAGAGGGAGCAGCTGGCAGCAGAGCTAGGATCTACCCACTGGCATGCTTGCCTGGCACGCTGTGTGTGCAGTGCCCTTTCCTCTGGGGCCTGGTTAGAAGAAGACTGGTCCCACCCCATTCCATGCCATGGAAAGGGCACAGGCAGTACGTGGCATCTCGTCTACTCTGGAAAGACCTGAGTTGCAAAAGAGCTGGTGTCGGGTCCTGTGAGGTGAGTTACAGCTCCACTGGCCTGTCTCATCTGGTGCTCCCTCCTTTCCGGTCCTCTGATTCCTAATGTCTAATTGCTAATAGCAATCCCTCCCCACCTATTCATAACCACTTAATAAAGCAGCCCAGCGTCTCTCTGTGGCTGGGTGGTTCTATTTAATCCACTTAGCCATCTAACAGTCACAGTCGGAGCAGCGTGTCTCTCCTGACCGTGGCTGAGAGTTACTTCACGTCATGGCACTGCTCCCAGCACTGAGGCAGAGGGGCAGCCGTGCCCACGTGGAAAAGCCAACTTGCTTTCCCGCTTCCCGTGTCTGAGTGCGCCAGGGTGGGACGGGGTGGGGACGGCCGTGGCAGGACAGAGTGCACTGTTATTGGAGCCTGGGCTGCCTGACTCTCCTTTCTGCATGCACACAGACTTTTTTGAAGTCGTTTTGGGTTTTTGTGGAAACTTTATTTTTGTATTTTTCCCTCTTGTTTCTCTGGTAACATCCAAAACAAACACACACACAGCTGTGTCACCTGGCTCCCAGCTACATTTTTCCAGCAGGCACCTAGGGCTGGAAACTCAGCAAGACGGACTCCAGAAATCCAAACTAACTCTCACTTAACTCTCTCTCCCCCATTTCACTCTGTGCCGCAGAGCCAGCTGGACAAAAGTCTTCTGGGTCACCAAGGAGAAAGGGCTGTGGCTGTTCTTTCTACCACCCTGGAGCAGGCTTCTCTCCAGATCAGGGCGGGGTGGGAGGAACTCTGCTCCCATGTCTTCCAACCCTGCTCATAATATAAATATAAGAGCAAAAAAGCTCACAGCACTTGCCTTTTCTCCTTCTAACAACCAGAGCTTTTGATGGTGGAACAGGCTTTCTATACCCTGAAGCTGAGGATTCCTTGTCTCTGGAAATCACAGAATTTGGTTGCTAGGAAAATATCGTTCCTTTATTCCAGCTGTTTCACTGTAAACTGAAGCAGCTAAGGAGCAAAGAGGCCACACAGCAAATTAGTGACAGAGCCCTCGTTCCCGAGCGCCAGTGTGTCCTCCCCAGCGCTCGGCCGGTCCCCACCGAGGAAGGCTGCCGCGTGTGCCACCCACACGGCCCCAGGCTCCAGGAACCAGATGCTTCACTGATTCGGTTTTTGCTGACTTGTTCTATTTCTGTTCTACATAAGGAATTTCACACTTCCACCCAGTTTTGAATCTCAAATATGTTCTCTGACAACACAGAAACTGTCCTAACACACACTAACGTATCAACCAAATTCCCCTTCTATTCATTAGTTCACCAAATGGTTATTCAACACCTACTAAGAGAAAGGCTTTGTACGGTGAGAATGGGAGGGACGGAGGAGACCAGGTCTCTGCTCTCAAGAGCTTGAGGGGCTCCTGGCCCCCTGCAGGGCAGCCGACAGACCACTGATGGGTGCTGCAGGCCACGCCGACCACAAGGGTGAGCACAGATCTGCATGGAAGTGTGCTCCCCTCCCACGGCAGTTGCCAGGGTCAGAATATTCGTTGCTTTGGCCTCTCAGCAGCACAGTTTAATATAAACGTTCAAAGGAAACAGAATCGTAAGCCAACTCTACAAACTCCGAGTGTCTGGTTATTCTTCGTGCAGGAGCTCTTCATAGCCCTCCTCTCACCGGCTCACCTCTGGTAATTGCTCAGTCCAGTCCTCTGCAGCGGTGGATAAGCAGGAAGGAGACTCTCAGATTATCTTATTCTTATTTGCTAAGCGTGATTTTATTGAGCACCTACCATACATTCAATGAGAATACATGCAAAGATAAATACAATGTAATTTTACAGTACTTTACAGCTGACAGTAAAGTTTGGGGAGAGAATTTCAAGCAGAATAGTCATTTGAAAAGCAATATCTAACTCTCCCAACCAGAAGCCCTTTAAATTATCTGGGCTAGAAATTCCCCACCCCCCTTAAAAACGCGTTCAGGCTAAAAGCCAAGGGAGAGGCTGTCTGTGGCCCAGGTCTCTGTGTAAGTGATAAGCCAGTCAGGACCCACTGAGGCTGTCTGAGGCTCTCCTGTGAGGAACCCCAGCCCAGGACTCAGGGCCAGAGGGAGGGCAGACCTGGGGCAGGTCTCTGCTGAGAGGTGGCAGCATTTGGGTCACACCAGCAGCTGGGGAGACCTCAGGACTGTACCTGCACTAGTAGCCCTCGGTGGCACAGATTCCACTCCCTTCCAGAACTGTCTGCAGCTCCTTCTGCCATGGCCCCCCTCGCTGGATGCTGGATCTCAACCTACACACGGAAACTCACCATAAACCTGTCTCCCTTCATCTGGCTGTGGAGGAATGCTGATGGGAGCACACTTCAATCTCAAGCAGGATCCATCTGAGTCCTAACATGACTGTAAGCCATGCACCACTTAGACGTATTTCCAGCAAAAATACCGAGCAAAGAAAATCGCTGGCCTTAATATAAAATGCTACCATTCGAGAAAAAGAAGAGATGCTAGTTAGTGTCTTTCAAGAAGCAGATACCAAGAAAGGATGCAGGAGATGTCCTGGGGAAACCTCTGTGACAGATAAAGGGTGGAGGGGCTGGGGGAGATGCGGGGGAAGAGGGGGAGGGGGCAGGCAGTGCGGGTTCTGGAGCCAAACACACCCCTTCGTAAAGTCTGTGCGTCACAGGAGCGACCCGCTCCCACAAGCTGAGTCGTTGGACTGGAGCATGCCAGGGCACCGTGGGGTCTGAAAAGGGCACCAGGGGGCCGTCAGTCACTCCTGCTGCCCCAGTGCGCCCTCCACGGCCGCCTGCCCTGCGCTGCACGGGCCCAGCTCCTCCATGCTTCCCACGGGCCTCGCTTCTGGGGGACACTTAGAGGAGGGGTCAGACGGGTGGACCACAGCCCCCATCGCTGCAGCAGGTCTCAGCGCCGTGACAGACCCTGGTCCTCTCCCTCCTCCACCATCCTTTCTGAGTCCCCTCACGCTGGGCAGCCTTCAACCCGCAGGTCTCCCCGGCTTCCCTGGGGGTGTGACTCAAGCCTTCATTCTGGAGGAGTCTGAGCGCTTGTCCACGAGTCCATCACAGCTAGGACTGGGAAAGGGACAGCCTAGAGGCACCCAAGTGAATCACAGGTGTCTTTCCCAGCCTGCGTGGCGGGAAAGTGGTCCTGCTCTCTGGTGATCAGCGCCAGTTACCCTGCCAAGCTGGTGATTCCTTTTCTCGTCTGCTGGACCCTGGATATAAGCCATCCAATGTGCCCTGTTAGTCCAATGGCACCCTTTGGGGACTGGACCTTCAGCCCTGTAGAGTCCGGATTTGCAGGGACAGGAAGACGCAGACCCTCCAATGGGCCAGAGGGAGCAGTGGTGGGTGGGGCTACCTCCGCTCACACCCTCAGTTCCTGAGCCCACATATACTTCCTGTTGCGGACACAGCGCCATGTAAGTGTCTCTGAGTCAGCACAGACGCTGCATCCTGAAAGAGGGCACTGCTCTTTTCAGTGCTGCCTCCTCGTCAGTGCTTCAGCTCGCCCTGAGAAAGCTGTTCGAGCCTCCTGGGGGGCCGCCTGACCCTGGGAGGAGCAGTGGGTCCCGTGGTCATGTGCCCAATCCCACGCTCCTGCGCTGTGAAGTGGGCCCCCTGGTTGGAGGCTATGCTCATGAGATTCCATGCCTGGGGACCATGTGGGCTGAGGCCTTGTGAGCAGGTGAAACTGTGCCTGGAGTATCTATTCACCAAGCTCTCCCAGGATGGACGTAGCCCAATGAGGCTGACTTACCACCAAGTATTCTGTTGTCTCCTGAAGAATAACGGGGACCCAGTGCTGTTCTCTGTTGCTGGCAGTCTGGACATTCAGAGGTAGCTGAATCTTCCTTGGAAGTGAGTATCCATAGTGCTGGGTCCATCTCCACTATGGCCTGCATCTCTGCCCTGTGCTCATTCCACTTGTGTGCCCATCACTCTGGTTCTGGGGTAACTGATAGTAAAAACTGGCTGGTATCTACTGGCCGAGTCACAGAGCCTCTTCTGTGGTGAGTGTTTCCTGGTGGGTGTAAACGAGTGATACAAAAATCTTCACACTTCGTGTCCACTCCCAAAAGTCCATCCACGTGCCTCTAGCCCAGAATCCTCATCCCTGATCCTGCAGTCCTTTCCTTCTGGGTTCCTGACCAGACAACCACGCAGTGCCTGCTGCCTGGGAATCTGTACATATTCTCATCTTGGCCACATCTCCTTCTCCACAGAGTGGGTGGCCAAGTGCCTGGAGCACTGCCCACTGGGCAGCTGTCTCCTCCATTGCCTTCAGAGATGTCCTTGCCTCTGGCTGGAGTGCAGCCACCATCCATTTTCAGCCGGCTCCCATACTGAGCTGACTGCACTGTAAACCAAGCTCAGACCTTTCCCTCCTTCTGCATGTGGTCGACAGACCCCTCCCCCACATAGGTGTAAGCTGGGGGAGGGGTACCACTGTCACTGCTGGGGTGACGTGAGAGTTAACACTACCTTCTCACGCAGCTGAGTCATCCCCTCTTTTCCATTGAAAGACCGCTGCTGAACACATGTGGCTTTATGACATGGTGAATCCAAAAGGCTCTGCCTCTGGATGGGCTTTCAACACATGGTCAGTTGTCCCCTAGACAAGTGCTCCATCCTATCGAGACACTAAAACATTTCTCTGAGTGCCTGTGATTCTCAGCTATAGAAGGAATGGGCTTGATCCCGAATCCCGCTTTCTCGTCGTGCCTGATCCGCATGACGTCAGCATGACGTCATCAATGTAACCGATCAGCATCCTTACGACAGAGAACAGAAAAGTTAACAGAACCCGAGGCAAAACAATAAGTGGGTATTTTAGTCCATCCCATATGATTACAGGCTTTTCTGATAGTCTCTCTAATTGAAATAGAAAAGAATGCATTCATCAAATCAGAGGCCACGTATCATGTACATGAGGTCTTATTAATCTGTTCTAGCAGCAATGCCATGCCCAGAAGAGCAGCTGCATTTGAGTTACTGCTCGGCTACTCTTGTGGTGGATTATAGTCATTCTCCAGGATCCACCTGGTGCTGCAGGGGTGGATTTAAATGGAGCTACGATAGGGAGCCTACATATTTAAGGTCTTTAATGGTGGTACTACTCTCTGTCATCCCCTTTGGAATGCGATATTGTTTCTGATTTACTATCTTGAGGGAGTGGGGAGCTAGGAGAATCCTTCACCTGCAAAATTGTGCCTATAAGAAATGCAAAAGGAAGTTCTTTAGAAGGAAGGAAAATTATACCAGATGGAAACTGAAATCTACATAAAATAATGAGTACTGTAGGTAAATATAAAAGAATTTTTTTCATTTTAAAATTACTAAGATAATTCACTGTTTAAAGCAAAAATAAGAACAATGTACTTTGAGGTTTATAACATATATACATATAAAATGTAAAACAGCAATAGCCTATAGGGTAGGAGAGAGACATGGACGTTCACAGTTATGAGTTTATTACAATACATATGACACAGGATAACTGAAAAAAGTAAAAGATGTATATTTCAAACCATAGCACAACCGTAGGGGAAAAACACAAATGTATAGCCAATAAACAAATAGAGGAGGTAAAGTAGAATATTAAATACTCAGTCAGAAATAAGGCAGAAAAGGGCTTCCCTGGTGGCGCAGTGGTTGACAGTCCGCCTGCCAATGCAGGGGACAGGGATTCGTGCCCCGGTCCAGGAAGATCCCACATGCCACGGAGCGGCTGGGCCCGTGAGCCATGGCCGCTGAGCCTGCACGTCCAGAGGCTGTGCTCCGCAAGGGGATTGGCCACAACAGTGAGAGGCCGACATACCACAAAAAATAATAATAATAATAAGGCAGGAAAAAAAAGGGAAGAAAGAAGAAAGAATAGATGGGGCAAATAAAAAATAATTAGCAAATTGGTAGTTTTAATCCCAAACATATTGATGATTACATTAAATAGAAATGGTCTAACCACTCTTACTAAAAGGCAGAGATATCAGAGTGCACAGAAATGTAAGCTACAACAATATTTAAAGAAACACACTTTAAGTTCAAAGACACGAGTAGGTCAAAATAGAAGGATAGGGCTTCCCTGGTGGCGCAGTGGTTGAGAGTCCACCTGCCAATGCAGGGGACATGGGTTCATGCCCCGGTCCGGGAGGATCCCGCATGCCACGGAGCGACTGGGCCCGTGAGCCATGGCTGCTGAGCCTGCACGTCCAGAGCCTGTGCTCCGCAACGGGAGAGGCCACAACAGTGAGAGGCCCGCGTACCGCAAAAATATAAATAAATAAATAAAATAGAAGGATAAAAAATACGTAGACCATGCAAATACTAATCATAAGAAAACTAGAGTTGTTATATTAAATCAGACAAAGTAGACTCAGGACAAGCAATATTATGAGGAATAAACAAGAGTGTTACTTAATCATAAGATTGTCAGTTCATCAGAAGACATGATGTGAAATATTCATCTAATAAAAAATCTTCAGAAAACATGAATCAAAAACTGACAGAATGAGGGCTTCCCTGGTGGCGCAGTGGTTGAGAATCTGCCTGCTAGAGCAGGGGACACGGGTTCGAGCCCTGGTCTGGGAGGATCCCACATGCCGCGGAGCAGCTGGGCCCGTAAGCCACAACTACTGAGCCTGCGCGTCTGGAGCCTGTGCTTTGCAACAGGAGAGGCCGCAATGGTGAGAGGCCCGCGCACCACGATGAAGAGTGGCCCCCGCTCGCCGCAACTGGAGAAAGCCCTCGCACAGAAACGAAGACCCAACACAGCAAAAATAAATTAATTAATTAATAAATTCCTACCCCCAACATCTTCTAAAAAAAACCAAAAAACTGACAGAATGGAAAAGAGAAATGAACACACCCACAATTATAGTAAAGATTTCAACACCTCTCTCAATAATTGATAGAACACATAGGGGAAAAAAACAGACCATCTGCTGGGCCATAAAATGAGTCTCAACAAATTTAAAAGGAGTAAAATCATACAGAGTATATTCTCTGACCACAATGGAATAAATCTAGATGTCAGTAATAAAAGATATCTGGAAAATCCCCAAATATTCTGAAATTAAACAGTACTCTTCTAAATAGCACTTTGCTCAAAGAAGAGATCAAAAGAAAATTAGAAAATATTTTGTAATGAGTGAAAATTAAAATCCAAAATATCAAAATAGGTGGTAGAGCTAAGTAATGTTTAGAGGAAAAGACATAGCTTTTTATGTGCTTATATTAGAACAGAAAAAAATCTAAAATCAAAGATCTAGATTTCCTTCTTAAGAAGCTAGAAAAAGAAAAATTAAACCAAAAATAAGTGGAAAGAAGAAAATTAAAAAGAAAAGAGTAGATATCAATGGAATTGAAAACATACCAAAAAATAGAGAAAAATCAATGAAACCCAAGCTGGTTTAATGAAAATATTAATAAAATTGATAAATAGCCAGATAAACTGATCAAAAGAAAAAACACAAAATACCAATATCAGGAATAAAATAGAAGTCCAGCACTACAGATCTTGCAGGTATTAAAAAGATAAGGGAATGTTATAAAGATCTTTATTCCTCCCAAAACTGACAATTTAGAAGAAATGGAAAAAATCATTAAAAGACACAAATTTCCAAACTGAATCAAGGGAAAAAAAAATAGAATATCTTCTACAGGCCAGGATCCCTCGTGAGCACAGCTGAACAAGTCCTGAACCAAATGAAATCCAGCAAAATACCTTTTTTTAATGTATCGTATGATCAAACTCAAATTTGATCAAACTTGCTGAGATATTTCCAACAAACGCTAGATTCATTTAACATTCAAAGATTTAACAATGCAAAAGTCACTATATTAATAGAATAAGTCTTTAAAGAACAATATGGTCATCTCAATAGATGTAGGAAAAGCATTTGCCGAAATTCAACAGCGATTTGTAATAAAAACTCTTAGAAATCAGGAACAGTAGGAAATTTCCTCAACCTGATAAAAAGATATCCACAAAAATCTCATAGCTAATTTCAATGTAATGTGAAAGGCTGAATGTCCTCCTCTTAAGATAAGGAAAAAGGCAAAAATGAACTTGCTATATTAATATCAAAGTTGACGCACCATCCTCATTCAACATTGTATTCAAAGGCCTAGCCTTGCCCTGAGCCCGGCCTTTTTCCAAGAAAAAGAAATAAAAAGTATACAGATTGGAAAGAAAGAAGTAAACTTGTCTTTATGCACAGACAATATGACTGCATACCTTAAAAATCTACGAAAGAAGTCTACTAAAAAGCTACTAGAATTGACCTATGAACTTAACAAAATCGCAGAATGCAAGGTCAATAAGTGCCTCCCCCAAATAAACTGTATTTCTATATTCTGGCAATGAACAGTCATAAGTTGTAATTTTTATTTTATTTTATTTATTTATTTTTTTGTGGTACGCGGGCCTCTCACTGCTGTGGCCTTTACTGGGGTTACCTCCTCAGTAAACTTACAACAATCCACTGTCATTCTCCGATACCCGTCTGTCTTCTGCGGAGGCCAGCAGGGAGAGTTGAATAAGGATGTGGTGGGAATCATTGCCCCCACATCTTTCAGGTCCTTGGTGGTGGTACTAATCTCTGCATCCCTCCAGGGATGTGGTACTGCTATGATTTACTCTTTTCCTGGGTAGAATCGTTTTAATGGCTTCTAGTCGGCCTTTCTCAGCATAATAGCCCCCGCTCTACCGGTCAGGGAACCAATGTGGGAATTCTGCCAGCGGCTAAGTACGTCTATTCCAATTATACTTTCTGGAACCGGAGAAGTAACCACAGGTTGTGTTCAGGGACCCACTGAGCCAATGTGAGACAGACCGGAGCTAAAACTCTATTGATCACCTGGCTTCCATAAGCCCCTCCTCTGACTGGGGGGCCACAGTGACGTTTTCTTCTCCTGAAATCAGAATCGGTTCAGAGCTATTATCCAGTAGCCCCCAAAACGTCTGATTATTTACTTTTCCCCAAAGCACAGTTACTCTGGTAAAAGGCTCTATGTTCCTTTGAGAAAAGACTGGGAGAAAGATTAACAGTATAACTTTGGGATAGTGGACCAGGGTCCTTCCTCAAGGGAACGTGGCCTCCCCTTCATCCAAGGGGTTCTGTGTCTGTAAACTAGCTCAAGTCTGGGAATTGACCGAGGGGCCATAACTCCGTTTTTATCATTTGAGTTAGACCTTTGTTCAATTGAGCTAGAAGTTTTCTGCTTATGCAGGGCAAGCAGGAATTTAGTAGACCTCCTATGTGTTTCTCTCCAGGAGCATCGCGGGTAACCAGCCAGTGCTGTAGGTCTAGGCGAATCAGACTATTCTGATTGCTTTCTTGATTCTGCTCTTGTTATGGAGACCGTGCCCATCTTGCCTTTGGTGATTGAAAGCTACCACTTGGCCCCTGACACCCCAGCATCCAAATACTCCATTGCATTTAGGTTTTCCAATTGGATGGCTGCCGTTCCCACTATAAGGTCTGGGCTACAATTATCAAGGAGCTCTTCAAGGATGTTGGGGCTCCCCCCCTCACAAACTCATTTCTCATAGTCGTAGTGAAAGGTATGTCTTTTGGACCCTCCCAGGATGAATGTGTAGGTCTTAAATGACAAATGCACTCGGGCATTGCAATCTCCTTAAGCTTCCGAATCATTTCCTCTGCTTTCAACCTAGAGAGGTCAGGCATTTCTGAGTTGCAGAGGGTGGGCCATCTTTTGGATCATGTGTCAGCCAACCAACCAACAAAACACACTGAGAGCCCTTTCTTAGCTCCTGGGGCAGTAACATTAAATGCAGAATCTCTGCTTAATGGACCCATATCCATAAATTTGACCTGGTCCAGTTTAATACTCCTTCTATCATGATCCCACACATTTAGGATCCGTTCTCACACCTGTTCCAGGATTTCTGCTTGTATAAACTAGAAAACTCAAGTCGTTCTTTTGGAGTGCATGCAGCACACTTCCTCTTGTGTCACACTTTGTTCCTTACCTTTAGGGGCCTCTTGGGACTTGAGTCTAGATATAGGTCTAGAAGCAAAGAAGAGCGG
>NW_006779129.1:532888-554597 GCF_000442215.2 Lipotes vexillifer | reverse complement strand
AAGAGCGGTGGGGTGGGTCCTGGGTACAATCAGCGTTGTCTTGTGGGAGGCCATTAAGATTTCCCCAGGAATTGCAGGGTCAACCACCGTAGATGAAAGTGGGAAGGCTGATACCCCCATGGATGAAGACTGCAGAGAAAGCCGTGTCTGCTGGGTAGGAGAGGTCCCTTCCACTGACAGAGAAGACTCGCCAGATTTTAGGGGCTTAATGTCCACAGCTCCAGCAGGGTCTTCCCACACATCCCCACCCAACTTACAGGAGCCATTTCCTTCACATTTAATGCCCTCGCATTAACAGTAGATATTCTATGAGGCTAGGAGCTCAGCTTGTGTTGTAATTCAGACGATCACATGGGTGAGGTTCTGCATTTGATTTTGAGCAGTTTCATCCCTCATATCCTTTAGGGCAAATCCAGAAGCTCTTAGATCATCATGCACAGCTTGAGCTGGGAATTTGAATTCCTGAACTCATCTTTTTCTTTCATCGCTTTGTCCAGTGATATTAGGAGCAACCAACTAATGTCTTTATATGCCTTAGTTTTCCAAATGTTTGAAAGTATCCTATACAGAGTCACCCAGCTCTTTGTTTTTCATAAGTGGTTGATTAGGGGTATCCTACGCAGGTATTTTGTCCATCTCTATATCCATGCCATGGGCTATCCGTGCTCTCTTGACGACTGAAAATAGTCTTTAGTGTCTTTAAAGCAAATCAGGTTAGAGAGCTAATTCCAGAAACCCCAGAACTAACTGCCCTGGGACCTAGTATGCGGCTGTTCATCTGGCAAACGCCCTTTTTTCCATCCCTGTCAATAAAGACCACCAGAGGCAGTCTGCTTTCTTCTGACAAGGACAGCAATACAAGTTCCCCCACCTAGCTCAGGGGCACGTCAAGCCTCCAGCCTTACCTCGCAACTTAGTTCACAGGGACTTTGATCACCTTTACCTTCCACAGGCTATCACACTGGTCCATTACACTGATGATATTGTGCTGATTAGGCCTATGGAGCAAAACGTAGCAGCTACTCCAGACTTACTGGTGAGACATTTGTGTGTCAGACGGTGAGAAGTAAATCCAATGAAAGTTCAGGGGCCTTCCACCTCAATGAGATTTCTAGGGTCCAGCAGTGTAGGACAGGCTGAAATATCCCTTTTAAGGTGAAGGGTAAGCTGTTGCATCAGGCCCCTCTTAGAACCTGGAAAGAGGCATGATGCCTTGCGGCCCCTTAGGATTTGGGTGGCGTCGTATTCCTCCTTTGGCCGCTAGTCAGGCCCGTCTCCCAAGTGACCTGGACAACTGCTGGTTCTGAGTGGGGCCCAGAACAAGAGAAGCCTCCCTGCAGGTCCAGGCTGCAGGGCAAGCTGCTCTGCCCTGCACCACAGATCCAGCAGATCCAACAATGCCTGAAGTGGCAATGGCAGAAAGGATGCTGTTTGGAGCCTTTGGTGTAGGTGAATCGCGGTGCAGGCCTTTAGGACTTTGGAGCAAGGCCCTGCCGCCCTGTGCAGACAGCTACTCTCTTTCTGAGAAACAGCTCTTGGCCTGCTACTGGGCCTTAGTTGAAACTGAATGCGAATGTAGGCCACCGCATTACCATGAGACATGAGCGGCCCGTCGTGAACCAGGTGTCGTCTGGCCCGCCAAGCCACAAAGTTGGAGATGCACAGCAGCAGTCTTCATCATCAAATGGAAGTGGTGTGTGTGTGAGGGGCCTGAGCAGGCCCTGAGGGCACAGGGAAGTCCCATGAGAAAGTGGCTCAGATGCCCCAGGTCCCCACGCCTGTCCTCTGCCTTCTCTCTCCAGCCAGCACCTATGGCCTTGTGGGGGACTTACTTCCCTAGGATCCGTGACAGAGGAAGACAGGACTCGGGCCTGGTGTGCAGATGGCTCTGCACGATATGCAGCAGGACCCACAGTTGGGCAACTCCGGGACCACAGCCTCGCCCTGGGACATCTCCCGAAGACCTGGTGAAGGGAAACCCCCCAGGGAGCCGGACTTCGGGCAGCGCACCTGGCTGTGCACGTCGCTTAGAAGGACGTGTGCTTACACACCAATTCTCGGGCTGCGGCCCGTGGTTTGGCTAGACGGTCAGGCTCTTGGAAGGACCATGACTGGAAAACTGGTGACAAAGAAATTTGGGAAAGAGGAATACGGATAGACCTCTCTAAATGGAGAAAAGCTGTGAAGACACTATGTCCCGTGAGAATGCTCCCCAAATGGTGACCTCGGTGGGGAAGGGTTGTAAGTATCAAGTGGACAGGTGACCCGTCCTGTGAGTACCGCTCAGCCTCTTTCCTGGCCAGCCCTGCCGTCGCCCAATGGGCTCTTGAGCAAAGTAGCATGGTGGCGGGGTGTGGGGAGCGATGGGTGGGCCCCCACTCACCAAGGCTGACCTAGCCACTAGCACTGCTGAGCGTCCAACCTGCCAGGAGCAGAGACCAACACTGAGCCCCTGATATGGCACCACTCTGGGGTGAGCAGGCAGCCACCTGGCGGCAGGTTGATTACACTGGGCCACTCGATCACGGCAAGGGCAGCATTTTGTCCTTACAGGAATAGACACCGTGGATTCAGATTTGCCAAACTACCCGCCATGGACTTACAGAACACCGTATCCATCACGCATTCCACACAGCATTGCTCGCTTCACAGCAAAAAGAAAGTGTGACAATGGGCCCATGCTGAAGGAGTAACTCGTTCTCCCTTGTTGAGTGGACGTCCACCCTCTCCTGCCCTCGGACATTGCTGCTCCTGATTCTTGGGCTTTGGGACTCAGACCAGGACTTACAGCATCAGCCCCCCAATTCTCAGGCCTTTGGGCCTGGACTGAAGTGCACCACCAGCTGCCCTGGGCCCCCAGCTTACAGAGGGCAGATTGTGGGGCTTCTCGGCCTCCAGAACCACGTGAGCCAATGCCTACAATAAATCTCCTCTTATGCATATCTGTATATAAATGGATCCTTATACATATATCTATAGGACATATTTATATACAGGATCTATAGATCTATAAATATCCTATAGATTTATAGGCTGTATACAGATCTATTTATAGATCTATAGATCTAGATGTGAATATAGATACAGATCCTATGGTCTGTTCCTCTGGAGAACCCTGACTAATACTCTTGCCAAGGCCACACAGCCTGGGGGCGAGGGGCCAGTGACAGGCCAAGACCTCGTCATCCTTCGGGCCTCTTCCTGGACCAGATCACCATCCTGTACCTTCCTCCCCACGACTCGGCCCTCGCAGCCACCACAGACCACGCTGCGCAGCCCATGGGGGCTGCCACGCTCGGAAGTGTCGGATGGGCTCCCTGTGCTGCTCCTTCCCCATCGGATGCACCTCCTGCCCTTCTGCTCCAAATAATACAGGAAGGAGGACAAACACACTCCTTCCATGCTCTTATCTCAAAGTCATAGTCCCTGAGATGGCTAGAAGGGCCTAAGGTAAGGTGGAAGGTTCTGGAAAGATCCTGCTCGCAGGCTGAGCCTGGGAAAGGTGACTTTGGCAGGGGAACTGACGAGAGCAACCCATGTCCACCTGGCTGGGCAGGGGTACAGGCCCCATGGCAGGGCCACCTGGGCAGCAGCCTCCTGGAATCCCCACCCCGGCAGAGAGTCAGAGCAGAAGGGGCATCCACAGTCCCCAAGAGGCCCCGGCAGAGAAAACGCTGTGGACACTGGGGCCTGGGGGCTGGGCAGGGCATGTCCCTGGCTCTCAGCAGCAGAGGCCCCACTGCCCCCTGCCTGTGCCTCTGCCCCCAGGGGCCTCCTGGGATTCTCTGGAGAGGGTCCGAAATTCGCCGTGACAGAGATTTAACAGCTATGGTCCCCGGGGCCGAAGGCTGAGCTGTAAGGAAATGAAGAGCGCGGGTCCTGGCACCACCTAGTGTGGCTGCAAAGTGCCGCAGGGGCACCCTAGAGAGGAGCAGGCGCCGCCAGGCTGGAGAGGCAGCCCCGAGCAACCACAGCCCTGCGCTCTCAGGAGGGACTCGGGCCCGCCATGCTGCCAACTCATCAACCAAACCAAGGGTCCAGGCCAGGTGTCCCAGATGTGGGGTCAGAAGTGCCGATGCAGCTGCCGTGCAACTGGACCCCGTCGGGTCACCAGCCTCCCCCATCCCAGCCCTCTCAGTGGCCCAGGGTAGACAGGGACGCAGGCCCCTGTGGATCTGAGCATCCAGGAGGCTACACGGAGCCGCTCCCAGACTCCAGCCCCTCACAAGGCAGGCTCTGTGCTGGCAGGACCATAATTAGAAACAGACCCGCTTGTGACTCAGAGGGAGCAGGCGCCACCCTCCCCCACCAGCTCACATGGGCTTTTTAACTGGGGGCTCACTTCCTGTGAGCCCCCGCTTCGGTCTGGCTGACATGTGTAGGCCACAGAGCTGATCTCATCTAGCCGGGATATTCTAGAAGGCTCTGCTCCCATGCATGTCCGGCCTGACTCCAGGAGAGGGGTCACCACAGCCCCTCATCCTTCCCAAGAGCACCTGGCTACATACATACACATGCATACATGCACACAGTTCCCTCACATGCGTGCACACAGACACACAGATACACATGTACACATGAATACATGCGCACAGTTCCCTCACATGCATGCACACAGGCACACGTAGATACACATGTACACTTACATACATGCAAACACGTTCCCTCACATGCATGCACACAGGCACACATAGATACACAGGTACACATGCATACATGCACACACGTTCCCTCACATGCATGCACACAGGCACACATAGGTACACTTGCATACATGCACACACGTTCTCTCACATGCATGCACACAGGCACACGTAGATACACGTGTACACATGCATGCGTGCACACACGTTCCCTCACATGCATGCACACAGACACGCAGAGACACACATGTACACTTACATACATGCACACAGGCACACAGGGATACACATGTACACTTACATACATGCACACACGTTCCCTCACATGCATGCACACTGACACGCACTGATACACATGCACACTTACACACCTGCACACACGTTCCCTCACACGCATGCACACAGACACACAGAGACACACATGTACACTTACATGCACACACGTTCCCTCACATGCATGCACACCGACACACACGTTCCCTCACATGCATGCACACAGACACACAGAGACACACATGTACACTTACATACATGCATGCATGCACACACATTCCCTCACATGCATGCACACAGACACACATAGATACACATGTACACTTTCATATGTGCACACAGCAATTCCACCAGCTCCTCATGCCTGCAGGGATGTGGGATCCCAGCTCACTGAAGTGACCACTCAGGACTCCCAGGACCATGCTCCAGGCCTCTCCAGGGGCTCTGCTTTGGGAAAACGCAGCAGAGAGCAGGCCATCTTCAGTGGGGATGGAAAGGGCACCCAGTCCCTCCTGCCAGCCCATGGCCTTCCCTCATCCCCTGTTGAAAAGCAGCCTTCATGCTGACAGCAAATCAGTCCTGCTCTGTGGTGTGCACCATGGGGTGTGTGCCTTGGGGTCTGTGCCATGGGGGGTGTGAATCATGGGGTGTGTGCACCATGGGGTATATGTGCACAATGGGGTGTGTGTGCCATGGGGGGTGTAAATCATGGGGTGTGTGTGCACCATGGGGTGCGTGCACCAAGGGGATTAAACAGGACACGTGCCTCCTGCTCCTAAACCTGCCCCATCAGCCTGAGCACCTTCTGTACCCCATCCTTGTGTTACCTGCTCTCATTCCCTGGAGGATGGTCCAGATTAACTGCCCTGGCCACACCCACGTGGCCTCTGGCTTCCCAGCTCTAGAGCCCACTACCAGGTGAGCAGGGAATAGCCATGAGTTTCTTTTTTTTTTAAATTGAGGTGTAATTGACATAACATTAAAATAAGTTTCAGGTGTACAATGTAATAATCCGTTATTTGCTTATATTGCAAAATGATCACTGCAGTAAGTCCAGTTTACATCCATTACTACACATACTTACAGATTTTTTTCTTGTGATGAGAACTTTCCAAGATCCACTCTCTTAGCTACTTTCAAATATGCAGCAAACACCCTGTTATTAAGTACATGACATCCTGTGACGTTTTCATTTTAAGCTGGAAGTGTGCATCTTTTGACCCCTTCACCCATTTTGCCCACACCCCACCACCCACCTGAGGCAACCACCGATCTGTTCTCTATATCCATGAGCTCGGTTTTTTGCTTGGTTTTTTTGTTTGGTTTTGTTTTTTTTAGATTCCACAGGTAAGTGAGCTCATACGGTATTTGTCTTTCTCCGTTTAATTGATCTCAGCATAACGCCCTGTAGGTCCAGCCATGTTGTCACAAATGGCAAGATTTCAATCTTTTTTATGACTAATATTCTATTGTATATATATACCACACCTTCTTTATTCACCCATCAATGGATGCTTAAGTTGCTTCCATGTCTTGGCTACTGTGAATAACGTTGCAATGAACATGGGGGTGCATATATCTTTTTGAGGTAATGTTTTCATTTCCTTTGGATAAATACCCAGACGTGGAATTGCTGGATCACGTGGGAGTTCTATTTTCAGTTTTTTAAGGACCCTCCATACTGTTCTCCATAGTGACTGCACCAGTTTACATTTCTACCAACCGTGCACAAGGGTTCCCTTTTTTCCACACCCTCTCCAGCGCTTCTTATTTCTTGTCTTTTTGATGATAGCCACCCTGACAGGTGTGAGGTGATACCTCACTGTGGCTTTGATGTGCATTGCCCTGATGATTAGCAGTGTTGGGCACCTTTCTTGTACCTGTTGGCATCTGTATGTCTTCTTTGGAACGTGAGCTTCTCTCTGGGAGTTTGGAGCACATTCAGTGGGTGCCGGGCGATGCCAGCTCTTGAGTCTAGTGGCAGCAAAAAAACAGCAGCTAAACCTGCAGGGCAGATGCAGAGAGGCTTCCAGCCTTGCAAGGACTTAGCAGAAGGGAGCCCCAGGGAGCGTATTAGTTTTCTACAAACTGCGGCTTAAACGCACCCACCCTTAGCCCACTGTCTGGGTGAGAAGCCCAGGAGGCCGGCTTGTCCTCACACGCTGACAGCAAGGACAGATGAGCTAGGGTGAGATTGGGCGCTCTGAGGACCCTCTTCCAGGCTCATTCGGGTCACTGGCTGCGTTCAGTTCTCTCTGGCCGTAGGACTCGGTCTTCTGGCCGCTGTCAGCTGGGGCTGCCCTCAGCTCCTGCCACGATGTCACTCCATCTCTGCAACAGAGAGCCCTCACCTCCCTCATGCCGAATCCCCCCGGCTCCATCCAGAGAGAACTCAGCTTTGTAAGGGCTGTGTGGTCGGGTCAGGCCACCCGCATGTTCCCCCATCCTAAGATCAGCTGATTGGGAACCTCAGCTACGCTGCAAACGTGCCGTGGAACTCAGGCCTGGCCCAGGGGCCATCTCAGAATCCTGTGCCACGGGACAGAGCTGGCCTGCAAGCTGGACGCCAGGAAGGGCAGGTCTCCTGGGCAGCAAGGCCAAGATAGCCACCACAGGCCCCCCAAAACCTCATGGGGCGTAGAGCGACTTCTCGGGACAGCGGGACGGAGGAAGGGACACAGAGACATCGGCCGAATGATTTCGTCTCCACCGGGTACCAGACACTGGCTGGTTCTGCAGAAAATGTGGGTGTTTTGCTGTTTCCATAGTTACTCACAAACAACCCGAATTCCTTCCTGATAAATTTGCTGTGACACATTCACCTGGACCCAACTACCTTCAGAACGTTTTTTTGGAGTGACTAATAGGGCTCAGCGGCCCAGGTTCTGGAAAGCGCGTTGTTACAGGAGCTGCCATGGCCAAGTCGTCTGGCCCGGGGGAAGGCTGTGGCCGTGTCTCTCCCCAGCAGTGTGACGCTTCCCTGGTCCCCAACCCTAGGGACTAAGAGGTGGGCCCAGAGCGGGCAGGAGGGGGAGGGGCCCTGCCTCAGCATCCCTGCTGGCCAGTCATCACGTCTCTGGAGCCCAGATTCCTGGCACTCCCTCTCTCAGCACCCCACCCAAGAGGACTGGGCGGGCAGTGCACCCCGAGCTCGAGGGCAGGTGGATCTAACCTGACCAGCGCTCAGGACCGACTGCTTGATGGAATCTCCGCTGGCAGCACAAGGGGTGGCAACGTCCTCGCCTTCGTGGGTCGTTCCCTTGTTCTCGGGCGGAGCGCCCTCACGTGGGGACTGGAGAACCTCAGCTGAAAGCCAGGGCATGTGCTGTGTCTCGCTGACCTCCTCACAGGACGTGCCCGCCCTTTTTACCGGCGGGGAGACTGAGGCAACGCGGAGCCAACGCCTGGCCTCTGGCTGCACGGCAGACAAGGTGGGGCTCCAGGAGCCTGGCTCTCCATCAGCGCCGTGTGTGGGTGGAGGTCAGCGGGCTCGGGCACTGAGGTGGACTCTGGAGACCCTGCCCACGATTCAGTGCCCAGAACCCAAGGTCCAGGGGGGAGCCATCCCTCCGCCATGCTGCAACCACGCGGCCCAGAGAGGCTGACCATGAGCGTCCAGCACGGGCTGTGCATGAGCCCAGGCCCAGGATGGCAGCCCATGAGGCCAGGCTGAGAGGCCGGGGACCTCAGGGGCTTTGTGTCAGGAATAGCTCTCTGGATCCACAAGCCTGGCCACCCACCCCGGCAACCACTTGCCCTGCACCAGCCGTGGCTCCAACCACAGTTCTGAAGGCTGGGCCACCATGGCAGAGCCCCTAAGAGGCCAAGGTCAGTCCTGGAGTGAGCAGGCAGGGCCAAGCTGCTGTCCCTCCTCCTATAGGGAGTGACCTGGTCCCTCACCCACTCACTTAGGACCCACCGCTGCGTCCTCCAGGCACCGCTGGGCCCTCCAGGGCCACCAGCAGCTGCCTGCCCCTCTCTCCTTCTGACCACTGGTCCATGGGACCTTGTTCTTGGGTCCCAGAGATCCCCCCGAGCCCTGTGGGCCAGACCTCAACAGCAGAGCTGGGCAGGGCACTGGGGGCTCTCGCTTTGGGGGCCTGTGCCACCTGGGGCTGAGCCTGAGACTCCTGGCTGCCAGGCAGCCACTTGGACCAGTGGGGAGAGAGGGCTCGGGGGGACCTGGGATCTGGCAGGACAGAGAGGACCAGAACCTCCTCCAGGAAGGCCACTCAGAATGGCGAGGCCAGGTCAACAAACACAGGCCAAGTGAGAGGACAGGCTGCCAGGGACCTGGGATAGGGCGGAGTGGCCGGGGTAACCACGTGAGGGGGTCTCGGAGCTGGTGGAAGGGGGCTCCAGGAAGAGCTGGCCGGGGTGGGGCTTCTCCACGGGCCAGGCTCAGACGTGGTGATGGGCACAGGCCCCTGCAGGACGGGCGGGGTAGCTGGGCCACAGCCAGAGGAGTGCACAGCCCGGCCAGACACTAGCAGCTGGACCTGAGCTTGGCAAGGTGTCCGAGGGTGGCCAGGCTGCTTCCCTGTCAGTTTCCCGGGTGGACGAAGGCTTGCCCTCAGGAGGGGCGTAATCCATGCTCCCCAGATGGAAGCAGTGATCCCAGCACCCCTCCCACACCTGCGGCTGTGTCCCCACGCCCGGGGGACTAAGTGTGTGGAATAACTGACTGGAGGGAGGGGGGCGGGGGGGACACATTGCTGGCCTCCCTCAACCTCATCCTCGTGACCAGGACGGGCCTGTTCAGCGGGGCTGGACGTCCCCCTGGGCCATTCAGGGCAGGGCGGTGGCAGCAGCAGCCTGGGCCCCTCCCAACCCTGGGAGCCCTTGATCTGAGGGGAAATGGATAGGGCTCTTGGGGCATTTCAGAAAATCCCACACCCGCGATTACCCTGAGCCCTGGAATCAGGACTCTCTTGAAGTCCCTTCCAACTTTCAAATCCGTTCCAGTCGCCGCCCACAGAGCCGCTCACCCCCTACATGTAGGTCTGTAGGAATTCCGCGTCTCAAGGCTGTTAATCCTCAGACAAGCTGGTTCTGTTTAAGGTTTGATTTGTCAGACAATTTTGAATTTTCTTCCTGCCAGAAGGCGGTTCCATCAAAGGGAAGGGACCCTCCTCTGTGGCTGAGGTTGCTGTGGGCCCCCCTCCCAGCTTCGGCCCACGGGGAGAGGAGGGGCCAGGAGGCCCCGGAGGGCGCGCACCAGCCGAGGGGTCTGCGGACGTCAGAAGACTCTCATCCCAAGGAAAGCCGGCAGGACCCCAGGCCGGCTCTGGTACCACCGTCACCCTTTCTGGTCACAGGGACCTCGCAGTACAAGTGGGTGCTGGTGAGGACGCAGAAGTCCCTGAGTCCTGGCTCTGCAGGGGAGGAGCTGGGGGGGGCGTGAAATGGGTGTCGCTCCAGGGGGCCCCTGAGGTCCCTTCCAAGCAGGGGGGCTTTATTTACGATGCTTGGGCTGCACCCTGTGCTCGGGGGCCCTTCCGCCTCCTGGCCCGTCCCCATGTTAGGCCGGGCATCTAAGCAGTAGCAGCCTGACTTTGAGAGTCAGTTTCCGGCCTCTGGGTCTAAATCACCCCAGGTCAGCTGTGGCCCCAGGCCTTGCAATCCAGCTGTGGGAGAGGACCCAGGGCCCTGTCCCGAGCTCTGTGGTGTGCCCTCACCTCTAACCAGGGCTCCCGTGCTGCCGGCAGTCTGCCTCTGCAAACTCTCGCCGTCCGGGGTGGCCAGAGAGGAGTGGGGAGCGGGTGGGCACCATGGAGGGGGCTGCCAACCAGATAAGACGCTGACCCCTCACGCCCGGCGCAGTAAAGGCACAGTGGGAAGAGCAGGGGTGAGCCCAGGCAGGAACCAGTCGCCATGCCAGTGGGAAAACAGGGAACACACGGGAGCACATGCAGTTTCACTGCCAAGCGTGAGTGTGCGTTTCTAAAAACGTGAGAATAGGGCTCGTCAGGATGGATGCTGGGTGTTGTTAAAAGCACTTTTGGATTTTCTCCTCTTTCCCATATGGGACACTCAGATGTGCTTCCTGGGTTCAGCTGGACGGCTTTCACATGATCATGCCAGACAGCACATATGTCCACCCAGTGGTGCTAACACCTGCCAGGTGAGCAGGGGAAGATGCCAGAGGGGCCAAGTCACAAACCAACGCTGTCCTGACCCTGGCACCCTGCAGAGTCACCTACACGGGACAGCTTGTCGACACAAGTGCTAGGAAGGTCCCTTCGACAGAGGAGAAGCCACAGCTCGGGTGACTCCGAGGCCTGGCCAGCATCACAGGGCACAGGTGTGACTCTGGAGTCGTGCCCTTTGCGACTGGTCACTTGTGTACCTTGGCCCATGATCCTGGCCACTGTCATCATGGACCAGCCAGAGGCACTGATCTCCCAGATGGACTGACCTGAACGGGACTGTTCATCATCTCAGGTAGAGAGACAGGCCCAGCCACACAGGGAAATCACTGAATTAGAAACACCGAAGTAGGAAACAGACAAATGAAAGATAAAATCAGCAGAACAAAAAGCTGATTGCTTGGAAAGAGCAATAAATTTGATAAAACTCCACATATACTAATTTTTAAAAGGAGAGATGTCACAAATTATTGATATCAGGAATGAAAGAGAAAACATAACTGTAGATCCAACAGACACTAGACAGACAATAAGGAACAATAAAGAAATGCAATGATAAGAGAGAAGCATAAGCAAAGTCCTCACCGAACTGTCAACACAATAGGAATCACACTCGGAAGACCCTGGACTTACAGATTTCAGATTTGTTTTATCCCTGGTTCTTAAACACTAATGTAGAGAATTCTCTCTCCACTTCATTTTCAAAAAAATGAAAAAAGGAAAGAAGAAAAGAAATATAACGACCGTCTTTATAGCAATAAATTTAGACAACTTACATGAAATAAAAATTCCTTGATAGACACAAATTTTTCTAAACTAACTCAAGCAGAAATAGTCTGACATTTATTAAGGAAAATAAATTCGTTATCCTAGAGGGCGTCACTGGAGGATCCTATCAAACATTTAAGAAAGAAGTAACACCAATCCTGTATAAACTCTTCCAAAATATGGAGGAAAAGGGAACACTTCACAACTCATTTTATGAGGCCAGTATTACCCTGATACCAAAACCAGACAAAGATACTAAAAGAAAAGCACAGACCAACATCTCTCATGAATATAGACACAAAAATCCTTAAGGAAACATTAGTAAGTTGAACTTACAAATTTAGAAAAAAGATAAGATACCATTAGCAAGTGGGTTTATCCCCAAAGTGCAATTTTGGTTGAAAATTTTTAAAAATCAAACAGTATAATTCACCATATTAACAGAATAAAGATGATGAACCCATTTGACCTCCTCCATAAATGCAGAAAATATATTTGGCAAAATACAACGCCTGTTTATGAAAATACTGTAAGAAAACTAGGAATTGAAGGTAACTTTCTCAACCTAATAAAGAACATCATCAACAAAAAAAACAAAATTACCTCACAGCTAATATTGTATTTAATATGAAAACAGGAGACTTTCTCTCTAAATTCGGGAACAGAGTACAGGTGTTCACTCTCACTCCTGCTACTTGACATCATGCTGGAGGTGTAAATAGTGCATAAAGGTGAGAAAAGGAAATAAAAGAAATCTAGATTGGAAAGAAGTAAAACTGTCTATTCACAGGTGATATGATTGTGTACTTAGAAAATTCTATAGAATCTACCCAGAAAAGGCTGCAAGAACCAATAAGTGAATTTAGCAAGGCACAGAATCAATACGCAAAAGTAAAAGGCATGACTTCAGGAATGGTGGAGTGAGGACCTCTGTGGATCTACTCCTTCTTAAAAGCAACGAAATCACTAGCAAAATTATCTAAATTAACTTTTTCTGAGCTCTGGAGATTAACCAAAGGATTACAAAAATCTGAAGATTTTATTCAAGAAAAATTACCGTGCTTTGGTAAGAATAAACTACTGAGATGTGCTATGACATTAATGAACCGCAAAAGCGTCATGCCAAGTGAAAGAAGCCAGACACGAGAGCCCACATATTATATGATTCCACTTACATGAAACATCCAGAAAAGGCAAATATAGAGAGAAAAGTAGACTCGTGTTTTCTTGGGGCTGAGGGATGGAAAGCGGGCTAACTCTAAATGGGCATGGGGGCTCTTATTGGGATGATGAAAAAGTTTTAAAACTGATTTGTGATGATGTTTACACCACTCAGCAGATTTACTGAAAATTACTGAACTGCATACCTGAATAGGATGAATTTTGTGTTACGTAAAATATACCTCAATAAATCTGTTTTTTTTAAGCTGTGCATAGCCTTTGCTATTCTCTCAGTTCAACACCTAGAATACTGGACCTTCAAAGAAATGGAAGCCTTGGTAAATACGCCAGGCTCTCAACCGGGTCACTTAGAAAGTTATGCTCTAAAAGTAATGAAGAGCTGGTAGTTTACCAGCTTCACAAAGGCATAAACCTAGATTTGAATTATATCAATCCCTGACTGGAGAAAGGAATCCAGGCCTAAACTAACTGCCCACCAAAATAAAATTAAATCCTATAAAAAGGAAGATAACATTAAGAAGAACCTCTACATTCTTTCACTAATAATGTCCAGCATTTAATAAAAAATCATCAGGTTAGTCAAGACACAGGACTATATGACTCTATGGGAAAAAAAAAAAACCAACAAGAGAAAAAGATCCACAAGTGGACCTGGTTTTGGAGTTATCATACATGAACTTTAAAATAAATATGGTTAATATCTCAAGAAAATGGAAGGTAAGATAGAGAACTGAATAAGAGAACTGTAATCTAGAAATTGAAGATCAAGTGGAAATTCTAAAAATTAAAAATACAGTAACTAATAGTAAGAACTCAATGGATGGCATTAACAACAGATTAGACACAGCAGAAGAGAGGATAAATTCGTTGGAAAATTGGTCAATAGAAAATGGTCAAGACTGAAGGACAAATTAAAAACAGATAGAAAATGCAGAAAAGAGCATAAGAGATAAATGGAACACGATGAAAATGTCTAACATATGTAAAATTTAAGGCCCAGATGGAGAATAAAGACAGAATGGAGCAGAGGCTATATTTGAGGAGCTAACAGCCAAGAATTTTCTAAAACCGATAAAAGATACATACTGCAGACTCAAAAAAGAAATCTACATAAGCCAAACAGGGTAAATACAAAAAGCACCACTCCTAGGTGTATCACAGTGAAACAGCTGTAAACCAGAGGCTGGGTCTTGAACTTCTCATCCCACCAGTGGTGGTGGTTTTTCCCCTCCGTCACCTCTGAGTACATCTAAACCAAATGGAATTAGTTTACAAAATGCCTCAGAATATTTATGCCTCCTCTTGACCAGCTGTGTGGTACTGAATTGAAAGGGCCCCCAGAATGTCATGCAACTCAGTTTCTGCTGGCACAGGAAGGCCACGCCACCTTCTCAGGTTTTCTTCCCCGACCTGTCCTCCCTGTGAGCATCTATCTCTTGTCTGCGAGGCTCTCATGACACAGGATCCATTAGATCAGGTGTATGAAGGGAGCTCTGTGGATGCCACCTTGGGGAGCTGCTATCCTCAGGCTGGCTTCGCTTCCCGAGAAATGACCGGACGTAAGGACCCTCAGGAGCGTCGCATGGCTGGACGGAGGCCACCGTGCACTCACAGCCTCTTTCCATCAAGGGGGCAGCTCTCGCCCAACAGCACGTGTCCCCCAACCTTTCTGCCACCCGGTGTCCTGGCCCCAGGCAGGCTCCTCGCCAAGGTCCCCCTCTGTCCTGGCTCGCACTGGAGATGTGAATGGTGGTCCATGCCAAGTTGTCACAGCGCCCTAGGTTGTCATGAATACAAGCACTCTGCTGCCCAACACCCGCTAAGTTTATCCAGACCAGTGGGTAGCTTTGGCTTAAAACCGTAAAAGGTGTCGCCCTCCCACCAACTTGGAACACACACTGTGACACACTGACTCCTGGGCATCGCCCGTTAATGGCGGGTTTTGTCATTTCTGAGTCTGGAAAGCGGACAGTGGAGTTACTCTGTCGGCCCCGTGGGTGAGGAAAGGAAAATGTGAGTCCACATCTTCTAAATGCATTTCTGAGGCTGTGAAAGCCCCGCCCCGCCCCCCAGAACAGTCCCACAAGAGCCACTGAGCATGAGAAAGCCATGGAGGGCTTGTCCACATGGAACCACTTAAGGCCTCCCGCGGCCTAAGAATATGTGGGCAGAGGAGGAAACGACACTTCTTTTTTTTTTTAATTTATTTATTATTTTTGGCTGCGCTGGGTCTTCGTTGCTGCACACGGGCTTTCTCTAGTTGCGGGAGCGGTGTTGCGGTGTGCAGGCTTCTCATTGCAGTGGCTTCTCTTGTTGTGGAGCACGGGCTCTAGGCGCTCGGGCTTCAGTAGTTGTGGCTTGTGGGCTCAGGAGTTGTGGCTCACGGGCTCTAGAGCACAGGCTCAGTAGTTGTGGCGCACAGTCTTAGTTGCCCTGCGGCATGTGGGATCTTCCCGGACCAGGGCTCGAACCCGTGTCCCCTGCATTGGCAGGTGGATTCTTAACCACGGCACCACCAGGAAAGTCCCAGAAATGGCACTTCTTAATCCCTCGGGCAGGGCCAGCAGGGCCCACAGCCAAAGGCAGCTCCTTCCCTCACTAAGGGCACACTCACATCTTCAGGAATCGCTGGTCCCCCAGGCCTCAAAGTGCGTCTGTGCTGCTCACCCCCCCACTCTTCCCACAGACAGGAGTGACCCTGGCACCTGGCTTCCTCCCAGACAACCCTCAGGGCCGTGAGCCCCCAGCCTCGGACCTCAGCCAGGCCCCTCACGGGATGCTGCACGGATCGGGCAGCATGGCAGTGCAGACAGCAGCCTGGGGCCAAAGCTGCCAGGGCCACTGGACTCAGGACACCTGGTTGAGGTGGGGCTGACCCGGGTTCCCCTCCATATCCTTCTGCACCTCAGAATCCTGGGGGAACAGCCGTGCAGGAGCAAGGGGAAGGCTCCTCAGGCCCAAGGGACCATAGAGGCTAAGTGACGCCTCCAGAACTCTCTAAATACAGCCACAGCAGGAGGCGCTGGTGGTTTTCAGGGGAACTCGGGGTGTCTGCTTTCATTGCGTCGGACACCTCGCAGACCCCCAGCCGAGATGGGCTGGACGCAGAGAGCAACTCTCAGGGTCTTGGTCCCCATGAATTTCCATAGACTATCGGGGCCCTGCAAAGCCTGCATCTGAGGCTCAGGATTTACTGGTTCAGCAGCCCCCTCTGCGCTGGGTCTTCGTTGCTGCACACGGGCTTTCTCTAGTTGCGGGAGCGGTGTTGCGGTGTGCAGGCTTCTCATTGCAGTGGCTTCTCTTGTTGTGGAGCACGGGCTCTAGGCGCTCGGGCTTCAGTAGTTGTGGCTTGTGGGCTCAGGAGTTGTGGCTCACGGGCTCTAGAGCACAGGCTCAGTAGTTGTGGCGCACAGTCTTAGTTGCCCTGCGGCATGTGGGATCTTCCCGGACCAGGGCTCGAACCCGTGTCCCCTGCATTGGCAGGTGGATTCTTAACCACGGCACCACCAGGAAAGTCCCAGAAATGGCACTTCTTAATCCCTCGGGCAGGGCCAGCAGGGCCCACAGCCAAAGGCAGCTCCTTCCCTCACTAAGGGCACACTCACATCTTCAGGAATCGCTGGTCCCCCAGGCCTCAAAGTGCGTCTGTGCTGCTCACCCCCCCACTCTTCCCACAGACAGGAGTGACCCTGGCACCTGGCTTCCTCCCAGACAACCCTCAGGGCCGTGAGCCCCCAGCCTCGGACCTCAGCCAGGCCCCTCACGGGATGCTGCACGGATCGGGCAGCATGGCAGTGCAGACAGCAGCCTGGGGCCAAAGCTGCCAGGGCCACTGGACTCAGGACACCTGGTTGAGGTGGGGCTGACCCGGGTTCCCCTCCATATCCTTCTGCACCTCAGAATCCTGGGGGAACAGCCGTGCAGGAGCAAGGGGAAGGCTCCTCAGGCCCAAGGGACCATAGAGGCTAAGTGACGCCTCCAGAACTCTCTAAATACAGCCACAGCAGGAGGCGCTGGTGGTTTTCAGGGGAACTCGGGGTGTCTGCTTTCATTGCGTCGGACACCTCGCAGACCCCCAGCCGAGATGGGCTGGACGCAGAGAGCAACTCTCAGGGTCTTGGTCCCCATGAATTTCCATAGACTATCGGGGCCCTGCAAAGCCTGCATCTGAGGCTCAGGATTTACTGGTTCAGCAGCCCCCTCCCCGCGCTGAAGCCGGGCCCTGCCCTGCAGGCACAAAGGCGCAGGAGGCCGGCCTAGCTTCCCAGGCTGAGGCTCTCTTCCGCCTAGCAGCAGGTGCCATGAGCCGTGTGCGTGCAGTGTCTGGCAGGAAGTGGGAAGCCATCGAGTGACTGATGCTGTCATGACCACCTAGATAGGCAGACAGAGCCGCAAGCACGGCGGGTGCTGATGGCCCCCCACAGAGGATGCGGTGGGGACGCAGGCTCCCAGCAAGGCTGCAAAGTGCCCAGCCTCCCCCAGAGCCTGGTGTCTCGGGTGCTCCCAGTGATCGGGGAAGCGTCTCTCTACAGGTTGTGGTTTACGTTCTGGGCCACAAGGGGGCAGTGTCCAAGCTTCCCCTTGGACTTCCCTGCTGGGCCGTCTGTGACCCCACCGGCAGGGAGCCCAACGTGCAGTTACTCCAGCGGCCAGCTGCACACTTGGGGACAAGGAAAATGACCACTGAGTGGTCTGACCAACACTTTGGCCAGGATTCTTTTATTACCCGGCCTGGTAAACCCTCCCTCCAACAGGGAGGCCATGGTGACATTGTGGGTCTCCAGGTGTCCAGTGTCCACTCAGATTCTGTGTCCAATCGTCCTCAAAACGTCTTGACAGTTCCCTACCAGAGCGTTCGGGCCACCCAAGTAAATGCTGTAGGTCTTTGGGAGAGTCGGGGAGCCTCACAGTAAAAACTGGCCAAGGCGTGGCCCGGTCCTTCCTCATGGCCGCCCGGTCACCTCTGCAGTCAGTGGTTCCGATGGGAACATCGTGAAGTCTGGGAACAGAGTCGGGATCCTGCCCTTTCACTGGAGGCCCTGCCCTCGGCCTCTTCGTTCCTTCCTCTGCCGTCTACCAGGGCAGCTTCAGCACTGCTGCTCTGCTCACTGTGGGCCAGAACTTTCTCCAGGCCTCTGCGGGTCATCCCAGCCCTGTGACCTGAAGACGCGCCAGGAGCTTAACTCCGGAGTTCCGAGTAAGCGCCTCCAAGTTGAGAATTCCTGATGGGAGACAGATGGGATCTCTTTTTAGGACAAAGATTCCCCTGGTGCTCACTCTGTGCCCTTAACCGTTGGCTGACTGCCTCAGTCTCCCATGACCCCCTGCAGGGCCGTCGGTACAACTCAGCACTAGCCAGGTAGACCTCCGACCGCTTCAGACTCCTGAGTCGTCATACCTACAAGGTGCTCCTTGTAACAGGACATTTTCCCAGGTCACCCCTGGTGGAATCTGGCAATTGGGCCTCCACCTTGTGCCCCCCCCACACCAACCGGGACGGGGTCCCCAGTGCTGGGAGAGGCAGCACCAATGTCCCCTGCACTCCTGTGTCCACTGGGGCCCTCCGAGAAGGAGGCACCAAGGCAGGCAGGATGTGACTAGAAATTTACTGGGGCAATGGCTGCAAAGGATCCAGGGGAGGAGGCTGGGGATGATGGAGGAGCCCTCGGACCAGAGGTGAGACCCCTGGGAGGACACGGGGAGGGTGCTGGGGAGGGTGAGTGACCGCCCACAGAGCAGCTCCTAGACTGCCCTGGCCATGTTGACAGTGACACCTGGAGCCAGCTTAGCCCCTTAAAGGATTTGGGTCTTGTAGGAATGGGCCTGCGTTCATAGCCCTGGGAGCAGCCCCCATGGGAAGTGTTGCCCCAGAGAGCACAGGTGGACCCAGCGGGACAGCACCATGCAGGGGCCTAGGCGGCAGCACTCCAGAAACAGGGAACCTGGGCTCGTGCTCCTGGCCACCACACAGCCGCCACACTCAACACACTTGCACACAGCACACACACTGTACATCCACCCACACACTCATACACAGATACACACACTCACACAGCCACACCCCCACCTCAGTGCCCCCTGGCTCTGGCGCCCATCCACGCGGGAAAGGCCCCTGGGGAGGAGACAGTGACTAGTGCTGCCAAGGGACGGGTGGGCAGTGGGCGGTGGAGTGGCACTGATGGGGGTCCAGCCTGAGGGCCTCCGGGAGGGGCAGCAGGTGGAAGGCAGCATGCTGGGGCCAAGGAGTAGCTGGCAAGCCCTTCAGGTGGCAAAGCAGGGTGTCCTGTCTCGAGGCTGCAGGGACTGCGTGTCCCTCCCCCTCTGCTTCGAGTCACTACTGCTGGGCTCACTGAGGACACAAAGACCCCTGGCCTCGGCCACCGTACTATCCCAACAGGAGATGGGACCCAGCTGCACCAGAATCAGGGCACAGACAGAAAGAGGTGGCCAGGAAGACCAGCGGGGCTGCACGCAGTGGGGAAGTCCTCCTGGGCACACACAGGTGACCAAGAAGCTCTGGGGTCTTTCTCCTCTTGGGTGGAGGGGCTAAGTCAGAGATGTGCAAAGCTGCTCATCTGAGGCTGGAGCCACATCTCCTGCTGCCTGGGCCCCCTTCAAGGAGGGCGGTGGCATGCCCTATCCCAGAGCCCAGGGACCTCACCCCCACTCCCGCCTGCACCCTCCCTCAAGGAGGGGCACTGGTCCTGGGGGGCTGCCGCTCCAGGGTGGGCGGGGGAGTGGCGATCCCCACCACAGTTCTGACAGGGACCCTTCTCACCCTCTCCCAGACTTGGCTCAGGTAGGGCCATCACAGTGGCCCCAGGGCCCAGCCCCAAGAGCACCTGTGGGTTCTTGCAAGGAAACCGGGGCCCAGCCAACACCACTAGGCCCTCGCTCCCCACCCAGAGCGCCTGAGGCTCCCACTGTCCTGGCTGCCCTTGCCCCTCCCCGGCCGGCCTTTCACCCCTGAGGGGCGGGGACCCCACAGCGGGACACACGTTGTGATCAGTGGGTCACAGAGCTGCGTGTCCCTGCACGAGGAAGACCGCAGCTCGCTGGTCCTGAGCAAGGGGGACGTGGGGAGGGGACGCCGGGCGGGAGGACCTCCCAGGTCCTGCGGCATCCCAGGGCTGCTCCTCCAAGGGGCGAGTGATTGGGGAGTCCGAGGCGCCCCAAGCCCCGGAGTAGACGACGCAGGTCGCGGGGAAGTGGGCGGGGGCGGGCAGCAGGCAGGGAGCTGGGCAGGCGTCCAGTTGGAGCAGCAGGCCGAGGGCGGGGAGGGGTCCTGTCCTCGAGGGGCCACTCTCCCGCCGCGTCCCGACTCTCCGCACCCCTGCCCGCTCCGGTCCCCTCCCGACCCCTCGGGTCCCCTGTTGGCCCCGCCCCGCCTCCATGCGCGGGGCCGCAGCGCCTCCCGGCGGCCTCTGTGGGCGCGGGGCGGGGCGGGGGCGGGGTCTAGCAGCGGCCCCTCCCCCTGCCCACTTGGCGCCGTCTCGCACCGACTGGACCCGGAGCCTCTGCGCTCGCGAAGAGTCTGGCGAGGGCGCCCGACCCGCGGTCAGGTAAGGCCCTGGGCAGCGCGGTCCGCCTCGGCGCCGGGACGCAGGGACTTGGCGCTCGCCGGGGTCGCGCCCACCGCGGTGCCCCCACTTCCACTGCCGGCCTCGCTCGGCACCCCCGGGTCCGCGCCTGGGGCGCCTCGCGCGGGGGCCCGTCCGTCTGTCCCCGCCTCTCCTGGGGCCGAGCTGGTCTCCCGGTTCCCGGCGCGGTGCTGAGGCCACGGCGCCTGCCGTCCCTGCCCGGGCCCCCCATCTGCAGCCTGACCCTTGGCCGCTCCTGGGTGGCTTGGCTCTGTCTCGGTCCCGGGGACATCTCCGGAGGTTCAGGAGCCCAGCTCACTCCCATGGGAGGACACCCCCACCGCCACCACGGAACTGAGCACAGGGTCTCCAGGAGTGCTGGCCCCCCTCCTCCGCTCGGCTGAGAGGGAGCGGATGTCCCTCCTCCCTCTGGAAGGACTGGCCCCCAGAATGAACAATGAGGGGCCAGCTTCCCGGGCACTCTGGCCGCAGGGGAGGAGGGGGTCTCTGCTACCCGGAAGCAAGGGTGAGCAGGGAGGGGGAGAGCACAGGTCACACCCCACCCTACCCAGGAGTCAGCAGGAGCCCAGCCAGCCCCTATTCCTCTGAGGCTGGAGGGGCCCACCGGCATCCCCCCGACAAAGTCTGCTAAGGGAGACTAAGGGGGGGGCTGAGTGGGACATAGGGAGGGAGGTGGGCGCCCAGGCGGACTGTGCCAGGGCGGCTCCCCTGCTGGTCGGGCCCCACACCCACCCAGGGCTCCTCACGGGCCCAGCAGAGCCCAGGACAGGGCCCAGCACCCGCTGAGGGGGTGGGGAGATCAGCCGCTGAGAGTATCATCTGATGCTGGTAGCAACAACCAAAAACGGCAGGGGGGCGGCCCGGGGGGCCCGCCCTCCCGCCCCGGGGGGGGGGGGGGCCGGGGGGGCGGGGCGAGCCTGCGGCGGCAGAGGCCGGCGTGACGTTTCACCAGCCTGAGGCGTGCCGTGCGTTCTCCCGGGGAAGTTGTCCCTGGATCCCGGGACCCTGGCGGTGGGGGGCTGCACAGGCTCCCCGGAAGTGGGGTGTGGATAGAGACCTGTGCTCGCACACAGGCTTCTTGGTGGCGGGCGCA
>NW_006779129.1:517634-531715 GCF_000442215.2 Lipotes vexillifer | reverse complement strand
GGGGGGCCCGGGAGAATGGTCCCCTGAACCCAGGGAGAAAGCTGATGGCCCCCGCACCCCCAGGTCACCCAACTGTCCCCAAGGGAAGGATCTGCACTTGTAGAGGGACACCCAAAAAGAAGGAGGGCTGAGGTGCACAGATTTCCCTGGGTTTCGTTTCCAGTAAAGGAGTTCTGGCTTGGAGGCCATCTTGCGTTGGGGTTTATTCCCTGTCTGCCTCACCAGGGCCAGGAGGCTGGACGGGCACTGGGGGCTCCCAGGAGGGAGGAAAGTGGTCTGCCTTCCTTCTGTCATTCCGAGGCAGGAGAGCTGGTCGGGGGAGAGGGCCTGGGCCCCCGGGGCATAGGTGACCGGAGGGGCTGGATGCAAAGGGCACAGATGTGTCCCCTTGGCAGGACGTGGGTCTCAGTGGGCCACTGGGCCACTCTGGCCACTGGGAAGCTGCCACCCTGGGCTGATGAAAGTGACCTGGGAGGCCTGTGAAGACTGTGGCAGGTTGGGGGCAGTTGTTGGGCATGTCCACTGTGGAAACTACAGCGAAGGCAACATCCAGGTGAAAGCCAGTCTCCAGCCGCTGGGTCACCTGGTCGGGTGGAGTGCGGCCCTGCACCAGGCAGGGCACATCCACGCCCAGCAGGCTCTGCATCACCAGCCAGCACAGGCAGCTCTGTTGGGCAGCAGGCCCGCCTGAGGTCCCTCAGGTGTCAGATGAGCTCCCTGGGATGGGCCGGTGCCTGGGAGAGGAGCAGGACCCAGGGGTCTTCCCGGGGCCTCAGCAAAGGGTGTGGGCCAAGCCCAGCCTCCTCTCTGGCGCTGCTTTTTCATCTGTAGAACAAGGTCTCTAGGTGCACAGGGTATAGGGAGACCGTGCTTGTGGCCACGAGTGCTTTACAGTGCTGGGAAACCTAGCTCTTGTGATTATTTTAAGAAAAACTCAAATAGTTTGATACTTTTCCTTTAAACATGGCCCCGTGTTCCAGTGGGTCTCTCCTTCCTGTGGCTCCTTTCAAACATTTGTGCAAAGCCGGGGGACCCTGGTGTGGGGCACACCTGCAAAGAAGCAGGGTTCGTGGGGTGCTGCCCACTGAACAGGACCTGCGGGGCCGGCCCCCGCCCTGAGGCATGTGCTGGGATTGGGCCAAATCAGAAAGCAACACCCTGCAAAGACTGGGTGCAGTTCCGCCCTGGAGATGTGAACAGGCCGGCATCCCCACGCCCCGCCAGCGGTTAGCCTCCGGGGACCCACTGTAGACCCTGTGACGGGCAGACGGAGGGTGGGCATCCCAGCTGTGGGGGGCTGCACCTTGGAGAGAAGAGTCTGGGTCAAAAGTTCTGAAAAGTGTCAAGGCTTCCAAACCTGTTGTCAGAGCCATCAGAGGAGTGGAGACGGGCCCTGGTGCTCTGGCTGTGGACAGTGTCTGGTTTTCTGTCCTATTTGCCTATTTGTCCTATTTCTGTCCTATTTGCCAGTTTCATAGATGAGGGATGGTGCCTTGTCGGTTTATCTGAATGTCCTTGGTTTTTGTGCAGCTCGATCACTGACCATTTGTACTGCTGTTACTTTCCTCATCTTCCCCATCTTCCTAATGGGTGCTCATTTTTTACTACTTTGTAAGAGATTTTTTTCCCTAAGTTTTCAAAATTGTGGTTAAATACACATAACATAAAATCTACCATCTGAACCATTTTTAAATGTATAGTTCAGTGATATTAAGTACCTTCATATTGTGATACCATCACCACCATCCATTTCCAGAACTCTTTTCATCTTGTAAAACTGAAACTCTGTCCCATTAAACACGAACTCCCTAATCCCCCCTCCCCCAGCCCCCGGCAACCACCATTCTACTTTCTGTCGCTATGATTTCTGAAATATTCAAAGTACCTCATATAAGTGAATCATACAGTATTCGTCTTTCTGTGTGTGGCTTATTTCACTCAGTATAATGTCCTCAAGTTTCATCCATGTCATAGCATGTGTCAGAATTTCCTTCCTTTTCAAGGCTGAATAATATTCCATCGTATGAATGGACCACATTATGCTTATCCATTCATCCATCGATGGACACCTGGGTTGCTTCCACATTTTAGTTGTTCTGAGTAATACTGCTATGAACATTGTTGTACAAATATCTCTTTGAGACCCAACTTTCAATTCCTTTGAGTCTCTATATCCCCAGAAGCAGAACTGGTAGATCATATGGTAATTCTGTTTTTATTCTTTGAGGAGCCACCATACTATTTTCCATACAGCTCTACATTTGTACATTCCCACCAACAATTCCATTTTCCCCTTATCTCTCCAACATTTCTTGTTTTCTGATACTGTCCATCCTAATGAGTGTAAGGTGATATCGTAATTTTGATTTGCATTTCCCTAATGATTAGCGGTGTTGAGCATTTTTTCATGTGCTTATTGGCCATTGGTATAACTTCTTTAGGGAAATGTCTGTTCAAGCCCTTTGCCCATTTCTGAATCGGGTTGCTGGGGCTTTGGTTGTTGAGTTTCAGTTCTCTATATATTCTGGATATTAATCCCTTATCAGATCTATGATTTGCAAGTATTTTCTCCAGTTATGTAGGCTGCCTTTTGACTCTCAGGATAGTGTCTCTTTCGTATTGTTCTGCATTTATTATGAAAACCAACAGTCAGTGGTAAGTGACAGACTGACTGCCCGTCTTTGTTCACTTTGGACGTTAAAGACTGGAATGGGAACACAGTATCACTTTTCCACAGCAGAGGTTAGCCCTGGCCTCTGACCCCCAGCAGCAGGTAGAGTCAGACTTCACGGCAGTGACAGTCACCATCGTGGGAGACACCCTCCCTTTTCTTTGGGCTCTTCTGTAGTGGAGGGGAGCACCCAGAGTTGGGCTGAAGACATCTGAAGACACGGAGAAGAGCCGAAATCATCAGACCTCAGACGGTACTTACGTGCTGAGAGGTATGTGTGGACGTTTACAGTGCCAAAACAGGCACGCTGTGGGGACCATCGGGTGAAAACTTTTAAACTTTATTCCTGTCAGAGACAAGTCAGACTGAAGAGGCTACTGCTTTAGGGACAACTAGAGAAAACTGGTGTCACCCAGATGCAAAACAGTAGCGATCACAGTGATTCCAGGACTTCAAACCTCCACAAACATGATGCGTTTTCTTTTGCTTGTTTAGGCTTTCTTCTCTCTTTTCTCTTTATTCTTCATTCTGTCTTTCTCCAGTTTCCATTAGGTTCTACCCACACTCACCACTGGTGCCTTAGAGCTCACTTCTTTCTCCTCTTCACCTCTCTTGCTACTGTGAGGAGTGGCTGTTACAACACGTCATAGTAGAGCAACATTCAGAATGCTCCTCTATCACAGTTCTGAGTCTGGAAACTGGTGGTTTGGTGAATTGCGTCAGCTCATTTTGAAAAAGGCAAGCAAGTTGTAAAAAGGGGGTGGGGGAGCCTTGAGGCCAGACGCTATGAACTCCCCAAGTCCACCATCCAGCCTAACAGACTGGCCAGGCGTGGAACATGTGTGTGCCTGTGTGACGCCACCTCGTCCTTTGTCTTCTCATGGGACCTGACAGCATCATCACAGAGAAACTAACACCGTGGAAAGGTTTCTTTCAAATGTATGACGACCTTGCCTTGTTTTTATTCCTGAGTGGTATCTGCATCAGTGTTAGAACTGACAGATTGACTGAATTCTTACTGCTGTCACCTAACTTTTTAAGCCTATTTAAAGGTTTACTGTTTCTCTGAGTCCGTATTTTCTATTGATAACAGGAGCAGAAGCAAGCAGTCCCGCTCTGGATTTAAAAGCACCACTTGCCATCTTTCACAAGTGTAACACTCGCAGAACTCATTATTGCCCCAAAAAACCCATCTCCATAGTAACAAGAATTGCTTCTCCAGGTTCAGTATCTCTTAGAGCCTTCGCACTTGCTGTGTCTTGGCCAACTGACACAAACCCACACTTGGTCTGCAGTCATGGTTTGTAAGTGTAGCAGGACCAAGGCGAGCTGAGCACGCCTTTTCCTTCTGGAACACACAGCACTGAAGTCGTTTTCTCTGGGTCCAAGTAGGATGTTCTCAATTGCTGAAAGCTCAGCAACACAACCCACCAGTAATTCTATTTTGTCATTGTGTTTCCACTCTTTTGTTGCAATTATTTTGGCTCTATTTTGTTCTAATGAGTATCTGTTACAAGGCATTATTTCAAATCCACTGTCAGTTGCAAGCATTCACAAGTAAATAAATACGTGCTCCTTGAATAAATTCTCCTGCATCATTTTCTTTTATAAATTTATTTTGTTTATTTATTTATTTATTTATGGCTGTGTTGGGTCTTTGTTGCTGCACGTGGGCTTTCTCCAGTTGCGGTGAGCAGGGGCTACTCTTTGTTGAGGTGCGCGGGCTTCTCATTGCGGTGGCTTCTCTTGTCGTGGAGCATGGACTCTAGGCACGTGGGCTCAGTAGCTGTGGCCCACGGGCTCTAGAGCGCAGGCTCAGTAGTTGTGGCATGTGGGCTTCAGTAGTTGTGGCGTGTGAGCTCAGTAGTTGTGGCTCACGGGCTCTAGAGCACAGGCTCAGCAGTTGTGGTGACAGGCTTAGTTACTCCTCCTGCATCATTTTTGTTGTTGCAAAGTCAGACATTTGACGGCTTTCTCCAAGTGCTCATCTTTCTTAAAATGTTCGATCACTTCCTTTAGTTCTTCTTGCCTTCCTGTAAGAGACTGAAAGCTGGTATTCGTTTTGTGTGTTTGAAAACCGAAATAGGGATCAAGAACCAAACTGGTTGCTAGGTCATCATTTTCAGAGTTCCTTGGTAGACATTCCAGAAGATGGTACATATCTACTGTGCCCTTCGCATCCTGAATTACAATAACCTCGCCTCTTGTGCTACCCTGGGGTCCCAAAGGCAGCAGCTGGCCTGGGGACTCCTCATCCTGGGTCCCGAAGCCTCGTGTTCTGAGGCTTCGCTGCCGCCTCTGGTACCAGGCTGCCCTCCCCTCACAGCCCCAGAGCCTCACTGCCCTCCCCAAAGATGCATCTCCACCCCCAGTGAACCACTCAGACCCCGCCCGTGACTGGTGGAAGGACACGAAAAGGAGTGCCCTAGACCAGGCTGAATAGTGTCTTTTGATGCACAAATTTATAAAATTTTCATGAAATCCAGTATGCCTACTTTTTTATTTAGTTGCTTGTGCTTTTGGTGTCATATTCAAGAAAGCATTGCCAAATCCAGTATTGTGAAGAGTTTTGCCTTCTGTTTTCTTCTAGAAGTTTTATAAATTTGGGTCTTACACTTAATTCATGGATTCGTTTTGAGTTAATTTTTGTGTATGGTGTGAGGTAAGGTCCAACTTCATTCTTTAGAATGTGGATATCCAGTTTTCTGGCACCATTTGTTGAAAAAGACTGTCTTTTCCCCCACTGAATGGTCATGACAGCCTTGTTGAAAATTGTTTGATTACACACGTGAGGGTTATTTTTGGGCTCTATTCTATTCCATTTGTCTAGATGTCCCTTTATCCCAGTGCCATACTGTTTTGATTAGCGTAGCTTTGTAGTAAATTTTGAAATCAGGAAGTTTGCTCCTCAGTTTGTTCTTCTCTTTTAGAATTGTTCATGCTATTCAGGGTCTCTTGAGATTCTTTGCGAATTTTAGAGTGGTTTCTTCCATTTCTGCAAAAGTCATTATTGAGATTTTGATGGAGATTCCATTAAATCTGTGAATCACTTGGGGTAGTATTGACATCTTAATATTAATTCTTCCAATCTATAAACACAGAATATCTTTCCATTTATTTATATCTTCTTTAATTTCTCTCATAAATGTTTTACATTTTTGAGTGAGTCTTTCACTTCTTTGGTAAAAATAATTTGTAAGTATTTTATTCTTTTGATGCAAATGTAAATGGAATTGTTTTCTTATTTTCCTTTTTGTGTTATTCATTGTTAGTGTATAGAAATGCAACTGATTTTTGTGTGTTGACTTTGTTTCCTGCTACTTAGCTGAATTCATTTATTGTAACAGTTTCTTTTTGTGGACTCTTCAGGATTTTCTACCTATACAATCATATCATCTGTGAACAGAGATCATTTTACTTCTTCCTTTACAGTTTGAATGCCTTTTTTTTCTCTTTCTTGCCTAATTGCTCTGGCTGGGACTTCCAATACTATGTTGAATAGAAATGGTGAAAGTGGGCATCTTTGCTTTGTTCCTGACCTTAGAGGAAAAGCCTATAGTCTCTCACAGTTGAGTATGATGTTAGTTGTGGGATTATTATAAATGTCCTTTATTATACTGAGGTAGTTTCCATCTATTCCTAGTTTGTTGAATTCTTTAATCATGAGAGGATATTGAATTTTATCAAAAGATTTTTCTGCATCAGTTGAGATGATCATGTGGGTTTTTCTTTCATTCTGTTAACGTGGTGTGTTACATTAATTGATTTTCATATGTTGAATCATCTTTGCATTCCAGGAATAAATCCCACTTGGTCATGATGTTTAATCCTTTTTCTATCCTGTTGAATTCTGCTTGCTAATATTTTGTTGATGATTTTTGTATCCATGTTGATAAGGGATATTGGTCTGTAGTTTTCTTTTCTTGTAGTGTCTTTGTCTGGGTTTGGTATCAGGGTAATGCTGACTTCATAGAATGAGTTTGGGGGTATTCCCTCCTCTTCAATTTTTTTGAAAAGTTTGACAAGTATTGATGTTAGTTCAATGCTTGCTAGAATTAATGCTTCCTAGTTTAAATGCTTCCTAGAATTCACCTGTAAAGCCATCAGGTCCAGGGCTTTTCTTTGACAGGAGATTTTCAATTACTGATTCAAACTCCTTACTAATTACAGGTCTGTTCAGAATTTCTATTTTTTCATGGTTTTGTCTTTGTAGGTTTTGTGTTTCTAGGAATTTGTCCATTTCATCTAGGTCATCTAATTTGTTGGCAAACAACTGATTATAGTAACTCTCTCATAATTCTTTTTATTTCTGTAGAGTCAGTACTGATTTCCCACTTCCATTTTTGATGTTAGTAATTTGAGTATATATTCTCTTTTTTCTCTGTCCGTCTGGCTAAAGATTTGTCAGTGTTGATCTTTTTGAAGAATTGACTTTTGGTTTCATTGATTTTTCTCTGTTGTTTTTCTATTATTTCATTTATCTCTGCTCTAGTATTTATTATTTCATTCCTTCTTCTAGCTGTTAATTTGTTCTTTTTCTAGTTCCTTAAGCTGTAAAGGTAGTTAGGTTGTTAATTTGAGATCTTTCTTGCTGTTTTATGTGAACATTTGTAGCTGTAAATTTTCTTCTTCATACTGCTTTTACTGTGTTTCCTATGTTTGCTGTGTCTTGTTTTCATTTTTGTCAGTCTCTGAGTATTTTCTAATTTCCCTTGTGATTCTTCTTTGACCTATTCTATTGGTTGCTTAAGGGTGAGTTTTTTAATTCCCACAATTTTGTGAATTTTTCAGTTTTCCTTCTGTTACTGACTTCTAAAGTCATCCCATTGTGATTAGAGAAGATACATTTTATGTTATTTTCTTTTTAAATTTATTAAGGCTTCCACTGTTGTTACACTTCTCCTCATCATTGCAAGCCTCTCCCTCTCTGGTTGAATTGACTTCCAGGAGATTTAAAGGGCTGGCACCTTTTTTCCCCCATTCATTTTTCTCTTTTTCTCCTTTTGGGAGCCAGACGTTGAAGATTATGACATTCAAAAGAAACTGCATATACAGGGGAAATTAGACAGGAACTGCACATGCCTGGGGGAAAGTGCAGGCTCAGGAAGGAAATGAGAAGACCTTACCTTTACTCCTCAGGCTGAACCTTGGCACAGAGACAGCCTACGACAATCAAAAACAAAAATGAAAACAAACAATCAAGAACAGCAAACCCTAGGGAAGGAGAAGAATCTGATTTCCAGAGTTACCATTTTAGATTCAAATGTCCAGTTTTTAACAGAAAATCAAAGGGCAAACAAAGGAACAGGAAAGTATGGCCCACTCAAAGGAAAAAATATAAACCAACCAAAACTGTCCCTGAAAAAAACCAGATGGTGGATCTACTAGACAAAGACTTTAATACAGCCATCTTAAAGATGCTCAAGGAACTAAAGGAAGATGCGGAGAAAGTCAAGAAAATAATGTATGAACAAAATAGAAATATCGATAAATAGAAAACCTAGGTAGAATGCAAAACGATATAATAGAGCTGAAGAATACAATGACTTTTAGTTACTTATTAGAGGGATGCAAAGGCCAATTTGAGAAGACAGAAGAAAGTGTTAGTGATGTTGAAGATAAGACAATGGAAATTATGAGTCTGAGGAGCAGAAAGAAAAAAGATTAAAGAAAAGTGAACAGAACCTAAAGGACGTGAATACTTGTTTTGAGAGTCCCAGAAGGAGATGAGAGAGAAAGGGGCAGAGGAAATATGTGAAGAAGCTTCCCAAATTTGATGAATGACATGAATATAAACATCCAAGACAAGTAGGATGAACTTAAAGAGACTCACACTGATACACATTGTAATCAAACTGTCAAAAGACAAAAACAAAGAGAGAATTTTGAAATCAGCAAGAGAGAAGTGACTCATCATATCCAAGGGATTCTCAATAGGATTACCAGAAGATTTCTCGTCAGAAACTTTGGAGACCAAAGGCAGGGTGTTGATATATTCAGAATGCTAAATGGAAAAAACCCTGTTGCCTGAAAATTCTATATCCATCCTAATTGTCCCCCAAAAGTGAGGGCAAACTTAAAACATTCCCAGATAAACAAAAGCTGAAAGAGTCCATTACTGCTAGACCTGCCCTGTAAGAAATGCTCAAGAGGGTCCTGCAGGTGAAATGAAAGGACACTAGACAGTAACTTGAAGTCATATGAAAATATGAAGCTCTCAGTAAAGGTAAATACATGAGCAATTATAAAGCTATTATTATAACAATAATCATTGTAACAATGGCATGTAACTCGCTTTTTTTTCTACATGATTTGAAAGACTAATACATTTTTTTAAATTATTAATCTAATATATACCCAAGAGTGGAATTGCTGGGTCATATGGTAGTTGTACTTTTAGTTTTTTGAGAAACCTCCATATTGTTTTCCACAAAGGATGCACCAACTTACATTCCCATCAATAGTGCATGAGGGTTCCCTTTTCCTCACATCCTCACCAACATTTGTTATTTGTGTTCTTTTTGATGATAGCCATTCTGACAGGTGTGAGGTGATATCTCATTGTGGTTTTGATTTGCAATTCCCTGATGATTAGCAATGTTGAGCATCTTTTCCTGTGCCTGTTGGCCATTTCCTCTTTGGAAAAATGTCTATTCAGTTCTTCTGCCCATTTTTTTTTTATAATTGCTTCACAATACCGTGTTAGGTTCTGTTGCACAAAAACGTGAATCAGCCATATGCATACACATGTCCCCATATCCCCTCCCTCTTGAGCCTCCCTCCCATCCTCCCTATCCCACCCCTCGGGGTCATCGCAAAGCACGGAGCCCATCTCGCTGTGCTATGCTGCTGCTTCCCACCAGCCAATGATTTTACATTCGGTAATGTGTATATGCTGATGCTACTCTCACTTCACCCCAGCTTCACCCTCCCATCCCATGTCCTCAAGTCCATTCTCTATACCTACTTCTTTATTCCTGACCTGCAACTATGTTCATCAGTACCTTTTTGGTTTGTTTGTTTAGATTCCATGTATCTGCGTTAGCATACGGTATTTTTCTCTTTCTGACTTACTTCACTCTGTAGACAGACTCTAGGTCCATCCACCTCACTACAAATAACTCAATTTCATTTCTTTTTATGGCTGAGTAATATTCCATTGTATATCTGTGCCACATCTTCTTTATCCATTCATCTGTTGATGGACATTTAGGTTGGTTCCATGTCCTGGCTATTGTAAATAGTGCTGCAGTGAACATTGTGGTGCATGTCTCTTTTTTTTTTATGGTTTTCTCAGGGTGCAAATATTTTCTCCTATTCTGAGAGCTGTCTTTTCATCTTGTTTATGGTTTCCTTAGCTGTACAAAAGCTTTTAAGTCTCATTAGGTTCCATTTGGATCTTCCCAGACGGGGGCACGAACCCGCGTCCCCTGCATCGGCAGGCGGACTCTCAACCACTGCACCACCAGGGAAGCCCACATGTCTCTTTTTGAATTATGGTCTTCTCAGGGTATATGCCCAGTAGTGGGATTGATGGGTCATATGGTAGTTCTATTCCTACTTTTTTAAGGAACCTCCATACTGTTTTTCCATAGTGGTTGTATCAATTTACATTCCCACCAACAGTGTAGGAGGGTTCCCTTTTCACCATACCCTTTCCAGCATTTATTGTTTCTAGCTTTTTTGATAATGGCCATTCTGACTGGTGTGAGGTGATACCTCATTGTAGTTTTGATTTGCATTTCTCTAATAATTAGTGATGTTGAGCATCTTTTCATATGCCTCTTGGCCATCTGTATGTCTTCCTTGATGAAATCTGCCCACTTTTTAATTGGGTTGTTTGTGTTTTTGGTGTTGAGTTGTATGAGCTGTTTATATGTGTTGGATATTAACACCTTATTGGTCATATCATTTGCAAATATTTCTTCCCATTCAGTAGGTTGTCTTTTCGTTTTGTGGATGGTTTCCTTCGCTGTGCAAAAGCTTTTAAGTTTAGTTAGGTTCCAGTTGTTTAATTTTGGTTTTATTTCCTTTGTTTTAGGAGATAGAGCCAAAAAAATATTGCTGTGATTTCTATCAGAGAGTGTTATGCCCATGTTTTCCTCTAGGAGTTTTATGGAATCTGGTCTTACATTTAGGTCTTTAATCCATCTTGAGTTTGTTTTTGTATGTAGTGTTAGAGAATGTTCTAGTTTCACTCTTTTACATTTAGCTGTCCAGTCTTACCAGCACCACTTATTGAAGAGACTGTCTTTTCTCCATTGTATATTTTTGCCTCCTTTGTCATAGATTAATTGACCATACATGCATGGGTTTATGCACTGGGCTGTCTGTTCTTTTCCATTGATCTATGTATCTGTTTTTGTGCCAGTACCATACTGTTTTGATTACTGTAGCTTTGTAGTATAGTCTGAAGTCAGGGTGCATGATTCGTCCAGCTCTGTTCTTCTTAAAACTAGCATTATTGTAACTCCACATTTTGTTTTCTACATAATTTAAGGGACCAATGCATTAAAAATAACATTTGCTTGTGTTTTGGGACACAAAATGTGTAAAGATGTAATTTTGTGACATCAATAACTGAAAGGGATAGGGAGGGAGCTTTTAAAGAAGCAGATTTTTTTATGTGTTGTTGAAGTTAAACTGGCATAAATTCAAATTATATTGTTATAACTTTAGAATGTTAAATGCAATCCCATAGTAACCATAAAGAAGGTACCAAAAGAATATGCACAAAAAGAAATGAGGGGGCTTCCCTCATGGTGCAGTGGTTGAGAGTCTGCCTGCCGATGCAGGGGGCACGGGTTCATGCGCCGGTCCGGGAAGATCCCACATGCCGCGGAGCAGCTAGACCCATGAGCCATGGCCGCTGAACCTGCGCGTCCGGAGCCTGTGCTCCACAACAGGAGAGACCACAACAGTGAGAGGCTCGCGTACTGCAAAAAAAAAAAAGAAAGAAAAAAAAAAGAAATGAGGAAGGGATGTAAATGTTTTACAACAAAAATCAGCTGCACACAAAAGAAAACAGATAATGCAGGAAATGAGGAACAAAAAAGCTATAACTACATAGGAAACAAATAGCAAAACTACAGAAGTAAGTCTCTCCTTATCAGTAGTTATTTTAACTGTAAATGGATTAAGCGGTCCAAGCAAAAGACAGAGACTGGCAGAATGGATGTTAAAAAAATGAGATCCAACTATATGCTGTCTACAAAAGATTCATTTTAGAACCAAAGACACAAATAGGTTTGAAGTGAATGGATTGAAAATGTTATTCCATGCAAATAGGAACCAAAAGAGAGCAGGCGTAGCTATACTAACACCAGATTAAAATGGACTTTAAATCAAAAAGAGTCACAAGAGGCAAAGAAGGACATTATATATTAATAAAAAGTTTAAAACAACTAAAATATATTACACTTGTAAACATTTACACAATAATAGGCCATCAAAATTTTTAAACCTTAAGAATATGAAATCTTGATCATGCATTGGGAATATGGTTGCCTGGCTCTTGGTATGTTTCCACTCTGCTCATGTTGTTTTGTTTTAACGAAGGTGATATGTGGGAGCCCAGTTATCATGAGTGTGGACTCAGAACCATGCTGCCTGGATTTGGATCTCAGCTATTACCTGAGCACCGAGGACAAGTTACCTGTCTCAGCCTCAGTTTCCTCATCTATGAATTGGGGATTATAATAGCACCAGTGTGCTATCCACAAGGGCTCTTGTGAGGGTTAAAAGAAAAGATGTAGCATAGTGTCTGGTGCAGAGTAATCATAAGACATTTCACTGTCATTTCATCTTTTCTATTCCCTTCAAAGACTTTTTGGTCCATGTTTTACACTCAGTTACTTAACTTCTCCTGGACTTTATTTGGGTGTACTGTGTGAGGTGGGATTACTTTATTTCTAATCACATCGTGACCCCTTTTCCCAGCCTTCTCTCAGTGCTCTGAAAAGCAGCCGTCTCATTTCCTCAGTTCTCATATGGTGTTATGCCACTGCTGTGTGGTCTGTTGGCCATTCCAGCACCAAAACCACTAATGCTTTATTACTGTATTTGTATTCCATTATTGCACTTGATAACACAAGTTTCATCACCCTTCATTTTTTATTTTGCTCAGCTACTCTTACTTTTTCTTCCAGGTAAATCTTAGATTCATTTTGTCAACACGTAATGGCAAAAAAAGCAAAAAGTTTTATTGGAAATTTTAATCCAAATTACATTCAATTATAGATTCAGTTAGAAATAACTGATATTCTTAAATATTGTGTCTGTCATGCAAAAACAAGGTTTGTCTCTCCACTGTGTTCCTTAGAAATTTTTGGACTCTTTTTCATAAGTCCTGCACATCCATAGAGTCTTATTAAGTTTATTCCTTGGATTTAAGTTGTTTCTCTTGCTAGTGTGAATAGTATTTTTTCCATTACGTTTCCTAATTGGCTGTTGCTGATAGAAGATCTGTAGATTTTTGTGTATTTTTTTTCTTATAATTGCCTCATTGAATATCCCTTTCTCTCTCCCCTAAACTTTGTTCAATTGATTTTATTGGATTTTCTAGGTAGACAGTCCCATCTTTAATAAGGACAGTTCCTATCTCTTCCTTTCCAAGACTTACATTTTGTTTCTGTTTACTGTCTTATTGCATTGGCTTCCAACACAACAGTGAATAATATAATGAGATCAACACTCTTTGTCTTCTTTATTTTTTATTTTTTGTACTCTAATGGTCATTCTTCAAGTGCAGGAGTTTTTAATCCAGAGTCAGTTCCATAGATGGACCCCCTGAATTAATGAGGACTATGGTTTCTGTATATGAGTAATCTGCATATGTGTCAGGTGAAACTGTCCAGACTCTTAAAGGAGTCTGTGACCCACAAAGATAAGAACACCTATTTAGTTTTTGTGTAAAATTTGATAGTGGCTGTTGAATGGAAATTTATATCCTTTATAATATTAATCCAACACCTAAGTTTCTTACGAGGTTTTACTTTTATAATGTTAATCCAACTCCTAAGTCTCTTTTGAGGTCTTGCCTTGTTTGTTTGTTTGTTTGTTTAACCACAAACGGATGTTTTGGGGCTCTTTTAGAGCAATTACACACATACCTCATTTTAATGCACTTCACTTTATTGCACCTTGCAGATGTTTTGGTTTTTACAAATTGAAGGTTTGTGGCAAACCTGCATCGAGCAAGTTTATCAGCGCCATTTTTCCAAGCACGTTTGCTCACTTTATGTCTGTCACATTTGGGGAATTCTTGCAATATTTCAGACTTTTTCATTATTATCTTGTTATGGTGATATGTGATCAGCAGTCTTTGATGTTACTACTACAACTCACTAAAGCCTCAGATAATGGCTAGCATTTTTTCTCGCAATAAGGTTTTTTTTTTTTTTTTTTTTTT
>NW_006779129.1:502410-517624 GCF_000442215.2 Lipotes vexillifer | reverse complement strand
TTTTTTTTGGCGGTACGCGGGCCTCTCACTGCCGCAGCCCCTCCCGCCGCGGAGCACAGGCTCCGGACGCGCAGGCCCAGCGGCCATGGCCCACGGGCCCAGCCGCTCCAAGGCATGTGGGATCCTCCCGGACCGGGGCACGAACCCACGTCCCCCGCATCGGCAGGCGACCCCCAACCACTGCGCCACCAGGGAATCCCACGATAAGGTATTTTTAATTAAGTTATGTACATTGTTTTTTAAGACATAGCACTATTGCACACAATAGACTACAGTATAGTGTAAACATAACTTTTACATGGACTGGAAAACCAAAAAATTCCTGCAACTCCCTTTATTGCAATATTTGCTCTATTATGGTGGTCTGGAACCAAATCCACAATATCTCTGAGGTATGCCTATACATGATTTTCTTTTTTATATTAATATGACTTACATTAATATGTTTCCTAATGTTGCATAATTGTATTTTTAACTAACTTCATCTTAGTACTGGTTTAGTAGTCCTTAACATGCTACTATATTTTATTTTCTAATATCAGTTAGGATTTTTGCAACTGTATTCAAAAGTGATATTTATCTATAGAGTTCCTTTTAGGGATATCTTTTATCAAGTTTTGGTCTTAGGTTTTGCCAAGTTAACAAATGAATTGAAAAGCTTATCTTTTTATGTTCTGAAATAAGTTAAACAGAGTAGTGTTTGTTCTTGAAAATGCAAAAGAACTCACCCAAAAGCTGTTTGGGCCAGAGTCTTTGGGAACGTGTTTCCTTCCAGTGTTTCCATTCCTTCCAAGTCAGAGTCCAGCCAGTTCCTCACCTCCTCTCTAGAGGTGAGACCACTTTCCCAGAAAACGGTCTTTCACGTTTACTAGCTCAAAGCTGCACTTGGTATGCTCTTAAAAACAGACAACAATAAAAACTCTCCTCATCTATCATTATTTTACTCCTTAAATGTGTATATTTCTATATTTGTGTTTACATCATTTTTATTCTCGCTTAGACTCGCTAAAATTTTTTCTATTTTATTGGCCTTTTTGAAGAACCAACTCTTAGATGTATTTATTATTCTGCTGTAGGTTTTTTTCCAACCAATTGTTTTGTTTGTTTTTTCTTTTTACCACTTTCTTTCTCTTGCTTTCCTGAGATTTATCTCTTTAAGTATTTTTTGTCCCTATTCTTTAACCACATGCCTAATTTGTTACACTAATTTCTTATTTTATAACATAAAGCATCTGAGGCTATGTATTTCCCCCCGATTATAGTTTTGGCCTTCTCATATTTGTTTTTAAGTGTACATCGTCATTGTCACTAAATCCTATGTAGTTTTTGTGAGAGTTTTTCAATTTCAAGTGCTTTGTTTTGGGTTTTTTTTCCCTATGTCTTATTAGTGACAAATTTTGCATTGTAGCTCAAAGAATTTTATCTGTAAAATTTCCATTTTTTTAATAAATTAAAGCTTTCTTTGTGGCTTACTCTAGGATTGAATTCTGTAAAATTTTTAAGAGTGTATGTTCCCTACTTGTAGGTTTTGAAAACATAGGTATATATGTAATATGTGGGTGTGTTTTATGCACATTATCCAATCCTTTATGTTTAGAAAATACATATTCCCTGCTTGTAACTATCAAAGTTTTATAAAACATGACATTCAGATCCTCTGCTTTTTTTAATATGATCTGTCAATAACATAAAAAGATGAGTTAAAGTCTACTTGGTTGCAGTCTGTCAGTTTTTTCTTTGATTTTTCACCGATTGTGCTTTAAGTAATATTGTGTTATGAAATTAGGTACATAAAGATTTATAACTGGACTGCAGCAGCTTTTATCTTTTCCTGGGCCCCATCCCTCATCCTCTGTCTTCAATTCTGGTGTCTCAACAACACTGCCCCGTCTTTCTCTCCGTTTGCATCCGTCCCTCCCCACTCCATTTTCTTTGCATTTTCTATATAAAGTGTGACTCATAAACCTCATTGCGATGGGTTTCATTTTTTGACCCAGTTTAGGAAAGTTGGTCTTTACAGGAGAGTTTAGGCCATACACCTTTATTGTCACAACTGATCTATGTGAAATTTCTGGCTTTTAATTTTATGCTTCAGTTCTTTTTCCTTCATTTTCTCTATTTTACTGTATGTCTCAGGTTTCTTTGCTTTTCATTTATCTTTATTCATTTCTCTATTGTTTGCAGAAATTCCTTGCAGAATATTTTTAGGAATGGTGTGTGGGTGGCATAGATCTGAGCCCATTTACATCTGAGATGTTTATCCTTTTTTTATTTTTAATGGAAGTATAGTTGATTTATGATGTGTTAATTTCTGGTGTACAGCAAAGTGACTCAGTTATACACATATATACATTCTTTTCTATATTCTCTTCCATTATGGTTTATCCCAGGATATTGAATATAGTTCCCTGTGTTATACAGTAGGACCTTGTTGTTTATCCATTCTATACATAATAGTTTGCATCTACTAACCCCAAACTTCCAATCTATCCCTCCCCCACCCCCCATCCCCCTTGGCAACCACTAGTCTGTTCTCTATGTCTGCGAGCCTGTTTCTGTTTCGTAGATAAGTTCATTTGTGTCATATTTTAGATTCCGTATGTAAGTGATATCATATGGTATTTGTCTTTCTCTGCCTGACTTAACTTCACTTAGTGTGATAATCTCTAGTTGCATCCATGTTGCTTCAAATGGCATTATTTTGTGGGTTTTTATGGCTAATATTCCAGTGTATAAATATACCACATCTTCTTTATCCATTCATCTGTCAGTGGACATTGAGGTTGTTTCCATGTCTTGGCTATTGTGAATAGTGCTGCTATGAACATAGGGGTGCATGTATCTTTTTGAATTAGAGTTTTGTCTGGATATATGCCCAGGAGTGGGACTGCTGGACCATATGTTAGCTCTAGTTTTAGTGTTCTGAGATGTTTATCCTTATACGTGAAAGATAAGTTGGCTGGGGAGACATCCTTGGGTCATTTTATTTTCCTGTCAAAGTTCTGAATTATTGTCTCATCTTCTGTCTACAACGTTGTGGAGAAAAAGTTTTATGCCTCTATTAGTGGTCTATTGCTGTGTAATAAAGTACCCAAAACTTAGTGATTTAAAACAATAAGCATTTACTATCTTGTAGTTTACTCAGGCCAGGAATTCAGGAGAGGCTTCACTAGGTGGTTCTCGCTCAGGGTCCCTCACGAGGTGCAGTCAGAATATTGGCCACAGCCTCGGTCATCTAAGTCTTGGCTGGGGTAGAGGGTCTACCTCCACGATGGCTCACTCACCGCTGTCGGCTGTGGGCCTCATCACCTCCCCCATGAGTTTCTGCAAAGGCTGCCTGAGCATCTTCACGCTACAGTAGCTGGCTTCCCCCATAGCGAGCAACTCAAGAGGGGCCCCGGCAGAAGGCACCTGCCTCTTCTGACCCAGTTGTGGAAGTCACACAGCATCACTTCCACGTTATTCTGTTGGTCATACTGGCCAGAGACCATTCAGGGGGTGAGAGGGCTCTGTATGGGCAAGGGTAATTGGGGGCCACCTTGGAGGCTGCCTACCACAGGCCAAAGTGATTTTTCCCTTTGGGTGTTTTCTGTATTTTGTTGTTGCTATTGTGTTTTTCCCCTGGGTAGATATTTTTAGAATTTTTCATTACATTTGAGAGTAAGATTTTCCACCAGTACACTTTCATTATGTGGGCTTCTTTTAATTTATTATGTGTGTTTTTGTGTGTGGTGTATGATGTGTGAGTGTGTGTGATGTGTATGCGTGGCATGTGACGTGTGTGTGGTGTGCTGTGTGTGTGATGTGTGTGTGTGGTGTGTGATGTGTGTGGCGTGTGACGTGTGGTGTGCTGTGTGTGATGTCTGTGTGTGTGGTGATGCCTGTGTGTGTGATGTGTGTGTGCTGTGTGTGTGTGTGGTGTGTGATGTGTGTGTGTGCTGTGTGATGTCTGTGTGTGACATGTGTGGTGTGCTGTGTGTGTGATGTCTGTGTGTATGGTGATGTCTGTGTGTGGTGTGTGCTGTGTGTGCTGTGTGATGTCTGTGTGTGGCATGTGGTGTGTGTGCGGTGCACTGTGTGTGTGTGGTGTGGTGTATGTGATGTGTGTGTGATGTCTGCAAGTGGTGTGCTGTGTGTGTGCTGTGGTGTGTGGTGTTTGTGATGTGCGTGTGTGATGTCTGTGCATGTGCTGTGTGTGTGCTGTGTGTGTGATGTCTGTGTGTGGTGTGTGATGTGTGTGTGGTAATGTGGTGTTTGTGATGTGTGTGTGTGATGTCTGTGTGTGTGTGCTGTGTGTGTGTGATGTCTGTGTGTGACGTGCGACTGTGTGGTGTGCTGTGATGTGTGTGTGTGATGCCTGTGTGTGTGTGCTGTGTGTGTGATGTGTGTGTGTGGCACGTGACATGTGTGCACATGGAGAACAGTGCCAAGCTGGGCAAGCCTCCCCTCTGTTCTGTCCCCTCTCATCTATAGCAGACAGGACATGGTGGGCCTTATGGTGCCCTCTCTGCGGTCTCTCCTCCATGGGGCAGCAGGGTGAGAGGTAGTGGAGGACAAAGCTGTGCCCACATCTCAGTGGTCAGCCCTGACTGGCCCCCCTGACTAAGGTCCCATGGTGGCCATCGCCGGTGGTTGATGGCTCTGGACCCTTGGCTCTGGCTGGTGCAGCCCAACTCCCTCTTGGCCTCTGGGTGCTTCTGAGCCCCTGGCCTGCCCCTCACCCCACCTTCTTAGTCCTCACCTCAATTGAGCGTTGCCCCCAGACCTCCCTAAACCAGACTCCTCTCGGCCAGGAGCTTCCTTCCTCTGGCCATTCCCTCAGTCTGGGCACATCCATCACCTCCTGCAGGAAGCCCTCTTGGATTTCCTGATACTCCCACGGGGCTTGCTTTAATCTCAGCAACTGTCACCACCCTGCAGGGTCACGACCGTTACCTGTAGCCTCACAGCCTCTTGAGCTAACCATGACCCCATGCGGAGGGAGGCAGGACCACGTCCTGTGCACCCCTAACTACGCCAGGAATAACCCCTCTCACCTTAAACCCAAGTGCAAATTCACCTCCTCTCAAAAATGAGAGGTTTCCACAGTGTTGAGGGGCATCACCACGAAAACAGCACCAAAGCGCCCCTGACACCTCTGCTTCCCTCCAGAGCTCTCCGGGTGCCTCCTCTCGCACCCAGCCATGCGGGGGCCCAGGCTGCCAGCAGATCCCAAGTCCCCAGCAGGGCTGCATCTTCACCAGGTTCGCCCTCTGTTCCAGGGGCGCCAAGTGAACCAGTTTGCAGAATCCCCACTGGAACAGCAGGGTGACAAGCCCCTTCCTCGCCTTCCCACGAAGGGTCCCCCTTCCCCTCACACCGTGTCCCCAGAGCCCAGCCAGCCCACCCCGCCGCACCTCGAGGTCCTCTCGCTGCATTTGTCCAGCAGAGGGTGCGCTCGGCTGCAGAGGCCACAGCATCAGGACCACCTCAGGCCCCGCGGAGACGTGCCAGGGCGCACTGACCTCTCTGGAGAAGGGTCCCCTCCACCCTGTGCAGCTGTCCCACGTCCCTCAACAAAGCAGGACCCGGAGGCCACTACCTGCCAGCCCTCCGGGCCTGTCCTCTTCAGCGCCCACGTTCCGCTCCCCAGGTCGTCCCCTCCCCCCAGTCAGCATGGCGTCCAGTACCAAGGCGCACCCGGGCCCAGCCTGGGCCTCTCTCCCCTCCCCGGGTGCCCCTCCTCCCAGTCGCCCCCAGCGACCCCTCTGCCCTGCCCACCGCAGGACCCCCTCTGTCCTCACTGATGCCAGTCACTGGCTTTTCAGTTCCCAGGACGCACCTGTCTGCCCAGCACACTCAGGGTCTGCAGGGCAGGGAGGAGTGGCGAGCGTCCCACCCCGAGCGGAGCCCAAAGCTTGATGTCTCTGCTCCCAGTCAATGCTTTTGGCCCATCCAGGGCAGGGGGATGGGGCCCCCTGAGCCCAGCTGCTGGCTGGCCGCGTGTGGGCCGCCCCCACCGTCTGGGGAGGAGGGCTCGGACCGTGCTGTGCGCGCGGGGCACCGTCTGCAGCGCTGTTCTCCCTTGCTGCAGGATGTCGGGGCGCAGGGACGCTGCCAAGATGCTCCCAGGCCCCTGCTCCGCTCTCCTGCTCTGGGGCCTCCTGGGGGCCGTCCACGCTCAGCAGCAGGAGGTCATCAGCCCTAGCACCTCCGAGAGGAACAGCTGCCCAGGTACCACCGGGGTGGGTGCGGCGAGGCTGGGCGAGGCCTGGGCGGGGCCGGGGGGCGGGGGCGGGGCCCGGCCCCAGCCAGCGCAAGGGCCCCCGGCGCCGCGGTGACTCGTGTGCGTCCCCAGAGAAGGCCGACTGCCCGATCCACGTGTACTTCGTGCTGGACACGTCGGAGAGCATCACCATGCAGTCCCCCACCGACAGCCTGCTCTACCACATGCAGCAGTTCGTGCTGCAGTTCATCAGCCAGCTGCAGGACGAGCTCTACCTGGACCAGGTGGCCCTGAGCTGGCGCTACGGCGGCCTGCACTTCTCCGACCTGGTGGAGGTGTTCAGCCCGCCCGGCAGCGACCGGGCCTCCTTCAGCAAGAGCCTGCAGGGCATCAGCTCCTTCCGCCGCGGCACCTTCACCGACTGCATGCTGGCCAACATGACCCAGGAGGTCCGGCGGCACGTGGGCAAGGGGGTGATCAACTTCGCGGTGATCATCACCGACGGTCACGTCACGGGCAGCCCGTGCGGGGGCATCAAGCTGCAGGCGGAGCGGGCCCGCGAGGAGGGCATCCGGCTCTTCGCGGTGCCGCCCAACCTGAAGCTTAACGAGCAGGGCCTGCGGGACATCGCCAACACGCCGCACGAGCTCTACCGGAACAACTACGCCACCATGCGGCCCGACTCCACCGAGATCGACGAGGACACCATCAACCGCATCATCAAGGTCATGGTGAGTCGCTGGGCCGGGGAGGCCACGCCCACCCGCCAGCAGCAGGGACGTAGCGTGGGGCCCAGAGCCCTGGGATCCGCTCACCCGCGTGGCAGGGGGCGGTCCACCGCTCCGGGCCTCAGTTTACCCCCTCTGAGTGAGGTGGCTGAAGAGGGTGGGCCCCGGGCAGGGTCCTGTCTACGCCGGTGTCCTGCGTCCCCGCCCAGGCTCGGAGCTGACCATGCCTCCAGCTCCCCCCTAACCAGGGTTTCTCTCTGGGTCTTTTCCGCAGAAACATGAAGCCTACGGAGAGGTGAGAGCGTTTCCATCCCCGCCGGCCCCGCCGGGAGCTGCTCGGGGCCTCTGACCCAGCAGAGACGGTCACCCGCGCCCCACTCTCTGGGGCTCCCGAGGTCTAGGACAATGAGGGGGGCCCGGCCAGAGAGCAAGACCCCTCAGCTCCATGTGGGGCCTGAGACTCGAGTCTGGACAAAGGGCTCCTGGCCAAAACCAGGCTGTTTAAACGCAGGAGGTCAGCGTTAGGGTCTACACGGCCAAAAGGTGAGGGTCGAGGTTGAGAGTTGCCCTCTGGGCTGACGGGCTCCATCCACCCAAGGGAGACCAGGAGGAGAAGGCAGGTGGCCAGTTGGGTGCCCAGCACGGGACCTGCAGCACAGGACCTGAAGCCTGAGCTTCCCCAGCACCAGCTCACAGCCCAGGATACTAAAGCACACCCTTTCCCGGAGCAGCTGCTCAATACCACGGCGATTTAATATGCAAGCACAGTGGGGACTGGCCAGCGGCGATTTAATACTTTCTACTGTTGGTCATTGCTTAATACAGCCTTGATTTCCAAAACTTGACTAGAGCACTGGTGTGGACCCCTGAACCCCCCCCCGTGGTGGGCACAGGGGGCTCCTGGGTACCTCCCAAGTCTGTCCCATCATGCAGCCCCCAGCTCAGGGAGGCCCAGTGTCCAGTGGGCCACAGGCTGCAACCCCCCCCCTCCCTCCTGGGACTTGTGGTGCTAGCCTCACGCGCTGCCCCTTGCTTCCTGTTTCAGTGCTACAAGGTGAGCTGTCTGGAGATCCCCGGGCCCCCCGGCCCCAAGGGCTACCGCGGACAGAAGGTAAGATGCCCAGATGACCCGAGGGGTCTGTTTCCCAGGAAAGCCCCCAACCTGTCTTGAACTCCAGATTTAGGGCCACTGCACCTCGGATGGACTCACCACTTCTCACCCTGGCAGAACTAAAATTCAGCTTTTATCAGCTGCCTTTTATATGGCATTTTGAGAAAAGTAGGAATACTTTTTAATTAAGATTTGCCCATAAAAGACTCCTGTAAAGTAAACAAACATGCTCAAGTACATAAGGAAACATGAACTCTGTTACTCTTGGTAATATGGTGCTAATTCATACAGGGCATTCAGTCCTGTCATTTGTTAAATAAGTAGGTTTTAAGGGGTTAGGTTGGCCCAGCATTTTCGTAACAACAGAGTTGTATCAAATGAAATCCTTCCAAAATTACTGCCAGGGTATCAGAAACAGAAATGATTCATGTCAAAAATTGTAAACGCAATTTACAAAAGAAACCTCTGAGGACATGAGACAGAGCGTTTGAAATACCGTTACAGGGAAAGTTATTACTAAGTGGCTTCTTTCTAAATTCGGGAGAGGGGTGTCTGCTCGTCTGCCAGGCCTCTGGCCAGATGCATCTGCTGCCTCCCCACCTTGATTTATTCCTTTTTCTTTCATCTGCTTTCAGGGCGCCAAGGGCAACATGGGTGAGCCTGGAGAGCCTGGACAGAAGGGGCGACAGGTGAGTACCCGCCACACCCCGTCCCGGTGGCCCCCACTCCCCACGGCTGAGGTTACATCCATGGCCCTTTGCTCTTCCACAGGGAGATCCAGGCATCGAAGGCCCCATTGGATTCCCAGGACCCAAGGCAAGTTGCTGCGGACCCTGCCCAGGGGGCGGGGCACGTGGGGACAAGCCAAGTGTTCCCTGGCTCCAGGCGGGGCCAGCCGCCGGGGTCAGGATGTGTCTGGCGTGGCCCACCGCTCCCACCCCTGCCCCAAAGAAGGGAAGCGCTTCTGCATTTCCAGCGACTTCCCTGGTGGCTTCTCTGCACCCAAGCCTGACGATTACCACCCCACCCCCCATCCCCCCACCTCCCCATCCCCCCTTCCTCCCCCAGGCCTGCTGGGTCCCAGCAGGGACACACACTGGTAACGCTGCTTTTCTTTCCTTCCGACCTCAGGGTGTTCCTGGTTTCAAAGGAGAGAAGGTGAGAGTGGACTCTGTGTGGCCAGACCTCACACGGCCCCAACCCTGGCAGCAGTGTCCGGCAGCGAGCCGGGGGTCCGTGCTGGGGCATGGGACCCAGTGTCGTGCCAGTAGTAGCCTTCTGGGGCCGCTCTGGCCTCGTGTTTTGTCCAAGGGTAGACTTGGGCCTAATGCAGTGGCATCTGTGATGTGTCAGCAGCCTAACTGGCCTCGTTTCCTCCCGTGCAGGGCGAGTTTGGAGCCGAAGGGCGGAAGGTGAGCGGACAGGTGGGCGGGGGCGGGGCGCCTACCTCCCCACTGCTCAGAAGGAAGGAGCATCGGGGCTAACAGGGTCCCTCCTCCCTCTCCTCCAGGGCGCCCCCGGCCTGGCAGGCAAGAACGGGACAGATGGACAGAAGGTAGAGTGCGCTGGGGCTCCGTCCCTGGCCGGAGCAAGGGTGCCCGTGAAATGACAACCACACCCTCGAGACTCTCAGGTCTTTCCAGGGGCCAGGCCTTTGGGCCTCTCTGGCCACTGCGCACAACCTGTGGCTTGGGTGGCCCCTAGTTGCATCTACCCGGTGGACACAGGACACACGGGAACCTTGCAAGAGCAGAAGTGGACATTTGCTCCTGAAAAGCAGGGCCGGCCTTGCAGGAATCTCCCTGCCTGGCCTGCAGACCCCACGTCTGGCCTGACTGGTGGTTCACACACGTGCACAGGTGCACACAAACAGCACACACACAAATGTCACAGGCGAGCACGCACCATGCATGCACGCACACATGCACACGCCTGGAGGGGGCACCACAGACACTCATGCTCCCGGCCACACCCCGGAGACTCTGGACCGCCACCCTGACAGCCACTGACGCACAAGTCTACAGTGGGGTGCCCGGTGCACAAAGACCTGGCACCACTGACCTCTGTCGTCGGGGCTCGTGTCCTCCAAATCCTGGCCCTGACGCACCTTCTGGGCATCTCCTCATCTCCTTCAGGGCAAGTTGGGGCGTATCGGACCTCCGGGCTGCAAGGGAGACGCCGGGGATCGGGTGAGCACAGCGTTGAGGCTTTGCGTCGAGCCCCTGGCCCTGGGAGATGCCGGGCGCCAGGCGGGGGTGGAGAGGGCAGCCACCAGCCCTGCAAGCTGCAGCGAGAAGCCAGTAGCTGGGCTCCTCCCTCCAGCCCCTGCCCCGCCTGTCCCGGAACCCCGCCAGGGTTCAGCCAGGGTGGGGGTCACAACATGACGAATGGCCTCAGGAGCGCCCGGGTCACGTGGAGGGTAGCTGCTTCCAGAGTCCCGAGTGGCTCCCGTGCCAGCGGCTTGTCCAGTCTCCCTACCCAGGCCGGGGGTCCCGGCAGCCAGTCCAGCGATGGGTTGCCGGTCACCCTCCCCCTGGTCAGCTGGCCCTGACCTCACGGGGAAAATGCAAGCGCAGCTCCTGGCCAGAGCCCCAGCACAACCCTCTCCCTTCTTGCAGGGCCCGGATGGTTACGTGGGGGAAGCCGGCAGCCCTGGGGAGCCAGGAGATCAAGGCTCCAAGGTAGGCGGCCTGGCCAAGGCGGCGGCCGGCCAGCCAGAGCAGAGGGGGTCGCCAGCCTCCTGGGAGCCTTCTCCCTGCCTGTGGCACTGGGCCGAGATACCCAACAGAGGCCCTGGCCCTGCAAACCGGGCAGGGGGCTGTGGGTGCCCACACAGGGGGACCTGCTCCACAGACACGGGAGGGGAAGCGCACGCCCCCAGCCCCGCCGGGGTCCTGCCCCACTGCTGGCATCTGAAGAGCACGAAGCTGATTTCTCCAAACCTTTCCAGGGGGACCCTGGCCGCCCCGGACGCAGAGGGCCCCCGGGGGAAAACGGGGCAAAAGGAAGCAAGGCAAGTGTTCCCGGCGGGCTCCGGCCGCACTCCCGTGGTGCCCCATGGCGGGGGGTGGGCAGGCAGGCCAGCCCTGGGACCTGAGCACCCCCAGCCTCTCTGTCCCTGCTGCCAGGTGACGGCGCACCGCACCACGAGGGAGACACGGCCCCACCGGAGACGGCGGGCATGCGTCCACACGGGCTGGGCCCTGCCCACAGCCGTCCGCCCGCCTGGGCAGGTCACAGCCGTAGCTGAGCTGTCTCTTCCCCGCAGGGCTACCAAGGCAACACCGGAGCCCCAGGAAGTCCCGGTCTGAAAGGAGCCAAGGGTGGGCCTGGGCCCCGAGGCCCCAAAGGCGAGCCCGTGAGTTCACCTGCGCACAGGCCCTGGGCACCCCGGCCGGCCTGCCGCACCCTCCCGCAGGGCTGCCTCGGCGTGCGCTGCTCTGGGCCTCCGTGAGCCCAGCATCCTCCAGCCTCTCCAGCTGAGCCTCCTGGCCCCTGCATGGCAGCCGCTGAGGAGTGGCTTGCGGGGCCCAGGCACGCCCCTGCCGGACGCTCGGTGCCCATTAAGTGGCCCCGGGGCCCCACCTTGCCCCCCTGGCAGGACCCCCCGAGGGCTCAACCTAGACCCAAGCATATACTCTGCAGGTCCACACGGCGACCCCCACCCAGCTGTCCCTGAGGGTCCGCCATGGGGTGGGTGGAGCCCAGTCCCAGGGCTGACCCCCAGAGGGGACGCATCCCTATCCGGAGAGAACAGAGGGACTTCGCGAAGAGCTGGTCCAAGCTCGGTCCCAGTCACGTCACCTGAACTCCCAGACTTACAAGCTCACCAGCCCCCGTCATTTCCTAAATCCTCATCTGGGACCAAACCAACCCAGCAGAGGACAGGGTCTAGACTGAGGCCCTCTGGAGGGGCCCCCAGACCCCACAGCCAGAGTCCTTGTGGGGAGAACAGAGTGTGGGGTTCCAGTGGGCCTCCCACCCTGGAACCCCACACTCCCACGTGCCTGTTCTCTGCAGGGGCGCAGGGGAGACCCTGGAACCAAGGGCAGCCCAGGCAGCGATGGCCCCAAGGGTGAGAAGGTGAGTGTCCACACGGGGGAGTCTCGGGCGCTGTCTGCTGTGTCTGTGTCTACACTGGAGTCTCACTGTGGTGCCAGTGGAGCCCCTGTGACAAGGGATGACCAACACCCCCTCCACTGCCCACCTAGGAGAACAAAGGCAACCCCCGGGGGCCTGGCCGTCAGGGGGCGCCCCCTGCAGGGTCTGGGAGAGCAGGAGTTACTCCCTGATGAGAGGCCTGGGCAAGGACGGTTCCACGCATGCCATGCACAGCTGTGCAGGCTGTGCACTGCTCCACCCCCCAGCATCCCCCCCTCACACATGTGCTCCTGTAGCTGGCGCAGGAGGTCTTTGTCTTTGTGGTGAAACCCGAGGGCAGCCATTTCCCTGTGAGATGTGGGGGAAGGTCTCAAAGGAGGGGCTCCCTCCTCTGGGACTGGTGACCCCTGCCCTGCTGCATGAGGCCGAGCGGGCAGGCCTGCTGTTCCAGCACCATCCTCCACCGTCTGGGGCCTCATCCCCGGGGAGCTCATGATCCCCTCTCCTCACCTCCCCCAGACTAATCTGGCCTCTCTTCCCACAGGGGGACCCTGGCCCTGAGGGGCCCCGGGGCCTGGCTGGAGAGGTTGGCAACAAAGGAGCCAAGGCAAGTGGGGCAGTGGGTGGGCAGCCACAAAGGCCACATACCCTCCTGGGGTGGCACCGCCAGGGCCCCCTGCCCCTCTCCTGCCCTCTGCCCTGCAGACCCTGCCTGGGGCCACTGGGGTCAGGGCTAAGGACCTCTTGGAGGGCAGCAGGGCCCCCTGCCCTTGCCGAAGTCCACAGTGAGTGACAACAGCGTCTCTGAAGCACCCTCGTTTCTTTTCTTTCCAGGGAGACCGAGGTTTACCTGGACCCAGAGGTCCCCAGGGGACTGTTGGAGAGCCCGGGAAGCAGGTCAGTAGCAGGATGCCTGGGGGGGCCCATGGCTTTGCGTCCTCCTGTCCTCAGGCAGGCAGGATACTGTCCGCCCAGTAAACCTGGGCAGTGGGACAGGGAGCCAAGGGTCCCCACACACCTCACACCGCCATCCTGCCCTGAGGGCTCAGGCTTTACCAGGCGGGGGGTGTGCCAGGGGGAGCCGGGATGTGGCACGCGGAGAGGAGAGACCCTCAGGATGGCCAGCCCTGCAGGGCAGCGATGCTACCTGGGGGTCAGAGCTGGATGAGGTCAGCCCCGTCTGTGCCGACTCCCTGCTTCCTTTCTGCCCTCAGGGATCTCGGGGAGACCCTGGGGATGCTGGCCCCCGCGGAGACTCGGGACAGCCTGGCCCCAAGGTATGCCCCCTCCCCACCCGGCAGGCAGGATGGGCCAGGGCTCCTGAATAAGGCATGCCGGCCCTGCCCCCTTGGTGAGGGAGGACATCAGGGGCCTGGGCAGCAACCTCCCACCCCAGCCCGTGTTCTCACCCTCAGGGGTGGCATGTCCTCCCAAGGCGGGCCCTGCCCACCCACCCCCAGTCCTGGCCGACTGACTCAGTCTCCACCTTTTCCACTGGCCCTGCCCTGACTGGCCTCCCGTGTCCCCTAGGGAGACCCCGGCAGGCCTGGCTTCAGCTACCCGGGACCCCGAGGAGCACCTGTAAGTCCTGCGGGGGGACGCCAGGGACTGGGGGAGGGGGTGGGCACTGTCGGGAGGGACTTCCATTGACCGGAAAGTTCCTGCCACTTCCTGCCAGGGCCCCCCGCCGGGCCCAAGGTGAGGCTGGGGTTGGGGACGGGGGGTGACCATCAAGAGCAGAGGCAGGTCCCCCGGGAATCAAGCGTTCTCCCATAGCCTCTGTGGCTCTGTACAGATTTCGATGCCCAAGCCCACCCGTCAGGGAAGGGAGGGGGCTGCCCGGCCATCAGCCCTCGGCCCAGTGCTGAGTGACCCCTGTGCTTGCTTCCCAGGGAGAGAAAGGCGAGCCTGGCCCCCCCGGCCCCGAGGTACGTACCGCGGGGCGGTCTCTGCAGCGGGCCTCCGTGCTGAGCTCTGCTGGTGGGAGCGGGCCGCGCCCTGAAATGCCGCCCTGTGGGGCTGCATCTGACCGCCCCGCGCTGCCGAGTACAGGTTCCTCCTGAAAAGGCGTGTCCCTCTTGGGCAGATCCCTGGAGGGCTGGGGGATGGCAGGGGAGCAGTGCCAGCTGCCGAGCTCTCTGCGTTGTTAACACGGGTGTCCTGTGTCACAGGGGGGCAGAGGTGACTTTGGGTCCAAAGGAGAACCCGGGAGGAAAGGCCAGAAGGGCGAGCCTGTGAGTACCTCTGCGCCCTGTCGACGGTTGCCCAGGGCAGGGCCGCGTGGGGGGACCACCCAAGGTACTGCCGGAGCCCACCTGCCCTTTTCCTTCTCAGGCAGATCCTGGACCCCCTGGTGAGCCAGGCCCCCGGGGGCCGAGAGGAGATCCAGGACCCGAGGTAGGTCAGTCGCCCATCCCTTTGGCCCTTGGGCCACAGTCCCTGGGCCAGCCAGGCCAACGGGCACCCCGAACCATGCAGGGGTCCTGGAGTGGCCACATGAGAAGTCCAGCCCTCCCAGCCTCAGCCATGACAGGTGTCACCTCTCACTGATACCCTTCCTCCTTCCAGGGAGAGCCTGGCCCCCCAGGAGACCCTGGCCTCACGGTAGGTGTCAGTCGGGGTGGGACTCAGGGTCCTCCTCCCTCCTAAAAATCTGAAGGGCAGGTCAGCATGGGTGAGGTCAGAGCAGGGGGTGGGCAGGGACCACAGGCTTCCTGCAGAGGCGCTTCCAGCCCCTCCCCAGGGTTTGCGCTCTGGGCTGGGGGCTGACCCCGCTGTGTCACAGGAGTGTGACGTCATGACCTACGTGAGGGAGACGTGCGGGTGCTGTGGTGAGTCGCGGCCCCCACGCGGCTGGACTGGGACACTTGTGTCCTTGGGGGCTCTTGTCCCGGGGTCAGGGTCATCCGTCCGAGTCCTCCCCTCCCACTCACGTTCAGTGTTTCCCACGGTGCACCTGGCTGCACGCCCCTGGGGTCTTAGGCTGGCTCCCTGGGCCGGGGGTCAGCGCTGTCACCCGCCCGCCCCTCCCCGCCTGCTCGCCACGCCCTCCGCTCGCCACGCCCCCCG
>NW_006779129.1:493166-501675 GCF_000442215.2 Lipotes vexillifer | reverse complement strand
CTGCTCGCCCCGCCCTCCTCTCGCCACGACCCCCGCTCACCCCGCCCCGGACGCTCACCCCGCCCCCCGCAGACTGTGAGAAGCGCTGTGGCGCTCTGGACGTGGTGTTCGTCATCGACAGCTCCGAGAGCATCGGCTACACCAACTTCACCCTGGAGAAGAACTTCGTCATCAACGTGGTCAACAGGCTGGGGGCCATCGCCAAGGACCCCAAGTCGGAGACGGGTCAGCGGCACCGCAGTTGGGGGGGGTGGTCCGGCGGGGCGGGGGGCGCCAGGCCGCATTCTCGAGCAGAGGGGCCGCAGGACGCCTGAGGTCCGGGTAGAAATCCACGGGAGGGGTCTCGGAGGGGTCCTAGCTCTGCCGAGGGCCGCCGTCACGCCCGCGCCTGCCCGCAGGGACCCGCGTGGGCGTCGTGCAGTACAGCCACGACGGCACCTTCGAGGCCATCCAGCTGGACGACGAGCGCATCGACTCACTGTCCAGCTTCAAGGAGGCCGTCAAGAACCTTGAGTGGATCGCGGGCGGCACCTGGACGCCCTCGGCCCTCAAGTTCGCCTACAACCAGCTCATCAAGGAGAGCCGGCGCCAGAAGACCCGCGTGTTCGCGGTGGTCATCACGGACGGCCGCCACGACCCTCGCGACGACGACCTCAACCTGCGGGCGCTGTGCAACCACGATGTGACGGTGACGGCCATCGGCATCGGGGACATGTTCCACGAGAAGCACGAGAGCGAGAACCTGTACTCGATCGCCTGCGACAAGCCGCAGCAGGTGCGCAACATGACGCTTTTCTCCGACCTGGTGGCCGAGAAGTTCATCGACGACATGGAGGACGTGCTGTGCCCGGGTGAGTCCGGAGGAGAGAAGGGGAGGGGCGTGCAGCCGGGGAGGGGCCAGGTCTCCGCAGGCCTCCGAGGGAGCCACCGGGACACCCGCCTCTTTTTCTCTCTCCTAGATCCCCAGATCGTGTGCCCGGAACTTCCCTGCCAAACAGGTAACGCGGGCGCCGCTGGCCGCCCAGGAAAGCCGGCAGCCAGGGCCAGGGGGAGGGTCGTGCAGGGACCCTGGGAATTGCCGCTGTAGCCGCCCCAGTGAGAAGCCTCGGATTCCAGACCCACGGTGGCCTGGCCTCCGGGACCCCAGCACTTCCGAGGAGGGGGCTCAGGGTGCAGTTGACGTCTGGAGTCGCTCGGCCACCCCACCCACCTGGCGCATGTGGGGAGGGGGTGCACTAAGCTCTCGGGCCGCTGGTCTCGAACACAGATTCACGGCCTCTTGGACTGAGGTGCCCAGAGGCACAGACACCCCAGGGCCGCCCGGCTCCTGCAGGCGGAAGCCCTGGATCCAGTAAGTGAAATGGCTGGTCTTAAACCCTTAGGGAGGCGAACACATCCACAGCCAACGGGGCAGCTACAGAGCAGGCCTCTGCCCTGACGCCCTGAGCTGCTGCCTGGCGGCTGGGGTTTGCTCTTCCCTCCGGAGCAGACATGTTTAGGGGGCCGTACCTCGAGCCCTATGTGGTTGCACTAGAGCAGGAGGCTGGGGGCTGGGGGCCCACAGAGGCTGCCCCCAAGGGCTCCCTCGGGGCGGGGAAGGGGCAGGATTCATCGACCAGCTCCTCTGGGCATCCTGCTGCTGCCTCGGAGGGGGCCCTGGGGCCGGCTCCAGGTGGTGGGTCCTCCGCAGCAGGCGGGGGGCAGGGTGAGTCGGGCTGGACTGTTGGCAGGTCCAACACTGATGGGAACCTTGGGGCCTACGTCCACATCCGTGTCTGCCACGAGGTCAGTGTTCCGGCAGGCTCCTCCCAGGCGTCAGGGGGCCCCGGGCAGGTTCAAAGGCACCAAGGCTGCCTGAGGTAAGGGACCGTGTTGAGTTGGGGACGGGGGTCCACACACTTATTCTGACAGAGAACTTCCAAGGAAGTGCTCGCCGAGATTGTACCAATGACTAGGCCATGGCCGTTGGCAAGCTGTGGGGTCATCCCAGAGATGGCCTGGGCTTGGGGTCCGCAGAGTCAGCTGAAGACGGTTGTGTGTGGCGCCCAGAGGCTGGCCCAATAGCGCCAACCCCAGTCTCCCCTGGGGGCTAAAGGGGGTGGAGTCCACGCAGAGACCCAACTAACCCCTGGTCTGTGCCCCTGCCCTCAGGGTGCCTGCCTCCTCCCAGGGTGCAGGTGCCGTGGTCAGCTTGGCCCCTCGAGGGCAGAAACCTGACCCAGCCCCTGGTGCCAGGGCCCAGCGGTGATTTTGCTGGGGAAGCTGTGAATTTCTCGCCATGGGGGAGTCCACTGAGGGTCTCTGTAGATGTTCCTTATCAAGCTGAGGGTGGCCCCCCATTCCTAGGTACTGAGAGTCTATCGTGAACGAGTGTGGGATTTTGTCAGATGCTTTTTCTGCACCTGTTGATATGATCAGTTGGCTTTTCTCTCTAGCCTGCTGATGTGATGGATTCTGTTCATTGAGTTTTGAGCGCTGAACCAGCCTTCCAAGACCTGGGATAGATCCCACTTGGTCATGATGTATAATACATATATATTGTTGGAGTTGATTGCTAATATTTTATTGAGGAGTTTTGCGTCTGTGTTTGTGAGAGATCCTGGGCTGTGGTGCCCTGTCTTGTGATGTCTTTGGTTTTGATGCTAGAGTAATGCTGGTGATCTCACTTCCCCTGAGCCTCCAGGACCCGACAGTGAAAGGGAACAGCCCCCTTAGGGACCCCTCCCCTGTTCTCCTAAGTCCCCCCTCTGCTAAACTCACAATCTCATTCTCCTTTAAAGCGATTTGAAATTTCCAAGTAAATTAGACATTGTGACCAGAAGGGAAGAAAGTAGATGTAACTACAGAATATGCATTTACAAATGACCTTGACACGAGTGGACTCTGGCACGCTTGCTGAGGGCCGAGCAAATGGGGCGCTGGGTGGACACTGCCTGCTCTGGCACAGCCCTGACCTACTGGGCCAAACGGCCCCTTCCACCCAGAGGCTCAGCCACATCTGGGCTTGGACCAAGCCGGGGGGCAGCTCAACTGGGGCAGAACCACGAGGCTGTCAAAGAGCAACAAAGGCGGACACCAGTCAAAGGCGGCCAAGGCAGGAGGCTCCGGAAGGCTGGGCGCCCCAAAGGAAGGCGCAGGGCAGGGCTGGGGCCGTGAGGCCAGGCCACCCGGGAGAGCTAACTGGACGTGCCGGAGGCACCCTGCGGACAGGAGGCCGTGTTGCGCCTGGAGCGAGGGGCCCGGAGGGTAGGCCCTGACCTTCCCCGGGACGGGACGGGATGGGGAGAGCGTGGGGCGCGCTGAGCGTTTGCTCCCTGGTCCTCAGGGCAACGGCGCAGGGCGTGGAGGTTTACGTCTGAAGGTGAAGGGCAGAGGATTTGTAATCACAAGCCGGCTAGAGAAACCGCCCTGAGAGGGGCTCAAGGGTCCCAGCTACCTATCACAGGCCGTGCTGGAACAGGCAGGAAGTTGTCCCGGTAGTACTGAGCATTTTAAGGGGGCTGGGGTCGTCCCAGGGCAGGGCCGCCAGAACCCAGTTAGCCTCAGCAGCCATCTGTGCCAAGAGTCTTGTAGTTCTGGAGCTTCTGCTCCCCGTCTCCTTCAGGCTCCCCAAAGCCCCATTTGCTTCACCTTGGCGCCCCGTGCTGACCACGGGGGAGCTGCAGCCTACCCGGCTCCTCGTCTGACCCCCTCGCTGGCCTCTTGGTCCCTCCTCGTCTCCGAGGAGAGAGGCGGCTGGAGCCCCGATCACGCCGACCAAGTCCCTGAAAAACTTCTCTGGAATCCCCTGCAGATGGACCGCGGCCTGGCGGCGAGCCCCCGGTCACCTTCCTCCGCACGGAAGAGGGCCTGGACGCCTCCTTCCCCAGGACCATCCCCCTGATCCAAAAGTTGCTAAACGCCACGGAGCTCACACAGGACCCAGCCGCCTACTCCAGGCTGGTGGCTGTGCTGGTCTACACCGCGGAGCGGGCCAAGTTCGCCACAGGAGGCGAACGGCAGGACTGGATGGACCTGTTCATTGACGCCTTTAAGCTGGTGCACAGGGACATCGTGGGGGACCCCGAGACCGTGCTGGCACTCTGCTGAGCCCACGGGGTGCGGGCTCCCGCACCTGCAGGAGCTCCCAGGGGCTGCCTACCTTACACTGTGGGGCTGAAGACAGCAGGAAGCTGTTCTCTTGGTCTGGAGGCCAGAAGTCCAAAAGCAAGGTGTCCCAGGGCCGCGCGCCCTCTGGGCCTCTAAGGGAGGGCCCTTCCTGCCTCTCCAGCTCCTGTCTCTGCCTCTGTGGACACATGGCCTCTCCCCTTCCCCCCCGCCCCGCCCTGCCCCGGCCTCCCTCCTACAGGGACACTTGTGGTGGCATTTAGGGCCGGATAATCCAGGAGAGTCTGCCCATTTCAAGGGAATTATTAATTGAATTCCCTCTGCAAAGTCCTTTTGCCATATAAGGTCATAGTCACAGGCTCCAGGAGTAGGACGTAGGCATCTCTTGGGGGCCATTATTTAGCCAAAAAGAAAGAGGGAAGACCAGAGCCTCATAAACAGCCCCAACTCCCGGATTCACCTCTGGCCTCTGTGCCCAGGTCACCCCTTGTGCACTTCTCTCGTCCCCCTGGTTGATACATTGAGAAACTCCCCCCCAAACCAGCAGTCCCTGCGTTTCTGACTCTGACCGCAGGGACTTAGAGGCCCAGGGGCACACAGGGAATTCGCTGGGCAGTTTCAGCTTCAGCTCCAGCTCTGTGGGTTTAAAGCCAAAGCTGCTCTTCATCTGCACTGCCATATAAATAAGCTCCTTTAAAAAAAAAAAAAAAAAAAAAAAAAAAAAAAAAAAAAAAAAAAAAAAAAAAAAAAAAAAATCTGCCGGAAACACTCGCTCCTCCGCGGGTAGCCCAGTACTGCCGGTGACACACCCAAGAGTGTCCTTCAGGTGCTGTGAGCACATCTCATACATTCTATAAAAGCTGAAAAACAAGGAGTGTGAATGTGTGCTGTGGTCAGCGACTTGCTGGGGTGAACTGCTTGCTCGCCTGGACCTCGAGGATTGCCCATGCAGGGGGGCACCTGGTGCCTGCGGGGCCCAAGCGGGATCCTGAGCCCCTCGTGGTTGGTGCCACAGGTCAGGACCTCCTTCCGATGGGATCCCTGTGCTCCCGGCCCTGGGTCAGCACGCCTGGGCTGTGAGCGGAGTCCTCTCCTGCCCAGGTCAGGAGGGTGCCCGTGGGGCTGAGGAGCTGGACCCAAGAGGGAGGACCAGCCCCGCCCCTGCCGAGCCCCGTAGGCCGTTAGAGCTGAGATCTCAGCAGTGCCTTGGGCGAGGGGCTTGGCTGCGCGTTCCTGGAAGGAGACCCAGCCTGTGGTCCCGTGTGTGGAGTGGGTTTTCAGGCTGTGCAGAGGCGCCCACGTCCCTCAGAGGCCCAGCCTCAGCCCTGGTGGCAGCCTTGCCCTCATGCTGTCCAGCATGTCCTGGGCTGGTGACTGCCCGGAAGAGGCAAGGGTCTCAGGTAAACAGGGAGTCACCCGGGCTGCCACAGGGGTGGCCACACCTGTGCCCACTGCCCACCAAAGCCTGAGCCAGTCGAGGGGACACAGGCCCCTTCTCTCCCTGATGCTCCCAGGGCTGGGAGAGATACGGCTCAGCCTGCAGAGGTGGGTCCTTGCGTCTGGGGATCTCCATGAGGCCTTTGTACGCAATCACAGGTGTGATGACACCTCTCTCTCCCACCCCTACTCCCCATGGACCGTGGTCCTTTGGGCGCATCCAATTCTTGGGCCAAAAAAAGGGGCTTTACTGATCCCTGCCTGCCTGCCCACGAGGCCTGACGGAGGTGGCTGGGCAGAGATGGTGCTGGGACAGTGGAAAGGGACCCCTCAGCCTCAGGTTTGGGGACATTTCCTGGTGGGAGCACAACCAGGAGAGACGGTGTCGGTCCCAGGGAGACAGGGTGGGAGCCTGGACCCACATCCTGGGTGCTGTGGAGGGCTCCCGACCGCCGGTGACCTTGGGTGAAGCCCCAGCGGTCTGAGTGGCTCCTGTGGGTGCGGTATGCGCCGAGAGGCGGGCGCGGGGCGTGGCCGGGGCGGGCGTGGCCCGGGGGGCGCGGCTGGGGCGGGGCAGCGGGGCCTCACCCAGGGCGCCCGCGCACCACCCCGTCTCGCCCCCAGAGCTGTACGTGGCCCAGTGCACCCAGCGGCCCGTGGACATCGTCTTCCTGCTGGACGGCTCCGAGCGGCTGGGCGAGCAGAACTTCCACAAGGTGCGGCGCTTCGTGGAGGAGGTGTCCCGGCGGCTGACCCTGGCGCGCAGGGACGACGACCCGCTCAACGCGCGCGTGGCGCTGCTGCAGTTCGGAGGCCCGCGCGAGCAGCAGGTGGCCTTCCCGCTGACCTCCAACCTGAGCGTCATCCAGGAGGCGCTGGCGAGCGCCCGCTACCTCAACTCCTTCTCGCACGTGGGCACGGGCATCGTGCACGCCATCAACCAGGTGGTGCGCAGCGCGCGGGCTGGGGCGCGCCGCCACGCCGAGCTGGACTTCGTGTTCCTCACGGACGGCGTCACGGGCAACGACAGCCTGGAGGAGGCTGTGCATTCCATGCGCAAGCAGAACGTGGTGCCCACCGTGGTGGCCGTGGGCAGCGACGTGGACGCGGACGTGCTCTCCAAGATCAGCCTGGGTGACCCGGCCGCCGTCTTCCGCGAGAAGGACTACGACAGCCTGGCCCAGCCTGGCTTTTTCGACAGGTTCATCCGCTGGATCTGCTAGCGCCCCCTGCCCGCCCCCACCACCAGCCCGCGACCCCTGCCCCGCGGGCGCTGTCCTCCTGTCCGTGGTGCTACTCAGACCCCACCTGAGAGGTCCGGCGCACTGAGGGCTCAGTCTCTCCACGAGTGGGTGTAAAGTCAGGAGCGGAGGACCCCCGCCCACCCCAGCTCCTACCGGGGACCCCGCAGCCCTGGACACCCTGAGCGCACTGCCCCTCCTCACCTCCGCCCTTGTCCTGCCCTCTGTGCCCTCCCGGGACCCCAGAGGCTTCACGGGTAGTACATCTGGGGCTGGCCTCCCTCAGCCCTGCCTCATTCCCAGACTTGTCCTCCCCCGAGTGCCCTCCAGAGGCTCTCTGCCAGCCCTCGGGCCCCGCTCCCAGGTCTCTGGGCGTCACCTCCCCCATCAGACTGAGCTGTGACAGCAGGCCCTGCACCTCCCTGTGTGCACACACCCCAGTCCAATAAAGGCTTTGAACCCCACTTGCTCCCCAGCTTCCAAGTGTCTGTGCCAGTGGGGACGCTGAGACCGTTCACATAAGCCCCAGGACTGATCATACCCCGGGGTCCCCCGGATTGCTCTGTGCACCCAGAGGGTGCCGGGCCTGGCCCCCTGTCCTTACAGGCACCCCACTCCCAAGGGCACCGACTGGATGGCCTCAACCGTGGAATCCACCTTTGTCTAGTTGGCTTTGGGCTGAAAACAAAGTATTTGGTCAGTGAAGTCTCACTCTGTCCCCAAAATGGGGCCAGAGCACTTTAGGGATGTTTGCTTGTTTGCATAAGGATATATGTGGATAGAGATAGATGATAGAGAGATGACAGATGGTAGAGAGGTGATACAGATAGATGGTAGACAGATGACAGGTACACAGATGAGAGAGAGAGAAAAATAGATGATTGATAGATTGATATATAGATATAGAGAGATAGATACACAGATGAGAGAGAGATAGATGATTGATATATAGATGATGATAGATGATAGATAGATAGATAGATAGATAGATAGATAGATAGATAGGGGAGAAATGAGAGAGGCTCTTTGTTTCTGGCAGCCGCAGTGACTTTTTGTCCAGACGCCCAGGTCTTTTAAGTTCACCCTCTGGGAAGTGCCCTGTTAAATCCCAGGCTGCTTAGTCTGCTGGGCCTGGCGTAACAAAGTACGTCAACCTGGGGGCTTCAACAACAGCCTGGAGGCCAGCAGTCGGCGGAGTCCCGGTGTCCCCAGGCCACGCCACTGACGGCTCTCAGGAGGGACCGTTCCAGGCACGCCAGTTCCTGTCCCTCCTCCACGGCCCGTCTGTGTCCACGTTTCCCTCTTGGACACGGACACAGTCATTTTGAATTAGGGCCCACTCTACCCCAGGATGACCTCATCTCAACTAATTACAGATTATGTTGCAATGTCTCTATTTCCAAATAAGGTCAGATTCTGAGGTACTGGGGGCTAGGACTTCGACACGGGAATTTGGGGGAGGGGGACACAGTTCAGCCCAGAACACGATGACACCCTGTTGACCCCCCTTCGGGGGTGACTGACTCACTTCCGCCTCTCCTGTCATCTGCCTACACGGCCTGCAGCTGAAAGGCAGGGCGTCACACCGAGTATCTTCCCTTCCTCTGCCCCCCTCCCTCCCCGCAAAGAACCGAGCAAAACGCCTGCACGAGAAAGAGAAGAGCCTGGGCAGCCCCAGGCCTCAGGCTGCAGGGCTGGCGCCTGTGAACTTCCGGGGGGGGGGG
>NW_006779129.1:443216-493156 GCF_000442215.2 Lipotes vexillifer | reverse complement strand
CGGGGGGGGGGGGGCAGATCCACGGATCTGGAGTTCTGCCTGCTGGACCCTGCACGGGGTCCCCTCTGCAGAAGAAAGGGCGCCCCTCTCCGTGACGCTGGCCTACGACCCCGACCCCGGAGAGCGGGTGGGCGAGGTCCTTCCCCGGCGCAGGCCACCTTGGGGACCCGCAGGGCGCCTGCCACGCTGGTGTCCCCCGCGCTCTCCCCTGGGGCCACAACCTCCCTGGAGGGCAAGGGCACCAGCTCCCTCTCAGGGCTGTTCCTTGAGGCCCCACGTCCCCAGCCCTCAGCCCCTTGGAGGGACACTCAGACACACTCCCTGCCACATGCGGTGTCTGAGTTAGGGTTCTGTGTTTTCCTACAAGAGCCTCCCCTCATACACACGGGACACCCTGAGGCCCTCCTTTACAGCCGGGGTTAGCTTGGTCCCCACTCCGCCTGCTCACCGCCACCCAGCCCCGCTTGGACGTGGATCCTGTACCCTGAGAGCAGGGGCCATGAGTGAAGGAGACTCAGCACAGATGAACCCAAATGGGCTCACCTGGGGCCAAGGTCACAGAAGGAAGCCAGCAGAGTGGCCATGGAACCCGCCCAGGACGGCCGCTGTGCAGGCATCCCAGCGTGCAGTCCTCGGGGGAGCCCAGCGCACTCCCCAGGCCTCAAAAGTGTGCACAAGGCCATGGGTCCTCATACTGAGGAACCATGCCCTATTCTGTGACCGGGACACAGTGTTCAAGGTGGTCCCTTAGCCTGAGTGGATGTCATGCCTGTCAACTCCACCCCCACAGGAAGGACAGACGCAGGCCAGAGTGCTGTAGGCCCTCAAAGTGTCCGTAAGAAGCCAGCCACACTCCTGCCTCTGAGAGCGGCACATCCCTCACCAGCGTCCCCTCATGAGCAGCCCAACACTAAGGCCCCTCAGCGGCATCCCCTCGACAACATCTCTGCACAAACACCCGCTCACCCAGGACCCTCACCAGTGTCAACATTCTAATGTCCCCACACCAACGTCCCACATTAATGTCCCCTCACTACCATCCGGTCATCACTCAGCAACGGCCACACCAATGTTACCCCACCCACAAGCCCTTACGATGTCGCCCCCACACTACTGTCCCCTCAATAACTTTTCACAGCGTCTCTCAGTATCGACCCGTCACCAGCCTCGCCCCCAACACCCTTCACTAGTTCCCCACACTGGCTGCCCCTAGTGTGCCCTCAGAAATGGCCCCTCACCAGCGTGCCCCCCTAATGCCACCTCACTAACATACCCCAGGAGCGCCCCTCACAGACGCTCCCTCAACATTTCCTCACCGACGGCCCCACAGTAACACTCACACTGTCTCCACCATTATCACTTCACCCGTGTCTTCGCACAAATGTCCCCTCACCAAGGCCTCCCCACCAAATCTCACACTGTCCCTCACGAACATTCATCAGCAAAGTCCCCACACCAACATCCTTTCACTAACATACCCTCAAAAATATGTACTCACAAACGTCACCTCTTAACATCCCCACAAGAACACCCCCCACTAACACCGCCTCAGCAAAGATCCGTCACTAACGCCCTCTCAGCAGCAAGCAACCTGTCACCCACACCCCTCACTAAGGCCTCCTCACCAGCTCCCCCACGGTAACACCTCTCACTATCACCCCTCACACACCACCTCCCCAGTGTGCTCCCGCTGACCCCTCTACACCAACGTCTCTTCCCCAGGCACAGGCTCAGCCTCCAGCCGTCCCTAGAAAGGCCTGGGCAGGGTGCAGGGCTGGCGGACAGGGAGAGGACAGGACAGGGCTGGGGCAGGGCCCCATCAGCTCTCAGGCGGGGTTGAGGCAGAGCTGCAGCCCCAGCAAGGAGGCTGCCAGGACAAGGAGGCCACTCCGGGGCCGACAGGACACAGTCCCTCAGCTCGACGGGGGCCACCCGGGCCTGACTTAGTGAGTCCCCATCACGGCTGCCCCCGAGCACCTGAGGCCCTTCCCAGACCCCTGAGACAACCCCCTCCAGGTCCAGGACTGGTGCTCCGACCAGGCCTAGCTGACCATCCCAGGGCAGCCTCTGTGCCCCACCCTACCTGCAGTCAGCTGCCTCCATCAGGAAGTAAGATTCTCCCAGGACCAACCTGTCAAGGTGTAGCTGTGCCCCCCAGACAGAAGGGCCCACCTCCCTTCCCTGCCCCCAAGGCCCCATGCCCCACCTCCGGGCAGCTGGGGACAGACCTGTGCTCGCACGGCTGGGCCTGCTGCTGTCCAAGGAGGTCAGGGCTGATGCCAGGACCTCCGGCCCTGGTGTGAGGGGCCCAGGAGGGCACCCACCCAGGTGGGGATAGTGGGGGGGGGGGGGTCCTAGTAGCATCCTCAGTGAAAAAAGAGAAACAGAAACTGTAATTAGATCCTTCTCCCCTTCCCTGTAGTTGATAAGCATATAGATAATAAATGTGGCTGTAAAATTTTTAACTGACTCTGTAACCAAAATGCTATTATAAACAGAATTAGAAACAAACTGGAGAGCAGCAACTGGTTCAAGATGGCGGAGCAGAAGGATGCGCGCTCACTCCCACTGGAAGACACTGGAACTCACCAAAAAACATACCCCACATCCAAAGACAAAGGAGAAGCCACAATGAGATGGTAGCAGGGGCTCAATCACAATAAAATCAAATCCCATAACTGCTGGGTGGGTGACTCACAAACTGGAGAACACTTATACCACGGAAGTCCACCCACTGGAGTGAAGGTTCTGAGCCCCACGTCAGGCTTCCCAACCTGGGGGTCCGGCAACGGGAGGAGGAATTCCTAGAGAATCAAACTTTGAAGGCTAGCGGGATTTGACTGCAGGACTTTGACAGGACTGGGGGAAACAGAGACTCCACTCTTGGAGGGCACACACAAAGTAGTGTGTGCATCAGGACCCAGGGGGAAGGAGCAGTGACCCCAGGGAAGACTGAACCAGACCTACCTGCTAGTGTTGGAGGGTCTCCTGCAGAGGCAGGGAGGTGGCTGTGGCTCACTGTGGAGACAAGGACACTGGCAGCAGAAGTTCTGGGAAGTACTCCTTGGTGTGAGCCCTCCCAGAGTCCACCATTAGCCCCACCAAAGAGCCTATAGTCTCCAGTGCTTGATCATCTCAGGACAAACAACCAACAGGGAGGGAACCCAGTCCCACCCATCATCAGACAAGCAGATTAAAGTTTTACTGAGCTCTGTCCACCAGAGCTACACCCAACTCTACCCACCACCATTCCCTCCCATCAGGAAGCTTGCACAAGCCTCGTAGATAGCCTCATCCACCAGAGGGCAGACAGCAGAAGCAAGAAGAATTACAATCCTGTGGAACAAAAACAATATTCACAGAAAGATAGACAAAATGAAAAGGCAGAGGGCTATGTACCAGATGAAGGAACAAGATAAAACCCCAGAAAAACAATTAAATGAAGTGGAGACAGGAAACCTTCCAGAAAAAGAATTCAGAATAATGATAGTGAAGATGATCCAGGACCTCGGAAAAAGAATGGAGGCAAAGATCGAGAAGATGTAAGAAATGTTTAACAAAGACCTAGAAGAACTAAAGAACAAACACCTAGAAGAATTAAAGAACAAACAGACAGAGATGAACAATACAATAACTGAAATGAAAACTACACTAGAAGGAATCAACAGCAGAATAACTGAGGCAGAAGAGTGGATAAGTGACCTGGAAGACAGAATGGTGGAATTCATTGCTGCGGAACAGAATAAAGAAAAAAGATGAAAAGAAATGAAGACAGCCTAAGAGAGCTCTGGGACAACACTAAATGCAACAACATTCGCATTACAGGGGTCCCAGAAGCAGAAGAGCGAGAGAAAGGACCAGAGAACATATCTGAAGAGATTATAGTTGAAAACTTCCCTAACATGGGAAAGGAAATAGCCACCCAAGTCCAGGAAGCACAGCGAGTCCCATACAGGATAAACCCAAGGAGAAACTCACCGAGACACATAGTAATCAAATTGACAAGAATTAAAGACAAAGAAAACTTATTAAAAGCAACAAGGGAGGGCTTACCTGGTGGCGCAGTGTTAAGAATCCGCCTGCCAATGCAGGGGACATGGGTTGAAGCCCTGGTCCTGGAAGATCCCACATGCTGCAGAGCAATGAAGCCCATGTGCCACAACTACTGAGCCTGCGCTCTAGAGCCTATGTGCCACAACTACTGAAGACCGCACACTTGTAGCCAATGCTCCACAACAAGAGAAAACACAGCAATGAGAAGCCCATGCACCACAACGAAGACTAGCCCCTGCTCACTGCAACTGGAGAAACACTGTGTGCCGCAACGAAGACCCAATGCAGCTAAAAATAAATAAATAAATTTATATATAAAAAAAAAAGTAACAAGGGAAAAATGACAAATAACATACAAGGGAACTCCCATAAGGTTAACAGCTGATTTCTCAGCAGAAACTCTACAAGCCAGAAGGGAGTGGCATGATATACTTAAAACAAGGAAAGGGAAGAGCTACAACCAAGATTACTCTACCCGGCAAGGATCTCATTCAGATTCGATGGAGAAATCAAAAGCTTTACAGATAAGCAAAAGCTAAGAGAATTCAGCACCACCAAACCAGCTCTACAACAAATGCTAAAGGAACTTCTCTTAGTGGGAAACACAAGAGAAGAAAAGCACCTACAAAAACAAACCCAAAACAATTAAGAAAATGGTCATAGGAACATACACAGCAATAATTACCTTAAATGTGAATGGAATAAATGCTCCAACCAAAAGACACATGCTTGCTGAATGGATACAAAAACAAGACCCATATATGTGCTGTCTGCAAGAGACCCACTTCAGACCTAGGGACACATACAGACTGAAAGTGAGAGGATGGAAAAAGATATTCCATGCAAATGGAAATCAAAAGAAAGCTGGAGTAGCAATACTCATATCAGATAAAATAGACTTTAAATTAAAGAATGTTACAAGAGACAAGGAAGGACACTACATAATGATCAAGGGATCAATCCAAGAAGAAGATATAACAATTATAAATATATATGCACCTAACATAGGAGCACCTCATACATAAGGCAACTGCTAACAGCTGTACAAGAGGAAATCAACAGTAACACAATAACAGTGGGGGACTTTAACACCTCACTTACACCAATGGACAGATCATCCAAAACGAAAATAAATAAGGAAACAGAAGCTTTAAATGACACAAAAAAAACAGATAGGTTTAATCGGTATTAATAGGACATTCCATCCAAAAACAGCAGATTACACTTTCTTCTCAAGTGCACATGGAACATTCTCCAGGATAGATCACATCTTGGGTCACAAATCAAGCCTCAGTAAAATTAAGAAAACTGAAATCATATCGAGCATCTTTTCTGACCACAACACTATGAGATTAGAAATGAATTACAGGGGAAAAAAGTAAGAAACACAAACACATGGAGGCTAAACAATATGTTACTAAATAGCCACCCAAGTCCAGGAAGCACAGAGAGTCCCATACAGGATAAACCCAAAGAGAAACATGCCAAGACACATAGTAATCAAATTGGCAAAAATTAAAGACAAAGAAAAATTATTGAAAGCAACAAGGGAAAAACGACAAATAACGTACAAGGGAACTCCCATAAGGTTAACAGCTGGCCCAAAGTTAGTAGAAGGAAAGAAATCGTAAAGATCAGAGCAGAAAAAAAATGAAATAGAAACAAAGAAAACAATAGCAAAGATCAATAAAACTAAAAAGCTCGTTCTCTGAGAAGATAAACAAAATTGATAAACCTTATCCAGACTCATCAAGAAAAACAGGGAGAGGACTCAAATCAATAAAATTAGAAACGAAAAAGGAGACCTTACAATGGATACTGAAGAACTACAAAACATCATAAGAGACTACTACAAGCAACTCTATGCCAATAACATGGACAACTTGAAAGAAATGGACAAATTCTTAGAAAGGTATAACCTTCCAAAACTGAACCAGGAAGAAATAGAAAATATGAACAGACCAATCACAAGTAATGAAATTGAAACTGTGATTAAAAATCTTCCAAAACCAGACAAAGATACTACAAAGAAAAGAAAATTACAGACCAATATCACTGATAAATATAGATGCAAAAATCCTCAACAAAATAGTAGCAAACAGAATCCAACAACACATTAAAAGGATCATACACCATGATCAAGTGGGATTTATCCCAGGGATGCAAGGATTCTTCAACATACACAAATCAATCAATGTGTTACGCCATATTAACAAATTAAGGAATAAAAAACATATGATCATCTCAATAGATGCAGAAAAAGCTTTTTACCAAGTTCAACACCCATTTATGATAAAAACTCTCCAGAGTGTGGGAATAAAGGAAATCTACCTCAATATAATAAAGACCATGTATGACAAACCCACAGCAAACATCATTCTCAATGGTGAAAAACAAAGCATTTCCTCTAAGATCAGGAACAAGACAAGGATGTCCACTCTCGCCACTATTATTCAACATAGTTTTGGAAGTTTTAACCACAGCAAGCAGAGAAGAAAAAGAAATAAAAGGAATCCAAATCGGAAAAGAAGAACTGTCACTGTTTGCAGATGACATGATACTATACATAGAGAATCCTAAAGGTGCCACCAGAAAGCTACTAGAGCTAATCAATGAATCTGGTAAAGTTGCAAGATACAAAACTAATGCACAGAAATCTCTTGCATTCCTATACACTAACAATGAAAGATCAGAAAGAGAAATTAAGGGCACAACCCCATTCACCATTGCAAAAAACAGAATAAAATACCTAGGAATAAACCTACCTAAGGAGGTAAAAGACCCGTAGTCAGACAACTATAAGGCACTGATGAAAGAGATCAAAGATTAAAAAAAAAGACCAAACAAAACAAAACAAAAATATAAAATCAAAGATAACACAAACAGATGGAGAGATAAACCATGTTCTTGGATTGGAAGAATCAATATTGTGAAAATGACTGTACTACCCAAAGCAATCCACAGAGTCAATGCAATCCCTATCAAACTACCAGTGGCATTTTTCACAGAACTAGAGCAAAAAATTTCACAATGTGTATGGAAACACAAAAGATCCCGAATAGCCAAAACAATCTTGAGAAAGAAAAATGGAGCTGGAGGAATCAGGCTCCCAGACTTCAGACCATACTACAAAGCTACAGTCATCAAGACAGTATGGTACTGGCACAAAAACAGAAACACAGATGAATGGAACAGGATAGAAAGCCCAGAGATAAACCCACACATATACGGTCACCTTATCTTTGATAATGAAGGCAAGCATATACAATGGAGAAAAGACAGCCTCTTCAATAAGTGGTGCTGGGAAAACTGGACAGCTACATGTAAAAAAATGAAATAAGAACACTCCTTAACACCATACACAAAAATAAACTCAGAATGGATTAAAGACCTAAATGTAAGACTGGACACTATAAAACTCTTAGAGAAAAACATAGGAAGAACACTGTTTAACATAAATCACAGCAAGATCTTTTTTGATCCACCTCCTAGAGTAATGGAAATAAAAACAAAAATAAACAAATGGGACCCAATGAAACTTAAAAGCTTTTGCCCAGCAAAGGAAACTATAAACAAGACGAACAGACAACCCTCAGAATGGGAGAAAATATTTGCAAATGAATCAACAGACAAAGGATCAATCTCCAAAATATATAAACAGTTCATGCAGCTCAATATTTAGAAAACAAACAACCCAATAAAAAAGTGGGCAGAAGACCTAAATAGACATTTCTCTAAAGAAGTCATACAGATGGCCAAGAGGCACATGAAAAGCTGCTCAACATCACTAATTATTAGAGAAATGCAAATCAAAACTACAATGAGGTATCACCTCACACCAGTTTGAATGGGCATCATCAGAAAATCTACAAACAACAAATGCTGGAGAGGACGTGGAGAAAGGGGAACCCTCTTGCACTGTTGGTGGGAATGTAAAGTGATACAGCCACTATGGAGAACAGTATGGAGGTTCCTTAAAAAACTAAGAATTACCGTATGACCCAGCAATCCCACTGCTGGGCATATACCCAGAGAAAACCATAATTCAAAAAGACACATGCACCCCAATGTTCACTGCAGCACTATTTACAATAGCCAGGCCATGGAAGCAACCTAAATGCCCATCAACAGACGAATGGATAAAGAAGATGTGGTACATATATACAATGGAATATTACTCAGCCATAAAAAGGAATGAAATTGGGTCATTTGTAGAGACATGGACGGACCTAGAGACTGTCATACAGAGTGAAGTAAGTCAGAAAGAGAAAATCAAATATCGTATATTAACACATATATGTGGAACCTAGAAAAATGGTACAGATGAACCAGTTTGCAAGGCAGAAATAGAGACACAGATGTAGAGAACAAACGTATGGACACCAAGGGGGAAAAGCGGGGGTGGGGGAGTTTGTGGGATGAATTGGGGGCTTGGGATTGACATGTATACACTAATATGTATAAAATAGGTAACTAATAAGAACCTGCTGTATAAAAATAAATAAATAAAATAAAATTTTTTTTTTAAAAAAGAAAAGCAACAAACTGGAGAGACATTACAGGACACATGACAAGCCGAGGGCTGTGTCTGCACTCTAAGAAACCCCCCGATTCATAAGAAGGAAAGTGACTCCGGAGAAGTGGGCAAAGAGCCTCAGCAGATGGAAAGTCGAGTGTAAACGGCCAGCGGGCATGCGCTCGTACAAGACACATCACTAATAATCAGTTAAACGGCCAGCGTGCACACGCTCGTACAAGACACATCACTAATAATCAATCAGTCAGACCCGAGACATCTGGAAGCACAAGCATTTGTCCCAAAGCCTGTGAAATACCTGAGACCTGGGAATGGCCTCCTGTGGGGGGGTCAGCTTAGGGACACCCCTGGATTTGCATGGCAGAGCCTCTCCCAACTCAGGTGGGGGTCCCTTGAAGACCGGGTGTCCCCAGGCCAGAGTCCCCAAAGACAGGATCTCCCCAGGTCAGAGTCTCCCTGGGTTCAGTGTCGCCAGGGGAGGGTCCCTCCCATCTGCCCACAGGGCACCCCCTGGTCTGTCACAAGAAACGGGCCACATGGTCGCTGCTGAGGATGAAAGGTGTCTGGAGGCAGAAGCCAGGCCCCCTTGGTCTTGCAGAAGGTCGTCCCACCATGGGGGGAGGGGGCAGTACCTGGGGGGGAAGGGCGCGGAGCAGCGCCGGGGGACCCTCGAGGAAGGCGGGAGGCGAGGCTGGCGGGCTGCAGGGCCTCCCATGAGCGCCCCGGAGCCGGACGAGCCCCCCAATCCCCGCACCCTGTCCTGCGGGAAAGGGTGGGCGCGGCGGGTCTCCCCTCGCTCAGGGATCAGTGCCCCAGGTCCCACCGTGCTGTGGGCACCAAGCAGGGTCCTGGGTGCCGCCCTGAGATGTCCGGGGTCAGCTGAGCCGGGGCCGTGGGGAAGGAGAGCGGAGACCCCGCGTTTCCAAGCTGCCACACACACGCACACGCACACACACGCACGCGCACACACGCACGCGCACGCACGCACGCGCACGCACGCACGCACGCGCACACATGCACGGCGAGACCCCAGGTGCCTCTCCTTCCAAGCCCTCAAAGGCAGCAGAGGAGGGACCTGGCGGAGGCGCGGAGAGTCCGCATCAGTGGGCTGGGGTGGAGTGGGGCCCGCGCAGCGGTTGAGCTCCCGGATCCTGAGAAGGGCCTCCTGGTCAGGGACGCTGTGATTTCCAATAAAAATAACGACCCCGAGAAAATTACAACTGCCTCAGATACAAGCAAGAAAGAGCAGATGACGGGAGTCGTGAAGGCGCCGCGGTGCCTCCTGGGCAGCCAGGACCCTCTATGCGCCGTCTGCGGGGTGGATTCTAAACCCACTTGCAGTTCTTCCCCTAAGCCTCTTGGAAGGAACTCCATCCCTCCCCATACGGGCCTGCGGGTCCCCTCCCCAGGACAGCCCCCCACACCACCCCCGCCCCCGCTGCTCCACGTGTAGGCGGGGCCCCTACAAGAGCCTCCGGCCTGCGCGGCTGCAGGCCCCTCGCCTGTGCCCGCACTCCACTGGGAGAATACGGTAGACGTAACGGAGACCCTGCACCCCAAGCTCACGCCCTTTCCAGAGTTCACCCCTTGAGGACTTTCCCGGAGCTGTCCTTGCATTTGCACATATACACGCACACCCGCTTGCACACGCAGACAAGCACACCCACCACACAACTGCTCAGACACTGTCCTTGTCAGTTTAATTTGTAGGAGCTTTTCTATTGGTCATAGTAACTCTACCTGTTATCTATGTTGGGTTTTATCCTTCCAATAGGTTCTTGACATTTACTTTGGGATATGATGTCTTTTACCAATACAAGTTTTTTTGGGGGGGTTGGGGTTTTTTTTAATAAATTTATTTTATTTATTTATTTTTGGCTGTGTTTGGTCTCGTTGCTGCGCGCCGACTTTCTCTAGTTGAGGCGAGCGGGGACTACTCTTCGCTGCGGTGCGCGGGCTTCTCATTGCAGTGGCTTCTCTTGTTGTGGAGCACGGGCTCTAGGCACGCAGGCTTCAGTAGTTGTGGCACTCAGGCTCAGTAGCTGTGGCTCGCAGGCTCTAGAGCGCAGGCTCAGTAGTTTTGGCGCACGGGCTTAGTTGCTCCACGGCATGTGGGATCTTCCCGGACCAGGGCTCAAACCCATGTCCCCTGCATTGGCAGGTGGATTCTTAACTACTGAGCCACCAGGGAAGCCCACAAAACAAGTTTTTAAGTTTTTAGATAGTAAGACTTCCCTGTAAAACATATGGGTTCTCTGGCTTGCTCAAGGAGGATATACTCCCCAAATCATTTTCTTTTAATATCTTGTATGGTTACCTAGCAAGTACGCTCATACATTTTGTTTCTCCATGTGCACAGCCTGTCTGGAAGGAATTTCAGGGTGTGATGATTTTTTCAAATTATTTTTAACAGGAACTTCCTGGAGGCAGGAGGCTACAAACACAAACACGTGAATGTATATTCTTCATTCTTCCTTCACTACATAAAGAGAGCAGATCAAATGCAGCCAAGGACGCCCCCTGGGAAGGAGCTGGAGGCTGGTGGATATTTAGGGCCAGTCTAGTGCCCAATAGAAAAACAGGCTACGCACATGAACAGACTGTAGAAAAGGAAATCCATCGTTAATGATATGAAGAGACAGTCAACCTCAGATATAATAAAAGATAATTAAACCATACTGACACCCATCTTTCACCTCTCAAGGCAAAACCCCCAAAGTTTGACAATACACTCAGTTAGAAAGTGTATCTGTCAGCTGCTGCTACATAACAACCAGCCATGACGTCTCATGGATGGGACAGTTGAAATTTATTTCATTCCTAAATAAGCCAGGGCAGCTCTGCTTAAGACTCCTGGGGCTGCCTCAGGTCCGACTCTCAGCGAGGGGCTGTGGGTCAGTGGGGAGGCTCAGGCCAAAGGCAGTGGCCACCTGGGGAAAGCTGTCCTCGGGTGGAGGTCAGGGGTTCCCAGGCAGGCAACAGGTGAGAAACAGGTGAGTCTCTTCTGGCCCAGTGGGCACCGTGCTCACCCCCTCAGCCCCCATCCCAGCATCTGAGAGCTAGGGACACACTCCACTGTCAGTGGTGAGAACTCCTCCGAGCTCTGCCACGGGGACAAGGGGAGATTGAGTGCGGTGGTGCAGCTGCTTGGGAGGGTGACACCCCAGGACTCAGCGGTCCCCGCACCCTGTGAGCCTTCTGCAAGATGCACGCAAGGTGAAGAGACAGAGCAGATGCCGAGGGCACACACAACCCCATTTACCCAAATGTCACCCCACTGGGAAAACTGAGCCTTTGTGTGGGAAGTGTGCACTTGTGCCGGATGGCCTACAGGAAACCAGAGTGCGGTCACCGTGGAGCAGGGCCGTTGGGGTCTGGGGTCAGGGTGAGAAGCGGTCTGTGACGGGGAGAGGGCCGATCAGGACATGCACCTTCCTGAATGTATCTTCTATTTCACAATGAAATGGTGAAGGAAATACGGAGAAAGGACGAGTGAATAAAGTAAGTATTAAGTAGGAGTCTAAAATAAACGCTGATGTGAAAGGGCTCCGGGCCATGGCCTCCAAGCTAACGTGTTAACTAGGAACGAAAGTCAGCATTTGATCTGCTCTCTTAACGCAGAAGAGTATATATTCACATGTGTTTGTGTTTTTGCATAAACACTGAATGGGCGCGAAGAGGGAATTCAGTGATTTCCTGAAGAGCTTACGCAAGGGCTACTGGGGACCAGGTGGTGGGGACTCTCTGCACAGCCCTGGTCTTTGAACTACGTGATGTGTTGCCTATTTTAAAAGAACAGGTTGGGGCCCTCCAGCAGCTCCTGGTGTCTCCTGGCCCTCCTAAAGTAATGCCGACGCTCGTGCGCTTACAGCTTCAAGCCTCAAGGATGCTGCCCTACTGGGGCAACACGGCCGCCTGCCCGGGCCTCTCCCATGATCCCCGCAGGGCCCCACACACACCTCCCGCCCCCCAGGATCCCTCGTCCCTCCCTCGGGCATCATTAGCTCGGCAGCACCTGGACCAGGTCGGTTGCCCTCAGCCCAGGGGGCTCTCCACCACACCCCCACTTCCCTCACTGCCCAGGCCCTGCAGGGACCCTCCTGGGACACCCACCACAGGGCCTCGGCCCCCGAGCTTCCACTGAGAGAAGTCGGTGCCCAGTGCCCGGGACCCGCCTCCCAGAGCCCAGGTCCAACACTTCGAGCTCTCCCGCCAGGACGTGGGACCCGGCCACACGTCAGCAGCACCTCCCCAGGAACTCCCGGCCCTCTGCCTGTCCTCACCTTGGCCTGGCCACCTGCACCTTGGCAGGTCCCCGCCCATCAGGCAGCGCGGCCTTCACCCCTCCATGTTACGGGCTCTTTCCCCCAGGACCCCAGGTGCTCTGGGACCCCGTGTCACCTTGGGCTGTGCCACCATTTACCCCCACCTGCCTCCCCACACTGGCACCTCACAGGGTCCCCGTCCCAGCCGCTCGGCTCAGCCCTCCCCCAGCCCACCCACTGATCCCCTGCATGCACCCCACAGGCACTGGTGTGTCCTCACTTTACTGGAGGCCCCAGGTGACAGAAGGTGACACCACGAACCCCAGACACACCTGCCCCCCACACCCTCCCCTCTCTGGGCCCCATGGGATGTGTCTGGAGGGGCCTCAGGGGGAAGCAGAATCCAGTGAGGTCCCCCGCCTGGCCATCACTCCCGCCGGGCCTCCAGCTGGTCCAGCACCAGTGCCGCCTGGGTCTTGGCTTCCTGCAGGAGGCCGGAGATGCGCTGGCGGACCTGACAGACACAGGGGCCCCGTCACCACCCCGAGCCCACCACCAACCCCGCTGGCCCCGCCTCCCCGCCACCTCCCTGGGGTCCACTCTGGGTGACCCCAAGCCCCTGACCTAGGGGCCCCTCTGTCTTTCCTGAGATTTGGGGCCAGCCAGCCCCCACCCTCCCGGTCTCTCCACTTTAGCCATGACTGCCAAGGGCAGAGCTGTGTCCTTGAGGCCCTAAGGGCCAGAGCTCAAGCGGCCCGTCCGTTATGTCAATGCCCCCATGGTGGACAAGGCCTTCCCTGATGGCCAAGCCCAGCCCAGCTGGCGAGGCAGGTAGGGACAGGCTGATGCTCGAAAAGGCTGTGGTGATCCTATTCCGAGCCGCGAAATCCCATTTTAAAGATTGTCACAAAATCACAGAGACACATGGGCAGTGGCCAGGGCTGGGAATGGGGGTGACTGTGGGGCATCCTTTGGAGTGATGAGAATGTTCCAGACCTTGATAGAGGTGGTGGTCTCGCAACCCCGTAAGTGTGCTTAACGCCACTGAATTGTATCATCTAACACAGTGAGCTGCATGTTTTGTGAATTTTCCTCCAATAAACCATAACAATGAAATTATCACAAATGCTGAAGTGGGATCATTGCTTAGGCTGGAGACTGTTCTTTGAGACCCTGTGCTGCCAGGGCTACAGCCCAACCCCCCGGGGAGGGACCCCAGCCCTGGCCAGAGCCCCCTGGGAGGGAAGCAGGGGGTGCCGGCAGGCCCCCAGGCCACCTGCCTCCACAGAGGCGCTGAAAGACGGCCCCGGCCGTCCCCGACACCTGCGTTCTGCGGGCCAGGCCTCGTCCACCCGCAGGAGCTGGAGGAACTACTCATCTGATGGACACTTCCCTCCCTCGAGGACCTGCTGGCCAGGTGCCCTGGGCCCCAGGTCTGGGAGCCACGGCCCGAGGGCAGCCTCCAGTGCCCTCGGTGGGCCCGGCCCACACCCCTGCCCACCTGGTCCTTAAACGCGTCATCGGTGACATCCTTCAGGTTGACGAGCACGTTGAAATACGCACCAAACACACCCGTCTCCAGGGCCTTCACCGCCACCTACAACAGCCAAGGGGCAGGGCCCGCGTCGGTACCGGGCGGCAGCAGGGCCTTGCCCTGCCCACTCCTCAGCCCAGGGACACGGCCTGGGGGCCTCACGCCTCATCCGTGAAGACGGCAAACTGACCAGCCCAAGGGTTCCCTCCAGGCGGCAGGGCCGGCCCTCTCCCCACAGAGAGAAGCTGCTGGGCCTGGCCCCCTCCAGAGGCGGATATAACAACCAGCCCAAGGAAACGAGGCTCCGCCCCTCAGGATGGGCTGCGGACAGGGGGGCCTGTGCATGTCTGCAAGCCCCTGGGTTTTCTGGAAGAGGAGCAGTGGGAAGGAGGGAAGGGACGGGGTCTGGGGGATGGTTAGGGGTGGCCTCTGGAGACACACTCGAGTTTCTCCTTCTCCCTGCCGCGCGACCTTGCACAAGACCTTAATGGGTGACGGAGCCGGCCCTGCGGGCTGAGACTGACCGAAACGCCCTGTGAGCGCTTGTGCCTGCCAGGCTTGGTGAAGAGCTGTGATGCCCAGTGCCCCTCCGCACGTCGCCCCCACAGCAGGGCTCCACCGCATACCTGCAGGTCCGACCGGCAGGCCAGGTTCGCACACAGGGCCAGCTCCTGCAGCGCCGGCCACAGCGAGGTCACCATCTCCGCCAGTGCCAGGGGCACGGCCACCGCCCGCCTCAGCCCCTCCTGCAGGGCAGCCGCGCGTCTGGAAGCAAGAGGGTCAGTGGTTAGAGCCCAGGGCGCAAGGGCACCGCTGGACCCACCTGATGGCTCTGCTCTGAGCAGACGGAACCAGGGTGGGGACCACAGGGAAACTGTTCTTCAATCACAACACACCCCAGTAGGGGACTGACTGGTACCAGGGCCTCCTGAGGTGTCCAGATGTCCACAGCCACCGCTGCACTCACCTGTCTTTGTCCTCAGGTGTGTTCTTGGGCAGCTTCGTTGCTTTCTGCCGGAGCAAACACAGAAACGCGCAGGTGACTGACTGTGATGAGGGGACACGGGAGCCTGGGGGAGGGAGGGGCTTCACGCAGGGCCCACACCACCCCCGAGGTCGGTTCCGTGGATTAGAGCCCTGGGCCCCCGACAGAGGAGGGCAGGCGACCCGGCGCAAGGCCCCACGTGGTCAGCGTTGGAGGCTGGAGAGAGGGTGGAGGGGAGCGGGTTCTCCAGCCCCAGGCCTCCCAGCCTCCAGGCGAGGCAACCACACAACCCCCGAAGTCCAGGTGTAATGGTTCAGACCGTGTCCCTGCACCTCCGAGGGGCCACACAACCCAGGCCTCCTCTGAGGAGCCATCAGCCCGTGTGTTGCTCTCCTCGCCGCTGCCGGGCAGGCCTCCCCCGTCCCGCACCCCGTGCTGTGAGCACCCGTCCAGCCCCGCTCGCTCACACCAGCGCCCTAGGCCTGCCCACGTGCCGGATCCAAGGGCGTAGCTGGTGGGGAACATGCCCCGCTGGTTTTGTAGGTTTCGCCAAATCTCTGCCCAAAAGCCGTTAACAGTCAGCTGGTCCATCAACCCTGCATGAGCGTAAAGGATCCCTGGACCCGACCTGAACCGGATTCGATCAACATCCTTACCCGACCAGAACCAGATTCTGTGACTATCCTGACCCGACCTGAACCGGGTTCTGTCACCATCCTGACCCTAGCCTCCCCGGGGGGCCCCCTCCGGCCTCCTGTCTCCTGTGACACGTGTCTCTTTTCCGTGTGGACCCACAGCATCTCCTCCCGAACATGGGAACCTGCAGACTCTGCTGCAGACCCAGGTCGGGGTGGGGGGTGGGGGGAGGTGCAGGGGGGTCTCCACTGGGCAGAACTTTGCTGATTTTAGTCCAGTCTGACTTTCACGTGGCCACGTCTGTGTCTGGCTGAGGAGGGCTGCCCACCGCAGTTTGATTTATTTTCTGATTCACTGTGAGGTTTGTTTGGTGACTCCACCTAGAGATTGCTCATGTACTCGCTGCAAGATAAGGATGTTTTCTTATTTTTGTTCAAAAGTCTGTCTTCCTGCTGCTCACTGGGGACATAGACCAGTGTCTACCACACTCACACGTGTGTGTGTGTGCGTGTGCGTGTGTGATTGCTGGTCGGATGTGTCTTCAGTCTAACCATTGTATGTTAGGTTTTCTCTAAACCACACCTCTTTGCTGACTATATTTCTTTTTCCTTCCTGCCTTTTGATTAGATTTTCACTTTTCTACTGCCCCCCTCCAGTTGTTTTATACTTGTCTTATTTCTAATCTCTAGTGGTCAGAATTTTTAATATTTGTCTTTAATTCTGTGTCATTATTTCTGTGCAGGCGGATATGCTTCTACTTGGGCCCCTCTCGGCATCTGAAGGGCCTCAGACCACAGACGGCTCGAGGTACCCTGAGAGAAGTGCAAGAATTCTGGCCTGGGGAGGCCGTTTCAACTACGACACAACACCAAGGAAAGAGCAGAAGAAAGACTGAATATTCAACGACATAAAAACACAAGGCTCTAAACAATACACTACTTAATAACGAAGTGATCACTGAAGAAATCAAAGAGGAAATCAAAAAATACCTAGAAACAAATGACAATGGAGATACAACGACCCAAAACCTATGGGATGCAGCAAAAGCAGTTCTAAGAGGGAAGTTTATAGCAATACAAGCCCACCTTAAGAAGCAGGAAACATCTCGAATAAACAACCTAACCTTGCACCTCAAGCAATTAGAGAAAGAAGAACAAAAAAACCCCAGAGTTAGCAGAAGGAAAGAAATCATAAAAATCATATCAGAAATAAATGAAAAAGAAATGAAGGAAACGATAGCAAAGATCAATAAAACTAAAAGCTGGTTCTTTGAGAAGATAAACAAAATTGATAAACCATTAGCCAGACTCATCAAGACAAAAAGGGAGAAGACTCAGATCAATAGAATCAGAAACGAAAAAGGAGACGTAACAGCTGACACTGCAGAAACACAAGAAATCATGAGGGATTACTACAAGCAACTCTATGCCAATAAAATGGACAATCTGGAAGAAATGGACAAATTCTTAGAAATGCACAAACTGCCAAGACTGAATCAGGAAGAAATAGAAAATATGAACAGACCAATCACAAACACTGAAATTGAAACTGTGATTAAAAATCTTCCAACAAACAAAAGCCCAGGACCAGATGGCTTCACAGGCGAATTCTATCAAACATTTAGAGAAGAGCTAACACCTATCCTTCTCAAACTCTTCCAAAATATAGCAGAGGGAGGAACACTCCCAAACTCATTCTACGAGGCCACCATCACCTTGATACCAAAACCAGACAAGGATGTCACAAAGAAAGAAAACTACAGGCCAATATCACTGATGAACATAGATGCAAAAATCCTCAACAAAATACTAGCAAACAGAATCCAACAGCACATTAAAAGGATCATACACCATGATCAAGTGGGGTTTATTCCAGGAATGCAAGGATTCTTCAATATACGCAAATCTATCAATGTGATTAACCATATTAACAAATTGAAGGAGAAAAACCATATGATCATCTCAATAGATGCAGAGAAAGCTTTTGACAAAATTCAACACCCATTTATGATAAAAACCCTGCAGAAAGTAGGTGTAGAGGGAACTTTCCTCAATATAATAAAGGCCGTATATGACAAGCCCACAGCCAACATCATCCTCAATGGCGAAAAACTGAAAGCATTTCCACTAAGGTCAGGAACAAGACAAGGTTGCCCACTCTCACCACTCTTATTCAACATAGTTTTGGAAGTTTTAGCCACAGCAATCAGAGAAGAAAAGGAAATAAAAGGAATCCAAATCGGAAAAGAAGAAGTAAAGCTGTCACTGTTTGCAGATGACATGATACTATACATAGAGAATCCTAAAGATGCTACCAGAAAACTACTAGAGCTAATCAATGAATTTGGTAAAGTAGCAGGATACAAAATTAATGCACAGAAATCTCTGGCATTCCTATATACTAACGATGAAAAATCTGAAAGTGAAATCAAGAAAACACTCCCATTTACCATTGCAACAAAAAGAATAAAATATCTAGGAATAAACCTACCTAAGGAGACAAAAGACCTGTATGCAGAAAATTATAAGACACTGATGAAAGAAATTAAAGATGATACAAACAGATGGAGAGATATACCATGTTCTTGGATTGGAAGAATCAACATTGTGAAAATGACTCTACTCCCCAAAGCAATCTATAGATTCAATGCAATCCCTATCAAACTACCACTGGCATTTTTCACAGAACTAGAACAAAAAATTTCACAATTTGTATGGAAACACAAAAGACCCCGAATAGCCAAAGCAATCTTGAGAACAAAAAATGGAGCTGGAGGAATCAGGCTGCCTGACTTCAGACTATACTACAAAGCTACAGTAATCAAGACAGTATGGTACTGGCACAAAAACAGAAAGATAGATCAATGGAATAGGATAGAAAGCCCAGAGATAAACCCATGCACATATGGTCACCTTATCTTTGATAAAGGTGGCAGGAATATACAGTGGAGAAAGGACAGCCCCTTCAATAAGTGGTGCTGGGAAAACTGGACAGGTACATGTAAAAGTATGAGATTAGATCACTCCCTAACACCATACACAAAAATAAGCTCAAAATGGATTAAAGACCTAAATGTAAGGCCAGAAACTATCAAACTCTTAGAGGAAAACATAGGCAGAACACTCTATGACATAAATCACAGCAAGATCCTTCTTGACCCATCTCCTAGAGTAATGGAGATAAAAACAAAAATAAACAAATGGGACCTAATGAAACTTCAAAGCTTTTGCACAGCAACCAAAATGTTCATTGCAGCTCTATTTACAATAGCCCGGAGATGGAAACAACCTAAGTGTCCATCATTGGATGAATGGATAAAGAAGATGTGGCACATATATACAATGGAATATTACTCAGCCATAAAAAGAAACGAAATTGAGCTATTTGTAATGAGGTGGATAGACCTAGAGTCTGTCATACAGAGTGAAGTAAGTCAGAAAGAGAGAGACAAATACTGTATGCTAACACATATATATGGAATTTAAGGGGAAAAAAAAGTTATGAAGAACCTAGGGGTAAGACAGGAATAAAGACACAGACCTACTGGAGAATGGACGTGAGGATATGGGGAGGGGGAAGGGTGAGCTGTGATAGGGCGAGAGATAGACATGGACATATATATACTAACAAACGTAAGGTAGATAGCCAGTGGGAAGCAGCCGCATGGCACAGGGAGATCAGCTCGGTTCTTTGTGGCTGTCTGGAGGGGTGGGATAGGGAGGGTGGGAGGGAGGGAGACCTAAGAGGGAAGAGATATGGGAACATATGTATATATATAACTGATTCATTTTGTTGTAAAGCAGAAACTAACACACCATTGTAAAGCAATTATACTGCAATAAAGATGTTAAAAAAATTACTTTAAAAAAGTAATCAAGAGATTACTTTTCCAGAAATTGGCATGAGTTGGTAAAAAGATATAATTATACGTGGTGGACATACAGACTTATACACACACTCACACAACTGAACAAAAACACAAAACTAAGGAGGAGTTCCCATGATAACTAATATGTAAGTAATGTGACCACAAGCAAATTATTTTACTTTATGGACTTTAATATTCTAGGCTAAAATAGTAATGTAAATCTAGTGATAATTTAGCTATGTTTCAACTCCATCATGAGACTAGAGTCGTGAATTCAACATCAGTACACGTCTTCCAATTACTGATGTGAAAAAAACTTTAAATTTCTTCCTATTTAATTTGCAATAGTTTGTGAAAGTTACGTATCGCTGCTCTTTTTACTTTTGAAGTGGGAACATTTGACTTAAAAGATGAAGCACTCTTACCATCCTTAAGAAGAGTATATTTAAGAAGTGGCAAAATCTGTTAACATTTCCTCATGTTGAGAAAAGCAATGTTTTTGGTCTGGAAACGGGCAGTAGACATGGACATATATATACTAACAAACGTAAGGTAGATAGCCAGTGGGAAGCAGCCGCATGGCACAGGGAAGCCTGCTCGGTTCTTTGTGGCTGTCTGGAGGGGTGGGATAGGGAGGGTGGGAGGGAGGGAGACAAAGAGGGAAGAGATATGGGAACATATGTTATAATATAACTGATTCACTCTGTTATAAAGCAGAAACTAACACACCATTGTAAAGCAATTATACCCCAATAAAGATGTTAAAAAAAAACAAAAAAAAAACACAAGGCTCTTATGGTCAGAAACCAGCACAAGCAAAGTTGAAAGTCAAACAAGCTGAGACTCCCTGGCTTATGAAAAGGCCTAGTCAGCACTAAGCAGAACAGGGAAGAAAAGGACACCTCACTTTCCTGAAAGGGAAATAAAACCGCTGCAAAAAGTATGAAAACGCTCCTCCCCCTGCCCCGCCCACGTGAGATGCTCGCACCAGGGCAGCACCAAGAGACGCACGTGACCACCAGGTCCAGTGGCCGCGGCATCGGGGCAGATGGCGGGAGGGCCACTCCAGGGCTCGATCCACACAACCTCTGCAAGGGCCACTGGGCAGCACCCTCCACGTGGAAACACACCCGCCCTGGAGGGAAAGCCCGTCCCCGAGTTGCTCCTACAGCCCGTCCACCGAGAGCCCAGTGACGGAGGCCAGCTGTCCACACAGCCTGTCCCAGGTGCTGACTGGACCTGGCCAGAATCCCCAACAGAGCTGGTCCAAGGCCTCCACCCCAGGCGACCCCAGAACACCGGGCCACTGAGCCCGAACTGGGAAACCCAGTTCTGCCCAGATGCACACAAACATCTCAGGGACACGTACGCACTGGGGCTGCACCTGCTCGGAAAGGGGTGACGGGGCAGACAGGGGGCAACTCACCAGCTGCCCTCTGCCCCTGTGAACTCTGAACCCCTGAAGCTTTCACCCATTTTAAAAAGCAAATAAATGAAATTAAAACGTAAAAGCGCATAGGGGAAAGGTGATCAGTCTCTGTGCCCCGCCCCCGGAGACCCAGCTTCCATCACAGGGTCACCTCCTCCCACAAGGCGACATCCTAGACTGTCCCTGTGCGGACGCGGCACTCACGTCGGGGCGCCCAGCCCAGCAGCCCCCGAGGGCTCCTGGCCCAGGTCCTCCTGCCCCATCCCCCACCACCCCCAAGGCGGCTCTGGATGCCTGCTGTCTGTTGGGAGCTCATTCCTTCCCAGGCGTGTCTTCCTACCCCCGTGGGGTACGAGCGCCCTCATTCCCGCCTCTCCCGGGTCCTCGCGGCTGCACCTGCCCTCAGACATGCCTGGGGCTTCTGGACCTTGAATTCGGACCTCGACTTTCCTGCAAGTTCCCCATCCCCCGCTCGGCCTGAGGGACGTCCCTCCTCCGCTGCCCCCTGGATGGGCACTGCCTGCATGCAGCCGCCCACGTCCTGAGCTGCTGAAGGTGCCCGGCTCCCCGGGGGCCCTTTGTGTCTCATGGCTGAACATCTTCTCTGATCTCTGAGACCATGGCCCACAGCGTTTCTTCTGTGAAGATTCCTGTTCCCGCCCTTCCCGGGATGGGAGCTCTTCCTTGGGGACCTTGCTTTTCCTCAAGCATCCGCAGGTCTGGGTGTCACCCATCAGCAGGACTCAGGGACGTGGGCAGGGGGACGCTGAGCCTGGCTGACCCTCAGAACAGGTGCCCTTCTTGCCCCTCCCCCAGCCTGCAGAGACCCCGACCTGGAGTCACGCCTGCACCACAACTGCCGAGCTTGGCCCTGCATGAGCGGGGGGAGGGGGGTGCCCAAGAGGGGCTAGGCCACTGTCTCGTCCCTCCAGCCCCCGGGGTCTACAGACACCTGTGCTCGTGGCAGCCCCTCCCCCTCCCCGTGTGACCCTGACCCACTTTTCTCTCGTCTGGACCCCATACTGTCCACCGACTCCACTATCCCTCGGGGCTGCCTCTGCGGGGCTGGTGGTGGAGGCCCGTCTGCACACTCACCAGGTAGGCCTCAAAGGCCCGGGCATCGGCGTCCACCATCGCGGTCAGCTCAGCCAAGGCCGCGTGGAAGGGTGGGACCAGGCGCCGCACGGTCGCGTCCAGGTGTTCGAATTGACGCCGCCCGTAGGTCATCAGGCCGGCCATGGAGGCCAGCGCGGCACCCTGGGGAGAGTGCCCTGTGTGTGGGACCAGCCCCAGGCTGGGCGACGCCCCCAACCCCAGCCGTCCCCCTCACATCCTCGCCCCAGCCCCACTCACCATGGCTGCACTGGCTGCGGCCACGGAACCGCCCCCTGGGGCTGCCGAGCGGGCGCCCACCTCACGGACAAAGGTGCGCAGGGGCTGGTCAGCCAGGCTCTGTTCTGGGCCGACCTCAGGGACCAGGTACCTGCACGGGTGGGGCAGCTGGGAGTGAGGGTCTGCATCATGCAGGGGTGGGGACAGGGTCCTGGTCATTGCAGCCATGCCATAAGGGTGGGATTGGTCAGGCTGGAGGCCCCTGACTCGCACCAGTGTGGGGGCTGGGGGCAAGGATGTGGGCCCAATATGCAGAGTGGCTGCCCCGGGGAGGGGCTGTGACCAGCCAGGAGCTGCGTGAGGACAGAGTGGGACCTTGTCGGGACGCCACTGGGCCCCCCAGCAAGCTCCCAGCCCCACGCCTGGCGACAGAGCAGAGCTCTGGAGGACTGAGGGGGTCTCCACGCAGGGGCGGGGGGGTGGGGGCTGCTCACTCGATGATCCGCTCCTTGGGGTTGAAGGGGGACAGGGAGTCCAGGCCCAGCCGGTTCACCACCTGGAAGAGGGGCCGGTGACTGGAGTCCCCTTGACCTGCAGGTCCCACCCCTGCCGCCCACAGGGCACCCTGCCCTGGTGGGGAGCCTGCAGGGGCACAGCTGCTGCACCCCATGCCCACCAGCAGCCCTGCCAGCTGAAGGCCTCGCCCAGAGCAGGCACGCTGCCTGGGCTCTGGACGTACCACCCACCCACCGTGCTGCTCCAGGGAGACCAAGGCCCGTGGTGACCCCATCCTGCCCCCACAAGAGCCCGTGCTGGAAAGGGGCCAAGAAAACTGCCTCTTTGGACAGGATTCCAACTCCTTGGGTGTCAGGGTCTCTCTGGTTCTTAAAGGCCGGGAGCTGCCTGATCTGCCCAAATGTGAGACTTGATACGTGAGGAAAAGTGAATTTTACCCAAATTCAAAATTAAGTTGGAAATATCCCCATTTAGAGTAGAATTCTTTCCACCAAAAACCACTCAGGACACTTTATAATGCTCGATGCCGTCACACAGTTCCAACCCCTCTGAGCCACACAGGTGACATGTTCCACACAAAACAGAAAGTGACAAGTGCAGCTTGAGGGAAACGAAGCAGCAGGTCCCAGGGGACAGTCATGAGGTCTCCCTGAGGATGTGGAAATGGGCAGAGAGCGCCCAAGAGCTGGCGGTAGAGCCAGCAAGCAGCCCGCCTGCCGCAGAAAACCTCAGAGTGAGGAACAGTACTGTCAGGATGGAATTCAGCACCCGGCAAAGCTGGCAGAAAGTAAAGGAAACCATTCCCAGCCAGAAGTGACCAGAAATGCCCAGAAAGACCTCCTCTCCCAGAAGCTGGGTCCACCCTGGAGACATCTGAGACCTCTCACGAGTAGGGGAGGTCTCGAGCCCACAAGAGCTGGGTCAGATAGGAGATCCTTGAAAGAGCACATCTCCAAGGATGAATCTGGGGAAAACTGCCCATCACAGGAAATATTGGGATAATTCCTAGTCCCGGCCTTCTGTCTGGTAAAGCACGAAAAAGATCTTTCCTGGGAATTCTAACCTGACAGGGAGGTGGGCCACCGTTCACACAGAAATCTCTTCCTGTGTGGCTCCAAAGCTCCAAGCAAAAGCCTCATCTAAAGTGGTCCAAACATCTAACAGAGGCAAACACAAACTAAACCAGGTGATCAAGAATTACCACAGACGAAACTCTAAAGAACATGCATTCACAATCAAAAATCACAAAGCACGTGAAGAAACATCACCATGAGAATCAGCAGACACAACAGTTTGCAAAATCAGACCTTCAAAGACTGCAGAACTCAGAACTTTCAGATAAAAAATATAAAATAATATGTTTTAAAAGACACTAGAGGGCTTCCCTGGTGGCGCAGTGGTTGGGAGTCCGCCTGCCGATGCAGGGGACACGGGTTCGTGCCCCGGTTTGGGAAGATCCCACATGCCGCGGAGCGGCTGGGCCCGTGAGCCATGGCCGCTGAGCCTGCACGTCCGGAGCCTGTGCTCCGCAACAGGAGAGGCCACAACAGTGAGAGGCGCACGGACTGCAAAAAAAAAAAAAAAAAAGACAGTAGAGAGCGTCAAACACATTAATAAGGAATAAATAAATGTGGGAGAGGTGAAAGCTTCTTACAGAAAAAGGCTGAAGTTAGAAAATTCTCGATGCTCCTAATACTTGCGGCTGGAATTTTAAGAGGAACATTTACACACTCTTAAACTGCCTCCCCAGGGAGTTCTTATTAACAAGAAAAGGAAAACAGAAACACTGCAGTGATAACCCCGAGTTGGGGACACCAGCTTGACCAGAGGACCCAGGTAACGCCCTGAGGGGGACACTCCGTCACTTCTGTGCTATTCCTGCCAGAAACGCACAAGCACACCCAGCCCTGAGCCAGGTCAGACCAGCACCCAGCGAGCTGCGCTTCACAAAGCCACCAGCCAGTGCTGCACAGCTTGTCACGGTCAAGGAAAGACGGGGAGAACTGGGGACCTGATCCAGATTAAAGCCATAAAAGACAAGCCAGCTGAACCCACTGCTGCTCTGGGGCAGACCATGGAGAGGGGGGCACTGATGCGATTTGATTACGGTCTGCAGATTATCACCAGGCTGTACCATGCTGGATTTCCTTGTTTTGAGCATTGCACTGTGATTGTGTAAGAGAACGTCCTTGATCTTAAGAATTACACCCTGAATAAACAAGGGGTAAAGGGCACAGTGTCTTCAATCTACTTTAAAAGGGTCCAGAAAAAAATATGATTATGTGTGGAATACAGAAAAAGAGTGATACAGCAGATGGGGCAAAATGCAACAATAGGTGAACCCGGAGACTATAAAAGAGCTCCTGGTACTGTGCTGGCACCTCTTCTGTGAGTAGGAAATTACATCAAAATAAAAAGTTACACAAAACTGTGTAACTGCTAGAAAGAGAATAGACCCAGCCACAAACTGCATCAGTGATTGCGAACTGAAGCCTGAGAAAACCACAGTGAATACGGGGGAAAGAAAGTACAAAAAAGGCAGAATATGTGGAAGAAAATGCTACCGCAGTGTAACGGGTGTCGGTAAAGTGAAAGGACCAAAAACTGGATCAGAAATACAATAGAAGAAAGTATTCCTGAAGCTAAACAAGAATGAACCTGTGAATCCCAAGAAACCCTGCTCCAGAGAAAAGAATGATGCAGAATAATCCACAGCAAGACTCTTATGGCAGAGTCATTGAATCTCAAGGATAAAGATGGAATTCTTCAAGCATCCAGGAGAAAGAACCGATGACCAGGGATGGTGAGATAACCAGATAGCCTCAGACCTCCCCACAGGGACATTTATTCCAAAGGTGGTAAAGATGTGTTTGCAACATCCTCGGGACTTGAGGTTTGTCCTACTGTCTTGCGGTTTTGGTTGTCCTACTGTCTTGCAAGCATAAAGTCACAGAAAGACATTCCCAAACATGCCAGAACCCACAGAATAAAGCCCCTGTGAGCCTTTCTTTAAAAATCTGCTTGTTTGTGAAATCCAGCCAGACAGATGGGAAAGGACCGAGATGCATAGTGACCTCACTTGTGTACAGAACCAAGATTAAATATCTGTGGATATTTAATATGTGTGGATATGGTTACAGAAGGTAAATGTTATACAGCTGACAATGTAAAAATAACAACAAAGCAATTGAAATCTGGAACAGAGATGACCACTCACACAAGTGCTTTAATTTTTTTGTCTCTCTTCACCAAGAGTCAACAGACATTGTCTAACATTGATAAACAGCTAAAGGATTAAATACATTATTTAAACTTTAAAAGTTAAGCACCTAGAACTAATAAATGAATTCAGCAAGGTAGCAGGATACAAAGTCAACATGCAAAGGTCAGTGCATTTCTAAACACTAACAGTGAACAATCCGAAAAAGAAATTACAAAAACAATTCCGTTTTCAATAGCATAAAATACTTAGGAATTAATTAACTTAACCAAGGAGGTGAAGGACTACAATGAAAACTACAAAACATGATGAAAGAAGGCAAAGACAAATGAAGGGCAACACAGCCCACGTCCAGGGCTGGAAAGACGGTGCTGCAAGACAGCACCACCACCGAAAGTGGCCTGCGGAGTCAGTGAGAGCCCCGTCACAGTCCTGACAACGTCTTTTGCAGAAATAGGAAACCCCATCCTGGACACTGGTGACAGCTGCACAACTTTATATACATACACCAGCGGCCAGTACACTTAAAAATGGTTAAAAGATGACAAATTTTATGTCATGTCTATTTTACCATAATTTAAACAACTGAAAAAATATTTAAGCACCAAAATAACCAGCTCCCTAAAAAAATAGCACAAGTCTAAAAGATCAGAAAATAGAGAAGGAAGAAAAGACAGCAGTAAAGGCTGTGTACTTACTTTCTCATTCATTTTCTGTGTCTAATGTTATGGGAATGTAGATTCTTTTCTTAAAGTGTATATTATGCTTTCAGATGATCATTTCTTCAAAGCTACACAACTGAGTATAAGCTCTGTTGGCTTCCACCCACCAGCAAAGGGCAGACCTCCCTCTGCCGCACTTCACAGATAGTACGTTTCTGACAAATTGAAGGTTTGTGGCAACCCCGCTTCAAGCAAGTCTATTGGCACCATTTTTCCAATAGCATTTGCTCACTTCGTGTCTCTGTGTCACATTTTGGTAATTCTTGCAGTATTTCAAATCCTCCACTGGCACAAAGATCACAACTCTCTGTAAGCTCAGATGATGGTTAGCATTTTTTAGCAATAAAGTACTTTTAAAGTAAGTATGTACACAGCTTTTTTAGACATAATAGTATTGCAAACGTAATAGACTACAGTCTAGTGTAAACATAACTTTTATACACACTAGGAAACCAAAAAAATTGTGTGAGTTGCTTTATTGCGATATTCGCTTTATTGCAGTGGCCTAGAACCAAAGCTATGCTATCTCCAAGGTGCCTGTACTGATAAAAATTAAGTCAAACTGATACATTTGGATAAAGTTTTTAAATTAATAAATCAAAAAATAGAGATAAATATATTGTTTTAAGGTAATTACCAGAATTCCTAAAAACAGACTAACTCCTCCATACAGCCCAAAGGAAACCACATACTCTCATGCCTAAAACTAGAACAAAAGTCCAGACATACCTGCTAAATTAGTAGATACAAAAGGATAAACTCAACTACCAAAAGACAAAAGCTTTCAGAGAGGGCTTCCCTGGTGGCACAGTGGTTAAGAATCCGCCTGCCGATGCAGGGGACACGGGTTCGAGCCCTGGTCCGGAAGGATCCCACATGCCGTGGAGCAACTAAGCCCGTGCACCACAACTACTGAGCCTGCGCTCTAGAGCCCGCGAGCCACAGCTACTGAAGCCCGCGCGCCTAGAGCCCGTGCTCCGCAACAAGAGAAGCCACCGCAATGAGAGACCCACGCACCGCAACGAAGAGCAGCCCCCGTTCAACACAACTAGAGAAAGCCCGCGCCCAGCAACGAAGACCCAACACAGCCAAAAATAAATAAATAAATAAATAAAACTTTCAGAGAAATCCAATCACGTGTTCATTATAAGAAATGCCCTCAAGACAAAATGACTCCAAGGCCAGAGCAACAGGACTGAGAAGGACGGCCACACCCAGAGCAGGCGGTAGGACCTGGGACCAAAGGAACAACTTTGTGAATAACCCATGGACACTAGATTCACGCACCCAAATCCCAACAGGCAGGGAGCGGACGAGGGGCAGGTCCTTCCATCCGCGGGACGCGGCTCCAGGACAGGCACCGGGCCCCGTCCTCTCTGCTGAAGTTTCACAAGACTGAACACATTTTAGGTCACAGAGAAAACCTCAACAGTGTCCCCCAGGTGAAAACAGTGTGATCTCAACTTCCAGGCACAGACAAGAAAACAAAGAAGGAGGAGGCCTGGCCCCGCAGACAGGGCCCCAGGCCCGGGGTGCAGGCGCCCGGAGCCCCCGACCTGCTTCCTGACTCACCCCCAGCCCCACCCACCAGCCGGAGCCGCTGCCCCTCCTCCAGGACGAAGAGGTTCTCCTTCTCGCAGTAGAAGGCGGCCACGTCCAGCAGGGCCTTCAGAGGCACGAGGCCCACCAGCTGCGAGCCCACCACCGGGAGGCTCAGCTCCTGCAGAAGTCAGAGGTCGGAGGTTGGGGAGTCAGCGCCCAGGGGGCTGGGCTTGAGACACGGGGGAGGGGACCCACCCTGCTCACCTGGGCTTCTCTGCAGATCTCCTCATAGACCGTGTGCAGCCCTGTGACCTCAAAGTCCAGGAGGTTCATAGACACCTGAGCCAGATTCTTCTCATCCAGGTACCAGCCGATGCCCTGCACCTTTCTCAGGCGACCTGGCTGTCAAGGAGAAGGCTTGCCCAGCCCGGGCCCGCCCAGCCTCTCCTGCGCCCCGCACTGAAAGCCCCTTGCCCCTGCATCCCCCAGCCAGCCCGAGGGCTCCCTTCCACCCCAGACACCCGGACGAGGGGGGCCGTGGCCTGAAGACTGTGCGGTGCAGCCGGGCAGCCGGCTTCAGGCAGGTCTGTTCCTCACTCGCCCATTCTCATCTGAGCCGGGAAAGGGCCTGCCCGCCACGGGAAACCAAGGCCCCGAAGGGTCAGTGCCGCGGGGCCCACCCTGCACAAGCCACAGGCTCAGACCAGGCCGGGCGGCCCGGGCATCCCGCCCACATCCCTGTCCTGGGGGCAGGTCCCTGCCTCCCACCCCTTCCACCCCTTGCCCCAGAGGCCAGCTCCTTCCTGGCCCTCACTGCCTGGGGCGACTCAGTCTACCTTTCGGGGTTAGGTAGACTCTTGACGTCAGCAGAGCACAGAGAAGGATTGGGGAGTTGCCGTGTTTTTGTACTGTGCTTGCAGACAACTGAGTGTTCGTCAGGGAAGCTGGGCTCCCAGGGCCTCAGCTGCCTGGAAGGCGCAGGGCGCTGGGAGTGGGGCCTGACAGGTGGGCAGGGCCTCCTTCACCGGGTGTCTCTGTGTCTGTGTCCAGCTCGAACTTTCTGCAGGAGCGATACTCACACTAGGTGACAGCTATGATGGCAGACTTGGTGGATCAGGGCACCCGGGGGCACCTGGAGGTACCCGAGGCACCTGGAGGTACACGGGGGCGCCTGGGGCGCCTGGGGTGCGGAAGCAGCTGTTTTCCTACCAGTGTGGAAACGATGCAGTATTTTAACCACAGCTGCAGCCCTGCAACTTCCATGGAAAGTGTCCTTAAAGACCTGCTCCCCAGCTTCAAACCCTGGAACCCCGACCCTGCCGGTCCCACGTGGCGTGGAGCCCGAGGCGGGCTGGCCAGCAGCCCCACGCACGGGGCAGGGCCCGGGCCCCCTCCGGCGGCGGCACGGGTGCCCTCACGGCGACCCCGCGCCCGCCCTCACCTGGCCCGCCCCGCGGCCCTGCTCCCGGAGGTTGAGGGCGATGCGGTGCGCCTGCTCCCTGGTGCTGAGCAGGTTGACGTTGAACGCGATGAGGAACCTCCGCGCCCCCGTGACAGTGGCCCCCCAGCTGGGGACGAAGGAGCTGGGGCCGAAGTCGGGCGCCCACTCAGCCTGCTTGAGCTGTGGGAGACCAGTGGGTGAGGGAAGGGGGAGGGAAGGGGGAGGGCCCCCTCCCACCCTGCGGGGTCCGCCCTCACACCGCCCACCGGGAGGGGACACCGCACCTTCTCAGGCAGGGCCTCGTACTCCCCGGCCCGGATGGCCGGCAGAGACCGGCGGCTGGCCGTGCGTGCTGCCTCGCCGTAGAGGTACACTGCAAGGGGCCCGGCCGGTCAGGCCCTCTGCCGGCGGGCGCTGCAGGACCCCATCTCCACAGCTCCGTCTTGCTGGCAGCGCCCCCATCTCTGAGCCCCGTCAGATGGGTGTGGGTGGTCGCTGATGGGCACTCTGTATGGGCCAGGACCCCTCCTCTGCCCACCCCTGCTGCCCCTGCCCCGATGCCCCAGAAAAAGCCATTGCCCGCCCACAAGAGGGGCTGGAAGCATATTCGTGTTTCTCTCCAAAGTGCGTTTTCATTGAACGAGCAACACGCCCGCAAATTAAGGAACGAGGAGGAGAGAAAACAAAACTCACCACCAGCTCTGACACCTGCACAGGGCAGGTGACACCCGTCCATCAGCCACATCGCAGGAGCCTGGACCTGTGCCCGGGCTCACAGGTCCGCCTGCTGCCCTGTGCTGGGCTTTTCCTTGATTTGGTTAATTCCCCAAAGAGACTGTTTAGGGCTCCCCATCCATCCTGCTCAAGTCCTTTACAGAGCGGCTACTCAGTCCCACTGCCTCCCTGACAGCTGGGACCCTGTCCCTGTGGTTTGTCCCATTGCAGGAGAAGCGGGACATATTCCTGCCTGTCAAAAACCTGCATGGTAGGGTTTTTGGGGTTTTTTCTTAAAATGCGTTTTTAAGGATGCAAGAGCAGAGAAACTCAAGGGATGGTTGAGGCTGCTGGGAAGTGAAGTGAAGTGAGGAGGGGCCTGCTGGGGGAGCCCCTGGGGTAGGCCGCCCTTCCCCAGGCACGCACCTGGCACACCCAGCTCCTCTGCCAGCCGCTGGCCAAAGGACTGAGCACAGAACACGCATTCGTCCATGGTGACACCCCTCACTGGGATGAAGGGGCACACGTCCAGGGCGCCCATCCGAGGGTGCTCCCCTGCACAGAGACGGGGGCTGAGGAAGCTGGGCCCAGGTGCGGAGCTCGGGGCGGACCCTGCCGTCCAGCCCGCTGCATATGCACACGCGCACTGGCCACAGGGCCCCGGGAGAAGCAGCCCCCGATTTCTGCGGCACCTCAGGGGTAAACCCCTCCCTCTCCTACGAGCCGGGAGGATAACGGCGAGCCCTCAGGGAGGGGCGCCTTCACCCGGCTGCCTTACAGAGGGTCTTCTCAGAACCCGAGTCCCACTGCGGCTCAGATGGCGGCCCCCGCGGCCCCCTCCTCCCAGGCGGTTCCTCTGAGATAAGCCTCCATCTCTCTTCACCAGTTGGGATCTCTTGTGAATTCCCTCCCCCTCTGTGGGCGTCCAGAGACCCTGCCCTTTTGACCAGCTCCCCGCGTGTCCACCGACCTTTGACCCTGCCGCCCAAAGAATGTGTTTGGTTTGTGGGCTGTTGACAGATCGGGCTGTGTCCCCCACCCCCGCCCAGGGCCTGCACAGAGTGTGATCACCTCTCTGCCAGCCACTCCAGGGCCCCCTGAAACGTGGACGGGGTCCAAGGAGCATCCAGTCAGCGCGATGGCCCCATGCCCTTGGGGAGTCCTGCGGGCGAGGCCGGCCGCACGCACTCGGGCCCTCACCTCTGTGCCTGCCCATGTCGATGAGCCGGTGGGCGGCCCGGGCGGCGTTGAGGGCCCCCTCCACCACGTCCTCGGGGCGCCCCACGAAGGTGTAGACGGTGCGGTTGGTGGAGGGGCCAGCGTCCACGTCCAGCAGCACGCAGCCCGGGGTCTGCACCACCGCTCGGGAGATGGCATCGATCACCTGGGGACAAAGCCAGGCCTGTGCCTCGGTCTCCCCACGCGGAAAAGGGGGCGGGAGCTTCAGGGGCCGTGCCCGCCCTACCCCCATTCAGACACGACACGGGGCGAGGACCTGGGCATATGGGGGCCGGTGCCCGGGCAGCACCCTCCGGGAGAAACCGAGGCAGGAAGCAGAACCCGGGCGCAGGGGCTCTCAGGGCCCCGAGAAGGTGACCCACAGGCCAAGGTCACAGAGGGGCAGGGCCCCAGCCCACAGGCCACCTGTGTCTGGGGGGGGCAGAGCGTGAAGAGCCCGGAACCTTCTGAGGCAGCAGGAAGGCCTGCCCAGCTCTCTGTGCCTCAGTTTCCTGCAGGTCACATGGGGATGAGAGCGGCGTCCACCTCAGAAGGTGGGGAAGGGAGACGGGGTACCCCCCGGGGACCCTGAAATGGCCCTGGGGGTCGGGCTTCAGGGGCCCTGTTTTCACACAAGAGGCCAAGTGACCCGCCTGGACCCCAGGCCCAGACCTGGGCCAGGACGTGGCTGCCCGCCTGCTGCCACCTTCCTCACCCTTTCCAGAGAAGACAATCCCCAAACCGCACAATGAGCCGCTTTCTCCTTGCCCTGAGCCCCCTACACCGCCCCCCGCCGCCCCCACGTGCCTCACCTCCTGGCTCTTCCCCTCCGAGAAGTTGGGGACACATTCTACCAGCTGGGACATGGTCCAGGCCCTGCTGTAGACGCTCCTCTGGCCAGCAGAGGTGGGAAGGAGGCCAGCAGGGCCTTTATGCCCTCGGGCGGCGCCCCACCCCAGGGCCAGGCTTCTTATTAACCGAGTAGATGGGGGAGGGGCAGAGCCAGGACCCCGAGAGGCTGCCAGCGGAGGGCGAGGACTGAGGCCTCCACCCACGTGGGCGTGGGCTCCGCCGAAGGAAGTGCCTATGACCTGGACCCTCGGGGGAGAGTCCTCAGCAGGCGGCGGCCTCAGGTCAGCCCAGGCTTGAGGCCCAGCTGGGTCCAGGGCCCCCTGGTGACCCTCTGGGTGACCGTACGGTGACCCTCCAGGTCTTTTGTTCCTTGGCAGAACAGCCAAGCCTCAGGGCTGCAGGGGGATGAGAGGGACCATGTGTGAGGCCCCGGCACTGGCCCTGGCTCTCAGCAGAGGGCAGCGCGCCTGGTCGGGCAGGAGAAGGGGCAGGGAGTGAGTGTGTGCAGGTGCGTGTCGCTGCCAGAGGGGCGGGCAGGTGAGGCTCAGCCCTCCCGGCTGCTGGCTCTGCTCCCTGAGGCCAGAGGGTCCCCACAAGGGCGACGCACCCCAGGTCAGCGGCACAGGGCCCTGAGCCCAGAGAGCCAGCTCGAGTCAACGCCGCCTTGAAGTCCTTCGTGATTTTTGAACGGGGGGGGGGTGTTTCCATTCTTCAAAGGCCCACCGATCACATGGTCATCCTGGCAGCACACGGACCCCCACAGACCCCTCCCTCCCAAGAGCAGACTGCACCCATCCATGGTCCTCCCGGAAGCGGGCACCCCACGCGGCCTTTGTGGGGTCAGCATCTGCAGCTGTTTCACCCCTTGCAGTCCCCACAGGGCCAGGAGAGGGGATGCCCAGATCTCTCGGGTCAGCAGCTCTCTGGTCCTTGGGAAGCCCACCCCTCCAGCAGCTGCTCACGGGGACTGGAAGAGGGAGAAGGGCTGGGCGAGCCCAGAGACCCTGGAGGCTAGGGGCAGGCCCGTCATGTCCAGCTGTGGCTCCCCGGGCTGACTGTGGATGAACGTGGGTGATGGCCGTCCTGCCCCCCGGGTCCCAGGAGGGGACGTGGGCACCCTGGCAGCACCTGGTCCTTTGCGAGGGCTCAACCAGGGCAGCTCTCCAAACTCAGGCCCCGACGCCAGGTCCCACCCGAAAGAGCCCGCAGGCCCAGGGGTGGGGGCCCAAAGTGCCCACCACATGGCCCTGCATCCTGCAGAGGGCTACCAGGTGGTGGGGAGTCTCAGCCAGGGTAGTGTCTGGCGGCTGGGAGGCATGAGGTCTGTTATGGGCTGAATTGTGACCCCCGCCCCCAAATTTATATGTCGAAGGCCTAATCCCCAGTGTGACTGTGCCTGGAGACAGGGTCTTTGCAGAGATAATGAGGTTAAAATGAGGTCACTAGAGTGGGCCTGATCCCATAGGAGTGGCATCCTTATGAGATTAGGACACAGACACCCACAGAGAGTGATGACCATGTGAGGACACAGGGAGGAGACGGCTGTCCACATGCCCAGGGGAGAGGCCCCAGGAGGAACCAGCCCTGTTGCACCTGGATCACAGATTTCAGCCTCCAGAATTGTGAGATGATAAATTTCTATTGTTTAAGCCACCCTGTCGGTGGTATTTGTTACAGCACCTGAGCTGACTGAGACAGGGGCCAGTGCATCTGGGACACACAAGGCTGTGACAACCAAGGGACAGGGCGCCCTAGCACCTTCATCCTCATACCTACAGCAGAGAAGGAACCAGGAAGGTGTCCTGACTGCAGAGCCTCAGGGGGTCACCTGCCCTCTCCAGGCTTCAGGAGAGTTGGGGGCCAGAGGGCTCTGGCATGAGTGGGGCTGTGTGTCCTACGGAGGCGGTTCTGGGCCAGGACTTGGTTACGGCTGGGAATGCAAGATGCAGGGACAGGACCCAGTGTGATGCTGGGACCAGTTTTGTTTTGTTTTGTTTTGTTTTGTTTTGTTTTGTTTTCTATCTCAGGGGAGTGGGACCAGTTCTTGGGGGCAGTTTTGAGACATTAAAATTTTTGGTGCTAAAAATAGCTCCTGAATAGGGGACCCTGGAAAGCTCCACCATTTACAGGAAAAAGCCATCTCACCAGCATCCGGTTGCTGGTTTCTACTACCACCTTCCAACCAAAGGGACCAGGACTCTAGATCCCAGAACCAGGCAGAAAATCGACGCCCTTTGCACACTGGCTCCCCTCCCCTGGGGGCTCCTGCTTCCTTGAATCATCTCCCAAGTAAACTGCCTGTCCTGCACCAGCCTCACCGTCAGGGCACACCCACACAGCTGCACGCGGGCACGTGGTTTAAAGCGCTGCAGTCGCTGTCTTGCAATTCCTGACTTTTGAAAAACGGGCCTGTGTTTTCACTCCGCCCTACAAATTCTGCAGCTGCCCTGCCTGCTGCTGAATCCTTGCCCCAGGCTCCACCTTCGGGGAAACCCCCAGCGGGACGGACCGCTGCCCTTCCGAGAGGAGGCACTGCGACCCCAGGGGAGGGTACCAGGCGCCCTGTGTGCTGGCGGGTCCTCGGGGTTGGTGGCCTCGTTCCAAACACAGCGGGGCCTCCGCCCTCAAAGAGCAGCGGTAAAGGAGGAACAGCAAACAGACGACTTTTAATAGAGTGCGACCCGCTGCGCAGGTGTGGGCGGCGGGGCTGGCGGCCGGGCGCCGGCCGGCGTGTCGGGACAGCGCGGGCGGCGGCGTACCGGGCCCTGGCACCCTCAGCGCGCCCTCCGGGGAGCGGACGAGGAGCGCGGCGCCCGGGTTGCAACACGCGTTTATTGCAGGGAAGCGCGGGTCGGCGGGTTCACCAGGCAAAGAGCGGGCAGCCGTCCTCCTTGGAGAGCTCGCACAGGCAGTTGAGCAGAAGCAGCGAGTCGCCCAGGAACTTGGGGGGCACGACGTCGATGACCAACTTGCGCAGGGCGGCCGGGCTGCTGTGCAAAGGGTTGGCGCGCAGGTCGGAACGCTGCTTCAGGATGCCGTAGGTGTTGATGAGGAACTCGCTGAACACGGGGTGCACGGCGCGGTTGTAGCCCAGCCTCTCCAGGCGCGCCGTCAGCGTCAGGTAGCGGTGCGTCACCCCCAGCCGCTTCTTCTCGTCCAGGGACTTGATGGACGTCTGTGGGCACAGGCGCGGGTGGGCGGGCAGAGCCCGGAACCCGCAGGCGGGGCCGTGGAGTGGGGCGGGAGGTGAGGCCCAGGCCCAGGGCCGGGGGCAGGGCAGGGGCTAGATTCCCCCAGCGCAGCTGTGTAGGTGGTGACACTGAGGCCCACAGCCAGGCCCCCACCAGGGGAGCCGTCCCCCAGTTTCCCTGCAGCACACAGTGTCAGGGAAAGCAGGGAGCGGCACCCCAGCCTTGCAGAAGGTGTCTTGCCAGCCAGGGCTGAGCGTCAAAGTACTCCCCGGCCTGGAGCCACTCCTGAGACTGTCCCAAGCCAGGAAGCACAGTGGGGAGCAAAGGGACTCATGGGACCAGCTCATCGTGTCCCCTGGCACATTTGCCTCAGACACCACTCAGGCTCGCCCAGGGCTCCAGCTGTGTGGGCACCACGTGTGATGGGGCGGCAAGGGGACCCTGGGTCAGGGGGAGGGTCCTAGGGCAGCAAGGGGACCCCAGGACAGGGGGAGGGTCCTAGGGTAGGAAGGGGACCCCAGAGCAGGGGGTGTTCTAGGGCAGGGAGGGCCCCCAGGCAGGGAGGCGCACCTGCTTGATCTTCTCAGGGATGTTGGACACAGTGAAGCCATAGAGCCAGGTCACCCCTGGGAAGACATAGGCCAGGATGCGCCAGTCCAGCTGGAAGGCGATCTCCCCAACGATGCGCCCGTCCTTCTCGGTGCTGGCAAAGCTCTGGATCTGTGCGGGGGAGAGGGGGGCGGGCGGGGGCGGGCAGTGAGACAGGCCAGCCAGGACTCGGAGGGTCAGGGGCCACCCACCTTCCTCCTGCCTGTGCTCCAGGGTCCATTTCAGGGAGAGGACCGACCCAAACGCAGACACTGTGGGTTTGCGGTGAAGCCTCGGGAGCCCGGCAGAACCTTCCGCAAGGCCCTGGTTGTGACCTGAGGGGGCACCCTCCTCCCCACTGGCACCTGCCCTCCACTGTGAGGCAAACACAAATTTAAAAGGAAACTTTGAATTTTCTGTTGCCAAAGGGGAAAGAGAGCTTTCCTCTCCCCGTTCTTGGCATGTTCCCTGAGCGCCCTGATCCCAGGTCCTTTCTCCATCCCACCCCCGCTGCCCAGCAAAGATGGGCGTAAACACTTTAAAAGCCTATTTCACAGCCCAGCATTATTTTTCTTGTCCCCGAGTCTGCTCAGCACCCAGTCAAGGTTGACCCCTCAGAGGCCCCAGCCCTGTGACCAGGTGAACTCGGGATGCGCTAGGCGTGTCCCCCACCTGAGGGTGGGGTCTGGTTAACTGAAGGACATGTAAGTAACACATGTGGATCCAGTCTGCGTAGCTACGTGAAATGGTGAGGCTCTGTCTCGGCAGCCTGTGTGCATCGCATGCTGGTCTAGTGCTTAGTCGGTAATAAGACTTTCCTTCGTTGTGAATCGGATTGCTGCGTTGGCAGGAGATTCTAATTTTAATTATTTCCCACCGTCACCCCGGCACATCAACCACCCTCCCCTCCAAAACCTGCTTCCAAATCTCCCCTCCCCACAGCAGTCTCCGATGTCAGCAAGTCTTCCACCTGACAACCGTGATACGATCAATACCCTTCAAAACCACTGTGCTCTTTGAAGATCACACTGCCCACTGTTATCACCAGGTGCACCTGACCTTGAGCGACGGCTGAGTGAGAAAGGGCCTGCCTCACGATGCCCGGGGCACCCTCACTGACCAGGACACGCCCAGCTGGGGGGGCGCGGGCTCTCGGCACAGGATCCTGTGCCTTCCACGCCCTGCCCTTTCTTCCCCACGGGAGACATTTAATAACGTGCCCGTTTCTAAAGCTTTTCCCAAAGCCTTGCAACCGTCAAACCCGCCCATGATCCAAACCCCTTCCAAGGGTGTTGGATGGTGTAGCCCTGCCAGGTCCGCCCACCAGGCGGGCAGTGCACAAACGGGATGGGTGCTCCGCGTGGAGAGCTGGCCCCCTGGTCCTGTTACCCACAGACACCTGTGCCCACCGAAGGCTCAGGACCCCCAGCACACAGAGAGGTCGGCCTGACTCCCCACCCATGCTGGCAGGGCTCAGTGGCCCAGAGAGTTGCTGAACTGCTCCTGCGGGCTGTGTGGGCATGAGCGCTGGGCTCCAGGACCAACCCTGCCCGTGACCTCGGGCAGCCGTTCTGCTTCCCTCGGCCCCATGCTGTGACTGTCCACACAGCCCCCCATCCCAGAACCCCGCCCGGTCACTCTCCATAGGAACGTGATTGCCAGTCAGCACGGGCTTATCAAGGCCAGGTATCGGCAGCCTCCTCCTCTGTGGACACCAGGAGAGGCTGGGGGGGACATCCGTCCTTCTGCGCCCTCAGCCGGGCCTGTGCAGGTGCTGAGCGGGGAGGACGAGGCCAAACTCAGAACAGTCCGGGTCTCAGGGGATGTGGGCCGGGCAGATGGGTGGGCCAGCAGAGGGGCCGAGGGGGTGTGGGTGCCCGGGGCAGAGGGCCTCCCCTGAGCCACAAGACCAAGAGCCCTGTGAGGGCCCTGGGGACACAAGGTCACAGGGTTGGGGGCCGCAGAGAGCCAGGTGTCCGAGGGCCCAGGAGAAACGCTCCCTGTGGAGACAAGGAGCCACAGAGGGTGTCGAGAAAGTAATCTGGGGGCTGCGGCTGGAGCGGCAGGATAGGCTCTGGACTCGGGGTTAAACCGGGGGTGACGGGGAGGTTCCTGGTAACAGGGGCTCGGACCCCCTCAGAGGGGCCCTCAAGGCCCCGAGCAACCAACCCAGCTGAGGCCGGGCTGCTTCCGTTCCCTCCTCCAGGAGCATCTCTGGTCCTTCCGTGGTTTGACTTATCCTCACGCTGAGCCTGCGAGGGGCCTCAGACTCCACTTACACACAAAGGAACGGAGGTTGAGGGGCTCGCTGCTTCCCAATGACTTTTAACTCTTTTTATTGAGATGTAATTCACATTATAAAATTCACTCTTTTCAAATATGCAATCCAGTGGCTTTTAGTATATTCACCAAGTCGTATAACCATCACCACAGTCTACAAAACCCTGTACCCAACTAGCACTCACTCACAGTTCACCCTGCAGCCACACATCCACTTTCTGACCCTATGGATTTATCTACTCTGGACATTTCATATCAGTGGAATCACATAATATGTGGTCTTTCGTGACTGGCTTCATTCACCCAGCATGTTTTCTTGGCACATCCATGTTGTAACGTGTGTCAGGACTTCAGTCCTATTTATGGCTGAATAACATTCCATTGTATGGATACAGCACATTCTGTTTATCCATTCCTCCAATGATAGGCATCTGGGCGGTTTCCACTTGTTGGCTAATATGAATAATGCTGCTATGAATGCTCGTATAAACATTTTTGTGTGGACAAACGTTTTCAAGTCTTTTGGTGATATACCTAGGAATGAAATAGCTGGGACACGAGGTAACTCTATGTCTAACTTTTTGAGGAACTGCCAAACTGTTTTCCACAGTGGCAACGTGCGTAGGTTCCAATTCACGAACCTGCATCCCCTGCATCGGCAGGCGGACTCCCAACCACTGCACCACCAGGGAAGCCCTGTCCGTCTTTTTTATTATAACCATCCTGGTGGATGTGAAGTGGTGTCTCACTGCAGTTTTCATTTGCATTTCGCTGATGGCTGAGGATATTGAACATCTTGTCACGTGCTTATTGGCCATTTGTCTGCCTTCTTTGGGGAAATGTCTATTTAAATTCTTTGCCCATTTTTAATCGGATTGTTTGTCTTTTACTGAGGAGTTGTAAGTGTTCTTATATATTCTGGATACTGTTCCCTTATCGGATACATGATTTACCCGTATTTTCTCCCATTCCGTGGGTTGACTTTTCACTTTCTTGAAATGTTCCTTTGAAACACTGAAGTGTTTACCTTTGATAAAGTCTGATATATATGTTTTTTCTTTTGTTGCTCATGCCTTTGGTGTCACAGCTATGACTCTATTGCCAAATCCAAGGTCATAAGAGTTACGTCTATGTTTCTTCTTTTAAGAGTTTTATGGTTTTAGGTCTTTTAAGTCTTTGATCTATTTTTAGTTAATTTTCGTACTTTGTGTCAAGTCCAACTTCATTATTTTGCACCTGAACATCCACTTTCCCAGCACCGCTTGTTGAAAAGACACTTCTCTTCCCACTGAATTGTCTTGGAACCCTTGTCAAAGATCAAACCTGTAAATGCATGGGTTTATCTCTGGACTTATTCTATTTCATTGACTTATATGCCTGTTCTTATGCCAGTACCATGCTGTTGATTACTGTAACTTTATAGTAAATTTTGAAATTCGGAAATGTGTGTCCTCCGATTTTATTCTCCTTTTTCAAGATTGCTTTGCCTATTCTGAGTCCCATGCATTTCCATACAAATTTTAGGATCAGCATGTCAATTTCTGCAAAGGAGCCAGGTGGGATTTTGATAAGGATTTGCATTGAGATTTGTGGATCAATTTGGGGAGTTTTGCCATCTTGATAATATTAAGTCTTTTAAGCCATGACTGCAAGATTTTTTCCATTTATTTAGGTCTTAATTTCTTTCAACCATGTTTTATAGTTTCCAGTGTTCTCCTTCCTTAATCACTTAGCAGTGCTGTAGAAGGTACCCAGGAACTAAAGCTGAGAACCAGATACACTGCACAGGAACATGTTAGGGAAAATGGGGCCCACAGGGGAGCAGGGTGCAAACTCCCCCTTCCGTATTAATACATTTATCTCATCAGGAATCAGTCTTTCTCCCTGCTTCCCTCTCTCCCTAAAGTATAAATTAGGTGGAAAAAACGAGCTACACCTGAGAGGATCTAGAAATCATGTCTAGCCAACTTGGGCCTTCCAAGATCCAGCCAAAAACCTATTCCTCAAAGAAAAAAAGTCAGTAAGATTGATAAACCTCAATCCAGACTTCTTACAGAAAAAAAGAAGACAAAAATTACCACTATCAGAAATGAGAGATGGCATCACCACAGATTTTACAGACATTAAAAGGATAAAAATGTAATATTAACAACAACTTTATGCCAATAAATTTAACAACTTGGATGAAATGAACCAATTCCTTAAAAGATACAAAAGCTCACTTTTGTATCTTTTTTTGTGAGTGAACTACCAAATCTCACTCAAGAAGAAATTTTTAAAAATTTGAATAGCCTTATATCAACTAAGGAAATTGAATTTGTCGGGGTGGGGAGAGAATGTTCCCACAGAGAAAATGCAGCGCTCAGATGGAGTCAGTGGTGAATTTTACGAGACACCTAAGGAATACATAATGCCAATTCTACACAGACTCATCTAGATAATTAAAGAGAATGGAACACTTTCTTCCTCATTCACTGAGGCTGACATTAACCCAATATCAGAGTCAAAAAAATGACATTATAAGAGAACTACAGACCAATATCCCTCACAGACTGCAAAAATTCTTAACCAAAATTTAGTAAATTGAATCAAACAATACAAAAAAGTATAACACATCGTGACCAAGTGAGGTTTATCTCAGTAATGCAAGGTTGGTTTATAATTCAAAAATCAATCAATGTTATTTACCATATTAACAAACTACAAGTGAAAACCAAATGCTCATCTCAATAGGTGCAGAAAAAGCATTCAACAAATTCCAAAATACATCCAGGATAACTCTAAGCAAACAAGGAATTAAAGGGAACTTCCTCAAGCTGGTGGAGGGCATCTACAAACCTTAGCTAACATCATACTTAATGGTGACAGACTGAATGCTTTCCCCCTAAATCCAAAAAAGACAAGAATGCCCACTGTCACCATTTCTGTTCAACACTGTTCCAGCCAACGCAATAAGACGAGAAAAAGAAATTAAAGGCATACGGATTAGAAATGAAAAAATAACTTTGTCTTTATTCACAAATGACATGATATCTATCCTAAGGAATCTTAAAAAAAAAAAAAAACTACTAGAACAAATACGTGAGTTCAGTTAAGTTGCAAGGTACAAGGTTCTATTTGTCAGGATTCTCTAGAGAAACAGAAACAGAACCATGTGTGGTGTGTGTGTGTGTGTGTGTGTGTGTGTGTGTGTGTGTGTGTGTGATTATGAAAACTGACAAATCCCAAGATCTGTGAGGGTGAGTCATCAAGCTGGAGGCTCAGAAGAGCTGATGATATAGTCTCAGTCTGAGCTCAAGGTCTGAGAAACAAGAGAATCAATGGTGTGGTTCCAGTTCAAAGGACTGGAGGCATGAGAGCTGAGATTTCAGTTGCAATCCAAAGGCAGTCAGGCAGGAGGAATTCCCTCTTACTTAGGAGAGAGTCAGCCTTTTTGCCCTATTCAGGCCTTCAACTGATTGGATGAGGCCCACCCACAGTAAGGAAGTCAATCTACTTTACTCAGTCTATTGATTTAAATATTAAACTCATCCAGAAACATCCTCACAGAAATACCCAGAATAATGTTTGACCAAATATCTGGGCACCTAATGGCCCAGTCAAGTTGACAAATAAAATTAACCATCATGGGGTCAATATACAAAACCAATTGTGTTACTATATACTAGAAACAATCAGAAATTCATATTGATAAAAACAATACTATTTATTTTTCAGCATCAAAAACATGAAATACTAAGGGATAAATTCAACAAAAATGTACAAGATCTGTACACAGAAAACTATAAAATATTGCTGAGCAATATTTTTTTTAACTTATTTATTTATCTATTTATTGGAGGAGTTGGGTTTTCGTTGTGGTGTGTGGGCTTCTCGTTGCAGTGGCTTCGCTTGTTGCGGAGCGCGGACTCTAGGTGCGCGGGCTTCAGTAGTTGTGGCACATGGGCTCAGTAGTTGTGGCTCACGGGCTCTAAAGTACAGGCTCAGTAGTTGTGGCACATGGGCTTAGGTGCTTTGCGGTATGTGGGATCTTCCCAGACCAGGGCTCGAACCCGAGTCCCCTGCATTGGCAGGCGGATTCTTAACCACTGCTCCACCAGGGAAGTCCCGAGGGCATGTTGCCTCCCCGTCGGGGAATCGAACCCCGGTCTCCCGCGTGACAGGCGGGGACACTCACCACTATACTAATGAGGACAGCGGCTTGAGCGATATTTTTTAAGAACTAAATAAGTGGAGAGATATATAGGCATACCTTGGATATATTGCTGATTCAGTTCCAGACCACCACAATAAAGCAAAATATCACACTAAAGCAAGTCACATGATTTTTTTTTGGTTTTTTCAGTGCACATAAAATTAGTTTTACACTATACTGTAGTCTATAGTGTGCAATAACATTATGTCCAAAAAAAAAAAACCAATGTACATACCTTAATTTTAAAATATTTTGTTGCTAAAAAGTGCTAACCAGGGTTTCCCTGGTGGCGCAGTGGTTGAGAGTCTGCCTGCCGATGCAGGGGACACGGGTTCATGCCCCGGTCCGGGAAGATCCCACATGCCGCGGAGCGGCTGGGCCCGTGAGCCATGGCCGCTGAGCCTGCGCGTTCGGAGCCTGTGCTTCCGCAACGGGAGAGGCCACAACAGTGAGAGGCCCGTGTACTGAAAAAAAAAAAAAATATGCTAACCATCATTTGAGCCTTCAGTGAGTCACAGCCTTTTTGCTGGGGAGGGCCCCTGCCTCAGTGCTGATGGCTGCTGACTGACCAGGGTGGTGGTTGCTGAAGGCTGGGGCTGGTGTGGCAATTTCTTTAAAAAGGTAACAGTGAAGTTTGACACATTGACTGCGCCTCATTTCAAGAATAATTCCTCCGTAGCATGCAATGTTGTTTCATAGCATTTCACCCACAATAGAACTTCTTTCAAAATTAAAGTTAATCCTCTCAAACCCTGCTGCTACTTTATTGACTAAGTTTATGTAATGTTCTAAATCCTTTGTTGTCATTTCAACAATCTTTACAGCATCTTCACCAGGAGTAGATTCCATTTCAAGAAACCACTTTCTTAGCTCATCCATAAAAAGCAGCTCCTCATCTATGAAGGCTTTATCCTGAGATTGCAGCAAGTCAGTCACATCTCAGGCTCCACTTCTGATTCTAGTTCTCCTGCAGTTTCCACCACATCTGCAGTTATTTCCCCCACTAAGGTCTTTTTTTTTTTTTTTTAAATAATCGAATATTAGGGTTTTGTTTTGTTTTGTTTTTGGCTGCATCGGGTCTTCGTTGCTGCGCCCAGGCTTTCTCTAGTTGCGGTGGGCAGGGGCTACTCTTTGTTGCGGTGCGAGGGCTTCTCATTGAGGTGGCTTCTTTTATTGCGGAGCACGGGCTCTAGGCGTGCGGGCTTCAGTAGTTGTGGTGTGCGGGCTCAGTAGTTGCGGCGCACGGGCTTAGTTGCTCCACAGGATGTGGGATCTTCCAGAACCAGGGCTCGAAACCGTATCCCCTGCATTGGCAGGTGGATCCTTAACCACTGCGCCACCAGGGAAGCCCCACACTGAGGTCTTGAACCCCTCAAAGTCATCCATGAGGGTTGGTACCAACTTCTTCCAAACTCCTGTTAATGTTGATATGTTGACCTCTTCCCGTGAATCATGAATGTTCTTAATGGTGTCTAGAATGATGAATCATTTCCAGAAGGCTTCAGTTGACTTTGCCCCGATCCCTCAGAGGAATCACTGTCTGTGGTGGCTGTAACCTTACGAAATGTATTTCTTCAATAATAAGACCTGAAAGTCAAAATGACTCCTTGATCCATGGGCTGCAGGATGGATGTTGTGTTAGCAGGCATGAAAACAACCTTTATCTCATTGTGCATCTCCATCAGAGCTCCAGGGTGACCAGGTGCATTGTCGATGGGCAGTAATATATTGAAAGGAATCTTTTTTTCTAAGCAGTAGGTCTCAGTAGGGGACTTGAAATATTCAGTAAACCATTTTGCAAACAGATGTGCTGTTATCCAGGCTTTGTTGTCCATTTATAGAGCACAGGCAGGGTGCTCTTAGGATTTTCAGATGATAAATGCATAATTCTTAAGGGCCTTAGGATTTTCAGAGGATAAACGAGCACTGGCTTCAACTTCAAGCCACCAGCTGCATTAGCCCCTAACAAGAGAGTCAGCCTGTCCTTTGAAGCTTTGAAGCCAGGCAGTGACTTCTCCTAACTGTAAAGTCCTAGATAGAAGCTTCTTCCAACAGAAGACTGTTTCGTCTACATTGAAAATCGGTTGTGTAGTGAAGCCACCTTCACGAATGATCTTACCTGGACCTTCTGGACAACGGCTGCAGCCTCCACATCAGCACTTGCTGCTCCACCTGGCACTTTCATGTCACGGAGGCGGCTTCTCTCCTTAAACCTCATGAACCGCCCTCTGCTGGCTTCAAACTTCTCTTCTGCACCTTCCTCACCTCTCTCGGCCTTCACAGAATTGGGGAGAGTTAGGGCCTTGCTCCGGATTAGGCTTTGACCGAAGGGAATGTTGTGGCTGGTTTGATCCTCTATCCAGACCACTGAAACTTTCTCCATATCAGCAATAAGGCTGTTTCACTTTCTTATCATTCGGGTGATCACTGTAGCACTTTAATTTCCTCCAGAACTTTCCTTTGCCTTCACAGCTTGGCTAACTGTTTGGCACAAGAGACCCAGCTTTGGCCCTTCTCGGCTTTTGACCTGGATTCCTCACTCAGCTTCATCATTTCTAGCTTGTGGTTTAAAGTGAGAGACATGTGACTCTTCCTTTCACTTGAACACTTAGAGGCATGCAGGGTTATTAAGTGGCCAGTTTCAATATTGTTTTGTCTTAGGGAATAGGGAGGCCTGAGGAGAGGGAGAGACAGGGGAGGGCTGGTAGCTGGAGCAGTCAGAACACCCACAACATTTACGCATTAAGTTTACCGTCTTGTATGCGCCTTGGTGTCCCAAAACAGTTATAATAGTAACATCAAAGAAGAGCACTGATCGGGAGATCAGCTCGGTGCTTTGTGACCACCTAGAGGGGTGGGATAGGGAGGGTGGGAGGGAGGGAGACGCAAGAGGGAAGAGAGATGGGAACATATGTATATGTATAAGTGATTCACTTTGTTATAAAGCAGAAACTAGCACACCATTGTAAAGCAATTATACTCCAATAAAGATGTAAAAAAAAAAAAAGACCACTGATCAAAGATCACCACAACAAAGATAATAATGATGGAAAAGTATGAAATATTGCAAGAATTACCAAAACGTGACACACAGACATTAAGTGAGCAAATGCTCTTGGAGAAATGGTGCCAATAGACTTGTTCCACATTGGGCTGCCACAAACCTTCAATTTGTAAAAAATGCCATATCTGTGAAGCACACATAAAGCAAAACGAAATTGAGCTATTTGTAATGAGGTGGATAGATCTAGAGTCTGTCATACGGAGTGAAGTAAGTCAGAAAGAGAAGGACAAATACCGTATGCTAACACATATATATGGAATTTAAGAAAAAAAATGTTATGAAGAACCTAGGGGTAAGACAGGAATAAAGACAGAGACCTACTGGAGAACAGACTTGAGGATATGGGGAGGGGGAAGGGTGAGGTGTGTTAGGGCGAGAGAGAGACATGGACATATATATACTAACAAACGTAAGGTAGATAGCCAGTGGGAAGCAGCCGCATGGCACAGGGAAACCGGCTCGGTTCTTTGTGGCTGTCTGGAGGGGTGGGATAGGGAGGGTGGGAGGGAGGGAGACAAAGAGGGAAGAGATATGGGAACATATGTATATGTATAACTGACTCACTCTGTTATAAAGCAGAAACTAACACACCATTGTAAAGCAATTATACCTCAATAAAGATGTTAAAAAAAAAAAAAAAAAAAAAAAAGATACGCCAGTACAGTGTCCACACATCTGAAGATTCGATATTGTTACAATGCCATTTCTCTGAAAAGTGACCTGGAGGTCCAGGACAATTCCAATCAAAATGCCAGCAAGGTTTTTTTGTAGAAATGGGCAGGTTGATTCTAAACTTCATACGGAAGAACCTAGAATAGCCAGAACAACTTTGACAAAAAGAACAAAGTTGAAGAACTTACACTACCTGACTTACAGTCTTACTATAAAGCTACAGTCATTGAGACAGTGTGTATTGGAATCGATACTGACGCAGATAAACGCAGCAGCACAGAGCCCGGACCGCGCTCCCCAGCAGCGTCTCCCACCCCGCACCACCCCTGGCCCACTGTACCGTTAAGGGAGAAGCTCTTCCTGGCCCTGTCCCCGGAGGGCAGGCTGCTCTCCAAGAAGCACCCCACCTCCCTGGGCTCCAGCAGGCTCTTGTCCGTCAGCCGCTCCTGCAAGGGACTCAGGAGTGGGGACAGCTTCCGGTCAGAGCCGCGGGGCGCAGACAGCTCTGGGGAGCTGCGGGAATTCTTGAAGGGCCCCTGGGAGGAGGTCGCACAGCCCGGGAGGCATCGTCCTCGCTGGAGAGGGGTGCGTGTGAGCACAGCAGATGCTCCAGGAGGGACGCCTGCAGCTGCGAAGGCGCATCAGGGCCACGGTTGAACCTTCCCAAGTCTGGAGCTGGGGCGGGGAGGAGAGACCGTTTCCGGAACACGCACACACCCTGCCCCGGTTCCGACACCTGCTCCCGTTTACGCTTTGGAGGGGGTGACAGACACGTGGGTGAAACAGCTATGGGCGCCGGCGTCCAAGGACACCAGCAGCCTTAGGTTCGTGGGCACAGTGAGCGTGGGTGCCTCTGACGCCTCCTCCAACCTGTGCATCCACACACTATGACAGTGACTTTCATGTGCTTCTTAAATTTTACATAAATTGTATCATCTGAAACATGTTTTATCCTGAAACTTCTCTTTTTTTGAGACTTATCCACATTGACTGAGTCATTTGGTAGCTCACTGGTTCATTTAACCATTTCCCGGCACACGTGCACACACACTTGCACACAGACAGACACAGATTTTTTTAACCATCATCCCGCCGAGGCATGTGGGGCTGTTTCCAAATTTCCTTGTAAAAGCAAAGCCATGATCAGTGCCCCTCGATGTGCATCCCCTGCCAAACACACAGCCCACAAACTGTCAACGGGACACGCCTCAGGAACTTAACAAGGCTGAGGCATCAAGTGTCCCCAGAGCTGGATTATTCCTCTGGCTCAGCCCCAGAGGAGCCTGGAGCCCTGTGCTCGGGACGCAAATATTCCGAGGGGAGGTGGGCTGTTCCAGCAGTGGGCAGGGGCTGGAAAAACTCACCTCATGGACTTGAGGAAGAGCCACATCTATGACCCAGTTTTAAAGGGATTGTTGTGTGGCCAGGTGGGTTTGCACTTTTCATTTAGTTTCTATTTAGTGAATTGAAATTCCCTTCTGTTATTCCCAAGCCTTAATAAACTTCTGTTAAACGTTAAAAAAAAAATTTATTTAATCCTCAATGAAGTCCAAATTTTCAGGTCACATTACAATAAAACTGTAAATGAAAAATGAGAGTCAACAGAAAACTCCATCTCCTCAGAATTAAAAGCATTCTCTTACGTAATGATCAGATCAAGGAGGAAATAAAAATAGGAAGAAAATGATTATTGAAAAATACTGAAAATCAGAACACTATATATACTACGACATCAGTACATTTAAAACTGTATTTAGGCGGACTCTGGGAGGGCTCATGCCAAGGAGCACTTTCCAGAACTCCTGCTGCCAGTGTCCTTGTCCTCACAGTGAGACACAGCCACCCACACCTCTGCAGGAGACCCTCCAACACTAGCAGGATTTCAGAGAGGAGTTAACATGTAACGGGAAGAACTCTGCTCTCAGTTTGAAGACCGGGTTTTCGATCAGCAGTGGTCCCTTGGTATCATTAGATTGACTATTGATTCATTTTCGTCTATATCAGTCAAGATCTATCATCGGAGTTTCTGATGCTGCTGACTCTACATCTCAACCTGGATGTTTTAAGAGCATTACAAACTGAGCAAGTCTGAAAATGAACTGGTGGATAAAAGTGATCATCTAAATTCTCCTCAGGAGAGAGCAGACTGCAGAAGCAAGAAGAACTACAATCCTGCAGCCTGTGTAACAAAAACCACATTCACAGAAAGATAGACAAGGTGAAAAGGCAGAGGGCTATGTACCAGATGAAGGAACAAGACAAAACCCCAGAAAAACAATTAAATGAAGTGGAGACAGGAAACCTTCCAGAAAAAGAATTCAGAATAATGATAGTGAAGATGATCCAGGACCTCGGAAAAAGAATGCAGGCAAAGGTCGAGAAGATGCAAGAAATGTTTAACAAAGACCTAGAATAATTAAAAAACAAACACCTAGAAAAATTAAAGAACAAACAAACAGAGATGGGTAATACAATAACTGAAATGAAAAATACACTAGAAGGATGAATAGCAGCAAAACCGAGGCAGAACGGATAAGTGAACTGGAAGACAGAGTGGTGGAATTCACTGCTGCGGAACAGAATAAAGAAAAAAGAATGAAAAGAAATGAAGACAGCCTAAGAGATCTCTGGGACAACATTAAAATGCACCAACATTCACATTATAGGGGTCCCAGAAGGAGAAGAGAGAGAGAAAGGACCTGAGAAAATATTTGAAGAGACTATAGTTGAAAACTTACCTAACATGGGAAAGGAAATAGCCCCCCAAGTCCAGGAAGCACAGAGAGTCCCATACAGGATAAACCCAAGGAGAAACATGCCAAGACACATAGTAATCAAATTGGCAAAAATTAAAGACAAAGAAAAATTATTGAAAGCAACAAGGGAAAAACGACAAATAACATACAAGGGAACTCCCATAAGGTTAACAGCTGATTTCTCAGAAGAAACTCTACAAGCCAGAAGGGAGTGGCATGATATATTTAAAGTGATGAAATGGAAGAACCTACAACCAAGATTACCGTACCCAGCAAGGATCTCATTCAGATTCGATGGAGAAATCAAAAGCTTTACAGACAAGCAAAAGC
>NW_006779129.1:436325-443089 GCF_000442215.2 Lipotes vexillifer | reverse complement strand
ATTTAATTGATATTTATAGGACATTCCATCCAAAAACAGCAGATTACACTTTCTTCTCAAGTGCACATGGAACATTCTCCAGGATAGATCACATCTTGGGTCACAAATCAAGCCTCAGTAAATTTAAGAAAATTGAAATCATATCAAGCATCTTTTCTGACCACAATGCTATGAGATTAGAAATGAATTACAGGGAAAAAATGTAAAAAACACAAACACACGGAGGCTAAACAATACGTTACTAAATAACCAAGAGATCACTGAAGAAATCAAACAGGAAATCAAAAAATACCTAGAGGGCTTCCCCGGTGGCACAGTGGTTGGGAGTCCGCCTACCAGTGCAGGGGGCGCGGGTTCGTGCCCCAGTCCAGGGGTGAAGGACACTACATAATGATCAAGGGATCAATCTAAGAAGAAGATATAACAATTATAAATATATACGCACCCAACATAGGAGCACCTCAATGCATAAGGCAATTGCTAACAGCTATAAAAGAGGAAATCAACAGTGACCCAATAATAGTCGGAACTTTAAAACCTCACTTACACCAATGGACAGACCATCCAGACAGAAAATTAATAAGGAAACACAAGCTTTAAATGACACAAGAGACCAGATAGATAAAAAAAAAAAAAAAATACCTAGAGACAAAAGACAATTAAAACATGACAATCCAAAACTTTGGGATGCAGCAAAAGCAGTTCTGAGAGGGAATTTTATAGCTATACAAGCCTATCTCCAGAAACAAGAAAAATCTCAAATAAACTAATAGCATCTTTTCTGACCACAACGTTATGAGATTAGAAATCAATTACAGGGGAAAAAATGTAAAAAAACACAAACACATGGAGGCTATACAGCACATTACTAAATAACCAAGAGACCACTGAAGAAATCAAAGAGTAAATCAAAAAATACCTAGAGACAAATTACGATGGAAACACGATGATCCGAAACCTACGGGATGCAGCAAAAGCAGTTCTAAGAGAGAATTTTATAGCAATACAAGCCTACCTCAAGAAACAAGAAAAATCTCAAATAAACTAACTAATCTTACACCTAAAGGAACTAGAGAAAGAAGAACAAACAAAACTCAAAGTTAACAGAAGGAAAGAAATTGTAAAGATCAGAGCAAAGATCAATAAAACTAAAAGCTGGTTCTTTGAGAAGATAAACAAAATTGATAAAACCTTAGCCAGCCTCATCAAGAAAAAGAGGGAGAGGACTCAAATCAATAAAATTAGAAATGGAAAAGGAGAAGTTCCGACAGACTCCGCAGATAATTTAGAGAAGAGCTAACACCTATTCTTCTCAAACTCTTCCAAAAAACTGCAGAGGAAGGAACACTCCCAAACTCATTCTATGAGGCCGCCATCACCCTGATGCCAAAACCAGACAAAGATACTACAAAAAAAGAAAATTACAGACCAGTATCACTGATGAATATAGATGCAAAAATCCTCAACAAAATACTAGTAAACAGAATCCAAAGGTGAATTCTATCAAACATTTAGAGAAGAGCTAACACCCATCCTTCTCAAACTCTTCCAAAAAATTGCAGAGGAAGGAACACTCCCAAACTCATTCTACGAAGCCACCATCACCCTGATACCAAAACCAGACAAAGATATTACAAAGAAAGAAAATTACAGACCAAAATCACTGATGAATCTTCCAACAAACAAAAGTCCAGGACCAGATGGCTTCACAGGTGAATTCTATCAAACATTTAGAGAAGAGCTAACACCCATCCTTCTCAAACTCTTCCAAAAAATTGCAGAGGAAGGAACACTCCCAAACTCATTCTATGAGGCCACCATCACCCTGATACCAAAACCAGACAAAGATACTACAAAAAAAGAAAATTACAGACCAATATCACTGATGAATATAGATGCAAAAATCCTCAACAAAATACTAGTAAACAGAATCCAAAAACACATTCAAAGGATCATACACCATGATCAAGTGGGATTTATCCCAGGGATGCAAGGATTCTTCAACATACGTAAATCAATCAGTGTGATACACCATATTAACAAATTGAAGAATAAAACCCATATGATCATCTCAATAGATGCAGAAAAAGCTTTTGACAAAATTCATCACCCATTTATGATAAAAACTCTCCAGAAAATGTGCATAGAAACCTACATCAACATAATAAAGGCCATATACGACAAAACCACAGCAAACATCATTCTCAATGGTGAAAAACTGAAAGCATTTCCTCTAAGATCAGGAACAAGAGAAGGATGTCCGCTCTCACCACTATAATAGCCCGTGCTCCGCAACGGGAGAGGCCACAACAGTGAGAGGCCCGCGTACCGAAAAAAAAAAAAACTCTACAGAAAGTGTGCATAGAAGGAACCTACCTCAACATAATAAAGGCCATATATGACAAACCCACAGCAAACATCATTCTCAATGGTGAAAAACTGAAAGCATTTCCTCTAAGATCAGGAACAAGACAAGGATGTCCACTCTCACCACTATTATTCAACATAGTTTTGGAAGTCCTAGCCACGGCAATCAGAGAAGAAAGAGAAATAAAAGGAATACAAATTGGAAAAGAAGAAGTAAGACTGTCACTGTTTGCAGATGACATGATACTATACATAGAGAATCCTAAAGATGCCACCAGAAAACTACTAGAGCTAATCAATGTATCTGGTAGAGTTGCAGGATACAAAATTAATGCACAGAAATCTCTTGAATTCCTATACACTAATGATGAAAAATCTGAAAGAGAAATCAAGGAAACACTCCAATTTACCGTTGCAACAGAAAGAATAAAATACCTAGGAATAAACCTTTCTAGGGAGACAAAAGACCTGTATGAAGAAAACTATAAGACACTGATGAAAGGAATTAAAGATGATACCAACAGATGGAGAGATATACCATGTTCTTGGATTGGAAGAATCAATATTGTGAAAATGACTATACTACCCAAAGCAATCTACAGATTCAATGCAATCCCTATCAAATTACCAATGGCATTTTTACAGAACTAGAACAAAAAGTCTTAACATTTGTAGGGAGACACAAAAGACCCTGAATAGCCAAAGCAATCTTGAGGGAAAAAAAACTGAGCAGGAGGAATCAGACTCCCTGACTTCAGACTATACTACAAAGCTACAGTCATCAAGACAATATGGTACTGGCACAAAAACAGAAACATAGATCAATGGAACAGGATAGAAAGCCCAGAGATAAATCCACATACCTATGGTCAACTAATCTGTGACGAAGGAGGCAAGGATATACAGTGGAGAAAAGACAGTCTTTTCTCCACTGGACAGCTACATGTAAAAGAATGAAATTAGAACACTCCTTAACACCATACACAAAAATAAACTCAAAATGGATTAGAGACCTAAATGTAAGACCGGACACTATAAAACTCTTAGAGAAAAACATAGGAAGAACACTCTTTGACAAAAATCACAGCAAGATCTTTTTTGATCCACCTCCTAGAGTAATGGAAATAAAAACAAAAATAAACAAATGGGACTTAATGAAACTTAAGAGCTTTTGCAAAGCAAAGGAAACTACAAACAGGACGAAAAGACAACCCTCAGAATGAGAGAAAATATTTTCAAATGAATCAACGGACAAAGGATTAATCTCCAAAATATATAAACAGCTCATGCAGCTCTATACTAAAAAAAACAAACAACCCAATGAAAAAATGGACAGAAGACCTAAATAGACATTTCTCCAAAGAAGACATACAGATGGCCAAGAAGCACATGAAAAGCTGCTCAACATCACTAATCATTAGAGAAATGCAAATCAAAACTACAATGAGGTATCACCTCACACCAGTTAGAATGGGCATCATCAGAAAATCTACAAAAAACAAATTCTGGAGAGGGTGTGAAGAAAAGGGAACCCTCTTGCACTGTTGGTGGGAATGTAAAGCAATACAGCCACTATGGAGAACAGTATGGAGGTGTCTTAAAAAACTAAAAATAGAATTACCATATGACCCAGCAATCCCACTACTGGGCATATACCCAGAGAAAACCATAATTCAAAAAGACACATGCACCCCAATGTTCATTGCAACACTATTTACAATAGCCAGGAAGCAACCTAAATGCCCATTGACAGAAGAATGGATAAAGAAGATGTGGTACATATATACAATGGAATATTACTCAGCCACAAACAGGAACGAAACTGGGTCATTTGTAGAGACGTGGATGGATCTAGAGGCTCTCATACAGAATGATGTAAGTCAGAAAGAGAAAAACAAATATCATATATTAATGCATATATGTGGAGCCTAGAAAAATGGTACAGATGAACCGGTTTGCAGGGCAGAAATAGAGACACAGATGTAGAGAACAAATGTATGCACAGCAAGAGGAGAAAGTGGTGGGCGGGGGTGGTGGTGTGATGAATTGGGAGATTGGGATTGACATATATACACTAATGTGTATAAAATGGATAACTAATAATAACCTGCTGCATAAAAATATAAATAAAATTAAATTAAAAAAAATTTTTTAAACCCCATATTTAGAAGGACCTCCCTGGTGTCACAGTGGTTAAGAATCCGCCTGCCAATGCAGGGGACATGGGTTCAAGCCCTGGTCCGGGAAGTTTCCACATGCTGCAGAGCAAGGAAGCCCTTGCGCTCTAGAGCCTGCAAGCCACAACTACTGAGCCCATGTGCCGCAACTACTGAAGCTCACACGCTTAGATTCCATGCTCTGCAACAAGAGAAGCCATGCAATGAGCAGTCCATGCACCGCAACAAAGAGTAGCCCCCGCTCACCACAACTAGAGAAAGCCTGCATGCAGCAACAAAGACCCAACGCAGCCAAAAGATAAATTAAAAAAAAATACTTTATAAAACAAAAAACTGTATTTAGAGTGAAATTGGTAACTTAAATCCTTTAATTACTTCTAAAACAGCACCAAAAAATTAAACATTCATATGGGAATGAACTCTTGAAGAAAGAAAAAGTTAGAAAATAATAAAAATGGCAGCAGAAATAAACTCAAAACAGCTCTAGGGAAAGTCCAATGAGATAGCGAAACTGTGGAAAGCTACTTTAGAGAAACAGAAAACATAAAGGAATAAAATTGGAAATGAGAAAAATGATATAAGAATGACTAGGAAGATAATGTTTAAATTATAAAAGTATTGATATTATATACAATTGAATATAAATTGAAAATTTTAATAAAAGGAGAGATCATCTGGGAAATTATTTTAAATGACTCAGAAGTAGAAAACCTAAATGGACCAATAAGCAAAAATGAAAAACCTAGAAGTTACAGAATAATTATGCTGCAAAGGGCTGCAGGCCTGGGTGATTGGTTGGTGAGTGAGTTCTTTCAAGTTCCCAAACAATTCACAATCCCTACATCATATAAATGAGGTTGGAACACTGAAAAAATTAAAAGATGCTGGATTATTAAAGTTATAAATTGTCACAACTCTGATATCAAATCCCTGCAAAGACAGCCCACAGAAAGAAAACTGTAGCCCAGATTCATGTAGGAACAGAGTCCAGAGATCCTAAGCAAAGCCCCAGCCAAACAGATGCCACAACAGACACAGCTCAGACCCAGGACCCACGGGGTCTCTCAACGAAGCAGCTTAACAAGACCCCACAGACGAGCATGAGGAGCAGCTGAGGGCACTTCCGCCGATGCCGAAACGAGCTCATAAAAACTCTTTATTGAAATCAGAGGCTTTCAGTTTTTTTTTTTTTTTTTTTCTTTTTTTTTTTGGTTCTTTAAAAATAAGGACTGGGCTTCCCTGGTGGCGCAGTGGTTGCGAGTCCGCCTGCCGATGCAGGGGACACGGGTTCGTGCCCCGGTCCGGGAAGATCCCACATGCCGCGGAGCGGCTGAGCCCGTGAGCCGTGGCCGCTGAGCCTGCGCGTCCGGAGCCTGTGCTCCGCAACGGGAGGGGCCACAGCAGTGAGAGGCCCGCGTACCGCAAAAAAATAAATAAATAAAAATAAAAATAAGGACTAGAAAGACTCTTCCCCAGCACCCAGACTGCACACCCCCCAATCCCTGGGCAGACAGGGCCATTCACTGCCCACCACCCACCAGGAGGATAGGGGGGAGGCTGCCAAGGCCAAAGGTTCTGGGAGTTCTGAGGAACAAAGACAGAAACAAGTGTATGAGCTGCCAGCCTCGTTTAAAATGATCGTTTGTAAACAGAGCAACTACGGACTTAGAAAACGTAGAATGAACTGAAAAACTTATCAGAATAGAACAGCTTGTGAACAGGCTGGATATAGGATAAATATCTACAAATCAACAGCTTTCCAAAACATAGCAACACATAACGAAAATACAGTGGAAAAAGAAATCCCATCCATGATTACAGAAAGTGCTCCAGGAATAAACTAATTAATGTGAAAGATGTATGTGTGAGAAATGGCTAAAGAAAGAGACTTGAAGAAACAGAGCCAAAATAGCTTAATAAAATTGCAGTAGATGAAATCATCCTCTGGGTAAATGTACACAGAAGAAATGTGAAAAAATTACCCCTGCCTTCCGAGCCAGTGATCCTACTTTTAGGAAAACATACCCTAAGGAAATAACCCTAAATATAACGTATTTTGCTGTGGTATTTACCTCAGGGTAAGAAAAAAGAACTGTCATTTCAAACATAAGAAGAGTTCATTAAACTGTGGTTCATCTGATTTTTGGAATATTACACAGCCATTTGAAATATATTTACAACAATACAGAAACAGCCACATCACAGTGTTAAAGGGAAAGA
>NW_006779129.1:434473-436157 GCF_000442215.2 Lipotes vexillifer | reverse complement strand
GGAAAGAGGCAGAGAGATACTCAGAAACTACTTAAACCCCCTGACACTCCACCCAGGACAGCAAGGAGTCCAGGCAACAGCGGAGGCTCCAAGACTCGAGGGGCTCGGGGACCAGGATGGTCTGAAGGAATAAGGCCCAGGAGGGAGGGGCCGGGATGGTCAAGGCCGCCCCCGCCTCTGTCCCTTGGATCGTGGGTACCATATGCTCGAAGCAGCCCCAGGAGACCCCGGTGTGGCCTGGCTCAGCTCCTACAGGTGAGGCCGTGTACTGGGAAGGTGAAGGGTGTAGAGGCCGCAGCCTTTTGGAGAGGGGCCCAGGGTCCTCTTCATCGTTTCAACTGCACACGGCCTTTGACCTAAGGGTTTCCCGACAGCTACCCCTCGGCAGGCCGCAGATGCACACGTGGGGCCATCCGTGGTCACAGGGAGCTGGAAAGGCGCTCCTGTCGTGGGGTCCAGGCTGAAGGGCTTGTGGTGAACCCACAGGGAACAGTGTACCCTCCAGGAGAGGGCCGATGGGCAATGACAGCAAGATGGACGGTTGGGGAAATCAAAGTGTAGAACGGCTCAGCCCCATTTATGTAAACCAAAAGGATCCCTAGACACACACACAAATAGCCACCGACAATGTCAGAGAGACGCTGAGTAGACGTTGACAGCGGCTGCCTCTGGGAGTGGGGTCAGGAGCTCAGGCTCAGCCTTGGGGCAGTTGTGTTTCCTGAGTGACTCTGGTAAATGAGAAAAACGGGTCTTCAGAACACAACCTGTTTCGAATGCAGACAGTGAGCCGCTGCTGTGTGCAGTTCTCCCGTCTGTACCTTGAGCTGCTCGCAGAACACCTGCTGGTTCTCCAAGTCCAGCCCCAAGGCCATGGCTGCACCCTCTGCCGAAGCCTGAACCCTGGGCATGGAGGTGACCCTGAGGATGGCTGGGGCCCATGCCGACCTTGGCCCACGCCCTGCAGCTGGGGCTCCAAGGCCTCTCTGTGGAAGGCCTGGTGGCCGCGGGCTGACCAGGGGCTGGGGCTCCTCCTAAGACTGCTGTCCGGCAGGATCTGGGCTTGCCCACAGGCGGGGTGCTGGCCATGGTCCCGGAGACTCTGGCCCGACTTGGACTCTGACGGGGAACAGCCCAGCCTGAGCGAGGGCCTGCACCTCGCCCGCAGCCCACCCTTCCGGCCCAGTGAGGGGGCGCCCAGAGAGCCTGTGCCCGGCTGACCATGTGGATGGCTCTGAGCCCTGAGGGTAGGCCCTGGCACAATCCATTCTTGGGATGAAGGGTGACAGAGCGGCACAAGGCAGGTGACTCATCCCTGCCAGTCCCCTCTAACTTTCTTGCCTTTGTGTCCCCTTGTCTTGTGTTTCTAACCTTAATTTCTTTTTGAAACAAAGGGAATTATAAATAAAACTTTATATTGCAGATGGAGAGATGAAAATAAATCAAGCTGACCAATTAACCTATAATTAGTTGCTGAGAGTTGAGAGAAGAATGAGGAAGCAACAGTTGATTGTATCAATTGTTCAAACATTTTTATTGTCTGAATAAAATTTAAATCTACATATCGACATTGGTTATGATCAGTAAGGAAAGTATTTTCTTGGAGGTAAGTTTCCATTGTGAGTTAAGCATCTCCAGTTAGAGAATCCCTCAAAGTGTCAGATCTGAACCCTTTACATCCTGCTGA
>NW_006779129.1:426678-434463 GCF_000442215.2 Lipotes vexillifer | reverse complement strand
CTGAACAAGAAAAGCTAACCTGGCTCCAGAGAAAGCTTCCCAGCACAACATTCAAAATTTGCTCCTGATAACCAAAAATAAAACAATTTGAATTCAAGACACGTTAATCATTCTCCCAGGACAGAGAACTTGACTTTTAATCAGGTTGAGGCAAATATTTTCCCCTCAAATAACTAGAGGTGCATCCTGCTTATCTTGGAACAATTTCTCTTGTACCCTGAGACTGAGGGGTGGTGGTCCAACATGGGGCACGAGGGACCCCAATCTATGACGGTTTCCAGGATGAAACAAAACACATGCACGACAAGCCTCTGCCTAAGGGGCTCAAATGTCTGTATTAAGGCAGCTGGTAAGATAGGTGATGTTCCATAATGTTCCAGTCTAACAGTTGATTTTCATTTCTTCCCCGGAAGCTTTATGTTTCGTCCAGTGATCTGATCACGGCTGGGCAGTGGCTGCTGCAAGAAGCAGACCGCTGGAGATCATCGTCTGCACTGCTGGTGCAAGAGGAACCCTGACAGATCTCAAAGGGGCCCAGCACAGCTTCCTCAGCAAAATAAACCCTAGTTTAAAAACGTCTGGGGCGACTGCTGACATCCAACTAGCACCAGCTGAACACCCGCTACGTTCCACAGTGTGGCAGCCGGTGGAGCCAGCAGGACCTGCCAGCGCGTACATGCGCCCAGGCCCTGCGGGGCTCAGAGCAGGTAGAGCACCACCTGGGGCAGGAGGGCAGTGGGGGGCAGCTCAGGCAAAGGCTGGACGCAGGCGAGCCCCGGGCAGAGTCAGGGAGAGCGCTCGGGGGCCACGAGAGCTGCGGAAGCAAGGCCACGTGGTGCAAACCTCAGAGAGCACCCTAAGGATCTGGGCAGGGATGGCGGGAGCAGGGGGTCACCCAGGCGTCTCTCTGGCTGTCAGAGGGAGGGTGGTGCACTGGGGCCGCACAGCCAGGGCTGCCGTCAGACAGGGAGAGCAACAGAGGAATAGCAGACGGAGAAGGCCCTGGCGGGGATGAGAAGCAGGTGGGCCCCTGGGGCGACAGCAGGCCTGGGTTTGACCCTCATCGATGCTCTCAGTGACCCTCACAGCCACACTCCTGCTCATCCTCGTAGGTCAGAGGCAATTCCAGGATTTGGATTTTCCATCCTGAGCCCCAAGTCCATGCACGCTAAGCCAGACGGGTTTAGAAGCCAGAGGGGAACTCAGAGGCTCGCCACCTGAGAGGTAGCATCCTGGAAATGTGACCCTCCCTGAAGCTTGGAGCACAAAGGAGGGTGAGGGGTGTCCCCAACACACATCAGGGCCCCACTGCTGTGTGGCCATTAACAACCCCTCACCCTTCCTTACGCTCAGCCTCCTATCTGTCACTACAAGACGACTGCCACCTCTGAGGTAGCGATGCTGGCGCCCCACGGGCCGGCTGAGCCATGATGCGGCGCTGGCGAGCTCGAGACCCGGGGCAGGCTGGCCTGCGGCATCTGGTCCCCGATCCTCGCTGAGCCTGAGCCGCCACGGTGAACAGGCAGGCCCAGCCTCTCCTGCCAGGCCGTTCCGGGCGGCTGTCCCATCCCTCAGCCAGAGACAGAGACAGGAAGAGCCGGTCCTCGAGGGCCCGAGGCAAGACGCGAACGAGGCAGAGCTGCTCCGCTCCTGAGGACTCAGTCACTGGTCAGGAAAGCCCTCCCAGCCCCACGCCCACAGAGAGGACACGTACCACGCCAGGCGGTACCACGGAGCTCACTGTGCTTTACCCACACTCATGGCTCATCCAGTTCCTTCCCTCTCCCGAGCTCGACCAACTGTTCTCAGAACTAACGCTACGCTGAAAATCAGGTCTGAATATACCAGCCCTGCCCGTGCCACAGGCCCAGGCTCAGCGCTTCCGCCGAAGCGGGCAGGGAGGGGGCTGCCTCGGCCCCTCTGAGATGCCCCAGCCTCGCCTGGAACTCGCATGACCAGCCCACCCCAGGTGCCCACAGACGTGCCTCAAGGGTGGCCGGCGAGGGCGCTCTCGGGGTGTAGGCGGGAGAAGCGCCCAAGGGCCCAGATGGGGAAGATGTTTCTGTAGCTCGTGTAGCTGACGGCACAGGACTTGTTGAAGACCCCAGCGATGTTGTCCTGAAAAGACACAGGGAATGAACACAACGTCTCCACCAGGTGGCTGGACAGCTCCCTGAACCGGGACCCTGGCTGGAGGGCTGGCCGGCTGACCTCAGCAGGCGGGCCTACCACCACCCCAGCTCTCGGACCCCAGGCCCTGCAACAAACCCTCCAGCCTGGGCCACCAGCCCCTCGCAGGCCCACCAACCCCGGACTCATCCAAGGTGCGGCCAGCCTCACGTGACCTCGTGACCCCATGCCCTTCCACACTTCCTTCTGAGTGAGGGGCTGTCAGCCTCAGCCCAAGGGTGTCCTGGCCCGTGGGCTTCTCCCCCGCCAGCTCCTTCCCCAACACCACCAGCCCTGCCTCCAAGCCAGTGATTCAGCTGCAAACGGCCCAGGCCTTTAGGACCCACCACCATCACAGACCTGCTTCCAACACAGGCCACTCACCGGTGGTGTTTGTGACTCTCAAATCCCCAAGGTGAAACCCCACCCGCGGCCCCGTGAAGGACGTGGGGCCAGTTGCGGACCCACTCGTACCTGGGGCCAGTCGCCATTGGGCAGCTGCTTTCCAAGCAGGTAGCTGACTCCTCTCTCCAGGGCCGCTACGTCAGGGTGCCTGCAGGGAGACGGGCACTGAACACTCCCACCACCACTCTGCATGAGCCCCGCTCCGGCTGCGGACAGACCTGCGTCCTCACCCTCACGCAGCCAAGCGCAGGGACAAGGATGTGAAACGCTGCACGATGACAGGCAGACCCGAACTGCCAGACCCGCCGGTAACAGTCAGCCCACCAGACACCCCAAGAAGCAGCAAACGCCACCGGGGCAGAGGCGAGCGGGCAGGAGGGCAGCCCACGCGTGGCCGGGCGAGCAGTCCCTGCCATGAGGGGCTGCTCTCCTGTCCACCCGGCCACTGGTCTTCAGGGCCCTCTGAGGGCCACCGAAGCCACATGTGCTAAGCTTGCTCGTCCCGGCCTGATGAGACACCAGAAGGCTCGATGGCTCAGGACGGAGCTCAGCCTGCCCGCTCCTGCCCACACTACCTGGCCTTCCTTTGAGGGGGTTTTAGGGAGATTTTCCAGGGGCCCCAAACCCAACAGGGCAGCACAGACTGGGACACCGTGTGCACGTCTGCGTGCACACGTCTGCATGTGTGTGTTGTGCACACGTGCCTGAGCACGTGTGTGGCTTAGGGCCGGCTGTGGACACAGAGCAGGTGCTGCCACACCTCACGCTGCTGACAGCCCTGCTCCTCCGGCTGTCCCTGTCGGGGGGCCTCTTTGCAGGACCTGCCACCTCGCCCTGGGAGCCTGTTGAGGGGGCCCTGCAGGCCTCGCGTCCTCCCACTGCTGCACTCGGAGCTCAGCTGCCATGCCCGCCCAGGCTGCCGGCTCACCGCCCTTCCTTCGCCCAGCCCCGCGGCTCTGGGAGAGGCCTCGTCGCCCCCACCTGACGGCCATCAGCCCCATCAGGGCCCAGCACGTGTTGTGGATCTGGGACCGGGCACTCTGCACGTAGCGCCGCTGCTCACAGGACTCAAAGTCCTCCCCCCAGCCTCCATCTGCCATCTGTCGGGACAGCAGGAAGTCGCAGGCCTGGGAGACCTCTGCACAGGCAGCCCTGCAGAGACCAGCAAGACACAAGACACCATCATGCCGGGCGAAGTCCCTGCCCCCCTTCTTGCCCTGGCCAGGCCTCTCAGGGTCACGGAGAGGGGTGCGTGGGCCCCCGCACTCAGGCCCAGCCCACCGTGGGACGTGAAGGAGGACAGAGGCGCCGGCACCGCAGGGCTGTTGGAAGGTAAAGGGAGATGCCGTGCATCTGCAGATGGCCTCCTGGACATGACCCACCAGCAAAGCAGCCCTCGGGGAGGTGTCTGGAGACAGCTGACCCGAGGCCTCCTCCCTTCTCTCAGCCAGTGTCCTGGCCTCGGGCGCTCCAGCTCCTACTTGGGTGTGGGGCTTGGGTATGGGTGCGTGAGCTGGGGGAGGGCAGAGGGCCAGAGGCTTCCCTCCCCCACACGAGCCCGGAGGCTGTGCAGAGCAGTGAGGCACAGTGGCTCATACATTTTCTGGAATGCTGATCTTATCTCACTGTTTAAAAACATGTAAGAACACCCCCCAAATCAAACAACAAAGGGAGAAACACCCCCAGCAGAGTGTCATGCTGAGAAGACCCCCATCCCGCCAAGGTGGGAATGTCCACACTCACCCGTCGCGGTAAGTGTGCCCCATGCAGGCGAAGGCTTCCAGCCCAAAGTAGGTGCCGTAGGTGAAGCACACCCCCCAGGAGCTGGAGGAAGAAAGGGACAGCGCCCGGCCCCTGAGTCCTCGTTCACAGCGGACGCAGGGACTCCCTCCGGCGTGGGGGTGTACGGGGGGCTGCGGCTGTCTTCAGGAAAAGCATCCACAAGGCCTTCAGCACTAAGACAGACCTATCCAACCTGGCCTCCGTGGGCGGCTCCATGTGCTGGATCCAAAGCCAGATGAGAACGGATCCAAACCCAGAGGAGGGGTAGAGCCACCAGGCCACCGCGCCCTTCCAACGCCCTCAGCCACACTGCCTTAGCAGCATGCTGAACAGTCACCACCGGGGGAGGCTGGGCATTCAGAAAGGAGCAAGGCCCACCAGGAACATGTCCAAGCACCCCACATGCATCTGCACCCACAGGCATCACTCACCCTTCCCAGGAGCCATCAGGCCTCTGCTTCTGCCGACAGAACTGCAGGCCGCGCTCGAGGGTCTCCCTGGAACACAGCAGGATGAACATGCCTGATGAACAGTCCAGCAAAACAGCAACTTACCTGCTACCCCCATTCCCCCCACTCTACGGCCTCAAAAGAATGAGCATATGGTCTTCCTTAAAAATATGCAAAAACAAACAGTTCAGGGAGGAGATACAAGGTGGAAGAAGCGGCGATGACAGGCCACAGGAGGGGAGCAAAGTGGCAGCGAAAAGAAGAAATCAAGGAGAGGAAAACCTCAGGGACGAACCCACATTAGAAGCAGCTACAAACAGAATCGATATCACCAAAAACAAGGTCAGTGACACAGGCTTGAGTAAATCACATAAACAAAAATTTTAAAATAAACAAAAAATGAGAGAGAAAATGATACACTCAGAGGACAAAGAAGACCCATCACAGGTCTAACTGGTACTTCCAAAGAAGACCTGGTTCTCTGAAAGGACTAGAGGTAAAGGTATGAATACAGCCTTTAGGGTGATCCGCCCCCCATGATGCTCACTCGCCTCCAGGCACCCAGCCTGTGTCATCCCTCTCGAGCGGCAGCCCCGTGTCCTGTTTGTAGCCAGCTGATCCCTGCACAGTTGATGGTCGCTGCTTCCAGCTCCCACCTGGCTGGCAGACAGACTCCCTGGCTCTACTGATCCCTCCCTTGCTGGCTCTCATGGAGCCGCCATACAGAAGCCCACGTGGCAGGAAACTAAGGGTGGCTCCAGCCAACGGTCAGCAAGGAAATGGGGCCTGAGACTGACAATCCGCAAGGGATGGAAACCTGTCAACAACCACACACGCCTGGGGCAGACCCTCAGTCAATGCTCAGGTAAGGCCCCAGCCCTGGCCAGCATCCTGACTGCAACCCGGGGAAATCCCGAAGCAGAGGGCCCAGCTCAGCCATGCCTGGACTCCTGACCCACAGAAACTGCGAGGTGATAAACATGTGCTGTTTCGAGCCACCAACTCAGCAAGACATGTTAATACAAAGAATGAAAGTACAAATAAACAACATTAGCAACAAAAAGAGCGGTATGACTATAGCTTTAGTGGAAATTAAAAAGTAAAGAGAAGATAAGAAAAATTCATGCAGTACATTTGAAAACTTAGACAATATGTACAAATTACTCAGAAAATTAACGTATTGAAACTGCCTCAAGAATAAAGAGCCTGAATAGTCCTACAACTACTAAAGATATACGTAAAAAGCACAAACTTTGCCCAGAAAAAGAACTCCAAGTCTAGACATTTTGTAAGTGAATTCTACTAAATTATCAAGAACAATCATTCTAACCTTACACAAACTCTCCTAGGAAATAGAAAGAGGAAGGAACGCTTTCCCTAGTTCATTCTGGGAACTCAGCATAAGCTTCTCAACAAACCAGGCAAGAGGGATATGGTAAAAATTTCAGGCTGTTCATTAATGGACACAGATGCAAAACTCTAAATTAAATATTGGGAAACTACATACAGTAGAGATATACCAATACTAAGTGAGGTTTATCCAGAAATGCAAAGGTGTTTTAACATTAGAAAAATCTACAATAATTACCTACAATATTAACAGATAAAGGAGATAAAAGTATAATCATCTCAATAGAGATAGAAAAATCATTTGCTAAAGTACAACACCCATTCACAACAGAGAGAAAAAACAACTTAGCAAACTAGGAAGAGAAAAGAGCTTTGTTAACCTGAAAAGGGATAATTACCAAAAACCTACAGGAGATGTCATTCTTTTTTTTTTTTTTTCATCCACATCACACAGCTTGTGGGACCTTAGTTCCCTGACCAGGGACTGAACCCAGGGCCCCAGCAGTGGAAGTGCAGAGTCCTAACCACTGGACCACCAGGGAATTCCCAAATGTCATTCTTTTTTTTTTTAATTAATTTATTTTTGCTGTGTTGGGTCTTCGTTTCTGTGCGAGGGCTTTCTCCAGTTGTGGCAAGTGGGGGCCACTCTTCATCGCGGCGCGCGGGCCTCTCACTATCGCGGCCTCTCTCGCTGCGGAGCACAGGCTCCAGACGCGCAGGCTCAGTAGTTGTGGCTCACAGGCCCAGTCGCTCCGCAGCACGTGGGATCCTCCCAGACAAGGGCTTGAACCTGTGTCCCCTGCATTAGCAGGCAGACTCCCAACCATTGCGCCACCAGGGCAGCCCCCAAATGTCATTCTTAATGGAGAAATATTAGAAGCATTCCCCTTTAAAATCAGGAAATATGACAAAGATGGCACTATTACCACTTCTGCTAAGCAGAATACTGAAGTCTTAGCCAGGGCAATGAGACAAGAAAATAAACTACAGGCCTATGGATTGACAGGAAAAATATGTCATTTACAAGTGATATGATTGTCTATAGAGAAAACCCAAAAGAATCTACCAGCAATTAATTAGAATAAAAAGAGTTACCCAGATGGATTCGCTGGTGAATTCTACCAAACATCTAAGGGAGAAATTGTACCATCTCTACAATCTCTTCCAAAGAACAGAAACAGAGGGAATTTTGCCTAACTCATTCGATGAGGACAGCATACCAAAAACAAAGACATTATGAGAAAGGAAAACTAGGGATAAATATCTCTCAGTAGCACAGATATAGAAAATCCTCAATAAAATATTAGCAAATCAAATCCAACAATGTATAAGACGAATTACATATCACAAACAAGTGGGATCTATCCCAGGTATGAAAGGCTGGTTGAACATTAAAAAATCAGTTAATGCAATCTATCAAATCAACTTCTTTTCTAAAGAAGAAAAAAAAATCATATGATCATATCAATAGCTGTAGAAGAAATATTCGACAAAATCTAACACCTATCCATGATAAAAAAAAAAAAATTTCAGCAAACTAGGAACAGAGGGGAAGTTCCTCAACTTGACAAAGAGCAGCCACAAAAAACCCACAGCTAACATCATGCTTAATGGTGAGAAAAACTAGACG
>NW_006779129.1:421432-426668 GCF_000442215.2 Lipotes vexillifer | reverse complement strand
TGCTGAATCAGGAACAAGAATGTCTACTCTCACCACTTGTATTCAACTTCATATTGGAAGTCCTAGCTAATGCAATAAGATAAGACAAGGAAATAAAAGGTATACATATTGGGGAAGAAGAAATAAAACTGTCTTTGTTCACAGATTACATGGTTATCTATGTAGAAAATCCCAAAGAACCGACCAAAAAACTCCTGGAACTACTAAGCAATTACAGCAACGTTGCAGGATAGAAGGTTAATATACAAAAGACAACTGCGCTTCCCTGGTGGCGCAGTGCTTGGGAGTCCGCCTGCCGATGCGGGAGACGCGGGTTCGTGCCCCTTTTCGGGAGGATCCCACATGCCGCGGAGCGGCTGGGCCCGTGGGCCGTGGCCGCTGGGCCAGGAAAAAAAAAAAAAAAAAAAAAAGACAACTGTTTTCCTACCAGCAATGAACAATTAGATTCTGAAATTAAAATCACAATACCAATTATGTTAGCACCAAAAAAAATTTTAAGTACTTAGGTATAAATCTAAAAATATATATATATAAGATCTATAAGAGGGAAACTATAAAATTATGATAAAAGAATCAAAAGATCTTCCCAACGTGATCTATATATGCAACACAATCTCAATCAAAATTTCAGCAAATCATTTCATAGATATCAACAGATTCCAAAGTTTTATGCAGAGGCAAAAGAAACAGAATAGAAAACACACTATTTAAGGGGAATAAAGTTGGAAAACTGACACTACCCGACTTCAAGACTTACTGTAAAGCTACGGTCATCAGGACTGTGTGGTGTCAGTGAAAGAATACACAGATAGATCAATGGAGAATAGAAAGCCCAGAAACAGACCCACACAAATACTGTCAAGTAACCATTGGCAAAGGAGCAAAGGCAATCCAATGGAGAAAGGAGAGTCTCTGTGACAAATGGTAATGGAACACCGAACAGCACATAAAACATAAATAAATCTAGATACAGACCTTACACCATTCACAAAAATTAATTCAGAATGAATCACAGATTTTTGTCTTTTCATGTAAAACACAAGACTATAAAACTCCTAGAACATAACATAGGAGAAACTCTAGGTGACCTTGGGTTTGGTGGAAACTTTTTAGATGTAACACTCCAATCACAGTCTATGATAGGCTGGACTTCATTAAAACGAAAAACTCCGGCTCTGCAGAAGACATTGTCGACAGAATGAAAATGTAAGGAGCTCTTTTGCCCCTTTCCTGTTTGCCCATTTCTGTTGCCCTCAAACCTTACAGAAATGAGGTCACTAGGTGACATTTAACCTAACTCCTGACTCACGCTCTAATGAATGCACACCATGCCTTGCCTAACCTGTCGGTCCTTTCCCTAGACGAAAAGAAGAATTAAGAACTGAGCAGTTAAATAGTGACTAGCTGTCTACCCCCAGCAGCCCCCTTAGCAATCCTGTGTGGGCAAGACAACATCTGAAGAAAGCTCACGAGGAGTCAGCCAGCCTGCACGCAAGGAGAGGACACAGAGCTTGATCGCCTGCCTTGATGGTTCACTGAGATTCTTTCCTCTTTTCCCCTTTAAAACCTGTCAGGGCTGAGCAGAATCTTTGTAGTTGATTCGGGGGACATGAGCCCACGTTCTCCCCACATTGCCAGCCTTCTGATTAAAGCAACCTTTCCTTCCTTACAACACCTGCCTCTCAAGTATTGGCTTTTGAGCGGAGAGCAGCCAGACCTGAGCTTGCCACAGACTGAGAGAAAATCTTTGTAAAATACATAGCTGACAAAGGGTTGCTATTTAAAATATACAAGGTACTTCTAAAACTCAACAATAAGACAACAACCCAAATTTAAAAGGTGCAAAAGATCTGAAAACACACCTCACCAAAGATATACACATGGCAAATAGATACATGAAAAGACGTTCAGCATTATACGTCATTAGGAAATCACAAATTAAAACAATGAGATATCACTACACACCTATCGGAATGGCCAAAACCCGGAACACTGACAGCACCAAATGCTGGCGAGGCTGTGGAGCACAGGAACCCTCATCACTGCTGGTGGGAATGCAGAATGATGCAGCCACTTTGGAAGACAGTTTGGCGGTTTCTTACAAAACTAATATACTCTTACCATATGAGCCAACCATATGCTCTTTGGTATTTACTGAAATGAGCTGAAAACATGTCCACACAAAAACCTGCACAGGAATAATTATAGCAGGTTTATTCATAATGCTAAAACTTGGAAGCAACCAAGATGTCCTTCAATAGGCAATGGATAAACAAACTGCTACATGAAGATATAAAGAAACTTTACATGCATATTACTAAGTGAAAGAAGCCAATCTGAAAAGGCTACAGACTGTATGATTCTAACTATATGACATACTGGAGTGGTTCCCAGGGGATGGGTGAGGAGGGAGGATGAATAGGTGGATCATGGAGGATTTTAAGAGCAGTGAAACTATTCTGCATGATAGAGTAATGATGGACACATGTTGTATACATGTGTCAAAACCCACGGAACATACAACATAAAGAGTGAATCTGAACGTAAACTATGGACTTTGGATGATAATAATGTATCAATATTGGCTCATCAATTGTATTTAAAAAGTACCAAATTAATGCAAGATATTAATAACAGGGGAAATGGGGTGGGAGGGGGAGCGAAATGGCTAAACAGGAACTCCCTGTGCCATCTTTCTGTAAGCCTAAAACTGCTCTATAAGACAAAGTATATTAATTTTTTTAAGTTTAGCAGGTTGTCTAGCTATAAGATCAATATCAAAATCAATTGGAGAGTCTACTGGAAGGATGGCAGAGCAGGCAGCACCGGGAACCCCTCTCCCGCCTGGGCAACTACTGCACTGGCAGAATGTGCCCGATGTAACTATTCTGGAAGTCTGCAGTCTGTTGAAGGCTTGCAACTTCCAGGGGAAGGTTTGGAGGGTTAAACTGCTCTCAGCTCTTAGCACAGGAACAGCTACCCATTCCCCACCCCAGGACCCAGGAGGCAGCTGTGCATGTGTCCCTGGAGCATCTTGCAGGACCTAGGGTGGGCCAAAAGGACCCTGTCCTCCAAAAACTGGGAATCTGCTCTGAATGATGCTTCTGATCACAGAGGAGCAGGCAGAGAGGCAGGAGGCCACGGCTGTTGCACCTGCCCCCAACTGTTCCAGCCCCTGCGCTTCTAGCTGAAGTGACTTCCAGGGGATTTAAATACTATTCACAGTAGCATTACTCACAATGGCTAAAATGTGGAAGCAACCTAAGGGTCGATCATAGATGAACAGATAAGCAAAATATGGTTCATCCATACAATGGAATATTATTTGGCTTTTAAATGGAATGAAGTACGAATAATACCTGCTATAACGTGCATGAACCTTGAGGATATTACTCTCAGCGAAATAAGCCAGACACAAAAAGACAAATGTTATATGATTCCACTTACACATGGTACTTAGAGTAGTCAAAATCATAGAGACGGAAAATAGAATAGTGGTTGCCAGAGGCTGGGAAGAGTGGGGAAATGGGAGTTATTGTTCAATGGGTATCAGTTTTCCAAGATGAAAAGAGTTATGGGGATGGATGGTGGTGATGGTTGCACAACAATGTGAATGTGAATGTAACACCACTGGATTGCACACTTAAAAATGGCTAAGATCGTAAATTTTATGTTACATGTATTTTAACACAAGAAAAAAAAATCAGTAGCATAAGAATCCATGAGTCCACACTAACAAATAAGCAAATAAGTAAACAGGGACAAAGCAAAGCTTTTAATAGAACACCAACTAATACATATGAAAGGAATGACAATTTTGCAATCGTTATATGAACAACTGATGCAAGCAAGAATCATCATCAGGTGCTAAAACTAATGGGTAGAAGTATGATGAGAAACAGGATATTAACATAGTTTAAAATTTTCTCCCCAAAAGGGCAGACAGGAGAAGCAAGAAGAACTACAATCCTGCAGCCTGTGGAACAAAAACTACATACACAGAAAGACAGACAAGATGAAAAGGCAGATGACTATGTACCAGATGAAGGAACAAGATAAAACCCCAGAAAAACAACTACATGAAGTGGAGATAGGCAACCTTCCAGGAAAAGAATTCAGAATAATGATAGTGAAGATGATCCAGGACCTCGGAAAAAGAATGCAGGCAAAGGTCGAGAAGATGCAAGAAATGTTTAACAAAGACCTAGAAGAATTAAAGAACAAACAAACAGAGATGAACAATACAATAACTGAAATGAAAACTACACTAGAAGGAATCAATAGCAGAATAACTGAGGCAAAAGAACGGATAAGTGACCTGGAAGACAGAATGGTGGAATTCATTGCTGCAGAACAGAATAAAGAAAAAAGATGAAAAGAAATGAAGACAGCCTAAGAGAGCTCTGGGACAACATTAAACACAACATTCGCATTACAGGGGTCCCAGAAGGAGAAGAGAGAGAGAAAGGACCCGAGAAAATATCTGAAGACATTAGAGTCAGGAACTTCCCGACCATGGGAAAGGAAATAGCTACTCAAGTCCAGGAAGTGCAGAGAGTCCCATACAGAATAAACCCAAGGAGAAACATGCCAAGACACATAGTAATCAAATTGGCAAAAATTAAAGACAAAGAAAAATTATTGAAAGCAACAAGGGAAAAACGACAAATAACATACAAGGGAACTCCCGTAAGGTTAACAGCTGATTTCTCAGAAGAAACTCTACAAGCCAGAAGGGAGTTGCATGATATACTTAAAGTGAGGAAAGGGAAGAACCTACAACCAAGATTACTCTACCCAGCAAGGATCTCATTTAGATTCGATGGAGAAATCAAAAGCTTTACAGACAAGCAAAAGCTAAGAGAATTCAGCACCACCAAACCAGCTCTACATCAAATGCTAAAGGAACTTCTCTAAGTGGGAAACACAAGAGAAGAAAAGGACCTACAAAAACAAACCCAACACAATTAAGAAAATGGTCACAGGAACATACATCTCGATAATTACCTTAAACGTGAATGGATTAAATGCTCTAACCAAAAGACACAGGCTTGCTGAATGGATACAAAAACAAGACCCATCTATATGCTGTCTATAAGAGACGCACTTCAGACCTAGGGACACATACAGACTGAAAGAGAGGGGATGGAAAAAGATATTCCATGCAAATGGAAATCAAAAGAAAGCTGGAGTAGAAGTACTCATATCAGATAAAATAGACTTTAAAATAAAGAAT
>NW_006779129.1:411686-419550 GCF_000442215.2 Lipotes vexillifer | reverse complement strand
TAATGATGAAAAATCTGAAAGAGAAATTAAGGAAACACTCCAATTTACCACTGCAACAAAAAGAATAAAATACCTAGGCATAAACCTACCTAGGGAGACAAAAGACCTGTATGCAGAAAACTGTAAGACACTGATGAAAGAAATTAAAGATGATACCAACAGATGGAGAGATATACCATGTTCTTGCATTGGAAGAATCAACATTGTGAAAATGACTATACTACCCAAAGCAATCTACAGATTCAATGCAATCCCTATCAAATTACCAATGGCATTTTTTATGGAACTAGAACAAAAAATCTTAAAATATGTATGGAGACACAAAAGACCTGGAATAGCCAAAGCAGTCTTGAGGGAAAAATTGGAGCGGGAGGAATCAGACTCCCTGACTTCAGACTATACTACAAAGCTACAGTCATCAAGACAATATGGTACTGGCACAAAAACAGAAACATAGATCAATGGAACAGGATAGAAAGCCCAGAGATAAACCCACACACCTATGGTTAACTAATCTATGACAAGGAGGCAAGGATATAAAATGGAGAAAAGACAGTCTCTTCAATAAGTGGTGCTGGGAAAACTGGACAGCTACATGTAAAAGAATGAAATTAGAACACTCCCTAACACCATACACAAAAATAAACTCAAAATGGATTAGAGACTTAAATGTAAGACCGGACACTATAAAACTCTTAGAAGAAAACACAGGAAGAACACTCTTTGACATAAATCACAGCACCTTTTTTAATCCACCTCCTAGAGTAATGGACATAAAAACAAAATAAACAAATGGGACCTAATGAAACTTAAAAGCTTTTGCACAGCAAGAGAAACCATAAACAAGACGAACGGACAACCCTCAGAACGGGAGAAAATATTTTCAAATGAATCAACGGACAAAGGATTAATCTCCAAAATATATAAACAGCTCATGCAGCTCAATATTAAAGAAACAAACAACTCACTCCAAAAATGGGCAGAAGACCTAAATAGACATTTCTCTAAAGAAGATGTACAGATGGCCAAGAAGCACATGAAAAGCTGCTCAACATCACTAATTATTAGAGAAATGCAAATCAAAACTATAATGAGGTATCACCTCACACCAGTTAGAATGGGCATCATCAGAAAATCTACAAAAAACAAATGCTGGAGAGGGTGTGGAGAAAAGGGAACCCTCTTGCACTGCTGGTGGGAATGTAAACTGATACAGCCACTATGGAGAACAGTATGGAGGTTCCTTAAAAAACTAAGAATTACCGTATGACCCAGCAATCCCACTACTGGTTATATACCCAGAGAAAACCATAATTCAAAAAGACACATGCACCCCAATGTTCACTGCAGCACTATTTACAATAGCCAAGTCATGGAAGCAACCTAAATGCCCATCAACAGACGAATGGATAAAGAAGTTGTGGTACATATATACAATGGAATATTACTCAGCCACAAAAAGGAATGAAATTGGGTCATTTGTTGAGACGCGGATGGATCTAGAGACGGTCATACAGAGTGAAGTAAGTCAGAAGGAGAAAAACAAATATTGTATATTAACGCATGTATGTGGAACCTAGAAAAATGGTACAGATGAACCAGTTTGCAGGGCAGAAGTTGAGACACAGATGTAGAGAACCAACACATGGACATCAAGGGGGGAAAGCAGCAGCGGGGATGGGGATGATGGTGTGATGAATTGGGTGATTGGGATTGACATGTATACACTGATGTGTATAAAACTGAAGACTAATAAGAACCTGCTGTATAAAAAAGCAAATAAAATAAAATTTCAAAAATTAAAAAAAAAAACTTCTCCCACAAAGAAAAAAATATTAACTTTACAGTGGGGAAAACAAGTGGCCATCTCCTTAATCAACGGTCAGTGTTGACACAGGATTCCTAATATGATGCACTGAGAAGCCCCATCACTTTTGTTACTTGCCCGACAAAAATGCTTAATTTTATAACCTGAATCTTGTCATGGGCAAACACAGAAAAACATACATTGAGGACATTCTACAAAATAACTTGCCAAATGCTTCAAAAATGTCAGTCATCAAACACAAGGAAAGACTAAAGAATTGTTCCAGGTTAAAGAACTAATATATGACAACTAAATACAATGACCCTGGATTAGACCTTGGGGAAAAATGTTTCTATAAACCACACCACTGGTACAATTAGGACAACTGAAATAAGTTCCATAGATTAAATAATGGTATTATACCAATGTTAATATTGTGACTCATATTTACATAAGAGAATAACCTCATTAAAAAAAATACTAAAGGAAGCCACAACGAGAAGTCCGCACACTGCAATGAAGAGTAGCCCCCGCTCACCGCAACTAGAGAAAGCCCGCGCACAGCAACAAAGACCCAACACAGCCATAAATAAATAAATAAATAAATAAATAAATTTATTTTTAAAAAATACTAAAGGGCTTCCCTGGTGGCGCAGTGGTTGACAGTCCACCTGCCGATGCAGGGGACACGGGTTCGTGCCCCGGTCTGGGAAGATCCCACATGCCGCAGAGCGGCTGGGCCCGTGAGCCATGGCCGCTGAGCCTGCGCGTCCGGAGCCTGTGCTCCGCAACAGGAGAGGCCACAACAGTGAGAGGCCCGCATACCGCAAAAAAAAAAAAAAAAAAAACTAAAGTATTTAGGGATTAAGGTAATCACATTTGCAATTTACTTTCAAATGGTTCAAGAAGAAACATATGGGAGGGAGTATGATGGAGGAAATACAGTAAAATGTTAAAGTGGAATTAATTAAAGAAGCTTCACCTAAAGCTGGAGTCAAGACAGGCCTGTAAGGGAAGTGCTCAGGCCCACCAGGCATCATTAAATACCCCAAACAGGAGACAATGGCCCTCCACATCTCGGGCAGGAAGGTGTCTCTGCTTACTATCCAGCAGGAAGAAGAAAACTCTCTTTCCCACGACAGCCCAGCCAATCAGAGACAGCAGCAGCCCATCAACGGGAAGCCTCCATACTCTGGATCCCCAACCCCTCCAACAGACTCTTTGGTTATCACAGCCCCTATAAAAGCAAGTTCCCTTTCTTATTCTCTGGATTTTCCTGTGATCTGTCACAGTTCGCATGTCCCGAATTGCAATTCCTCTGGCTATTCAGAATAAACTCACTTTTGCTGGTAAATTAACTGGCTATTATATTATAAAAGTTAACATTAACAACTGAGCAATAGCTGGAAGAGGTAAATAGGAGTGCTTTTTACTCCTTTTATAACTTTCCTATAAGTTTGAAGTTAATGAAGAATTTCAAGTCAATCTAGTAAAATGGAATATCCCATATATGTATTACTAGAGTAACTGACGCCCTCAAACTATACCTATAAACACTCCTAGATAAATTAAAAATCTTAATATAACAAGTTAATATATTTGTTTAAAAAATAAAAACTTATGTTCAAACTCTCTAGAGGTAAAAATAATAAAGTAATTGGGGGAAAGTATCTGTAACATAAGATACAGAATTACTTATTGTGCTTAATAAACATGTAAGGCAAGAAGAAAAATCATCCCAGCAACAAAGTTGGAAAGGTAATGAATGGCAATTCATACGTGAAAGAAGAAACAGAAATGACCTATAAACGTCTGGAAAGAATATTTTAGCTCAGTAATCTCCAAAGAAATACAAATGAAGTAAATCCACCAGAAAACTATCATAATTTACCTTCCAAAGCAGGAGTTTTTACACAATAACAATAGTTATTCTGTGCTTATCACATGCCAATCTCCCAGTGCTTTCGTGTGGTATCTCAATCCTCCCAGTTCCGTGAGGCTGTACTATTGCCGCATGTGGCAGGGGGAACCTAGGCAGGGGTGTGAAGTGCGTAGACTAGGATCTCAAGCAGAGAAGGGGCAGGGGCAGGCGCATCCACCCAGACAGGCTGACTCCAAGCCCACATGGCTCTAGGGAAGAATAATGGTCCTGAACAAAGATTTAACAAGAGGATACTGGTTCAGGTTAAAATGCGGAAAAGCTGTAAAACAGCAATGAAAATTCAGAAATAACCATTACAAGTCATACTGGAGGAGAATGCCAAATGACAAGGGAAGTTATCAGCTGCTCTCAGGAACCTCACAGTAAACGGAGCCAGTTACGTGAAAGGTGCACCGTGGAGAGCAAACAGTCAGAACACCCTCTTCTCAGGGGTGAGGAAGGGCAGCTGGCTTTCTTTCTGGTGCTTTTCTGTATCGTCCAAGTCTCCTTCAAAGAGCTTGTTTTACTTTTATTATAATAATTCTTAAAAAGATGAGTAAGAAGGAAGGTCAATCCTGTGAAGGCATCTCTGAGGACAAGGTTGCCAAAGGAAAGGACCCCAGATCACACGCACAGCACACAGCCAAGGGACCAGCCTGGACTGGGTGACAAAATGAAGACTAGACACAGTGCCCGCTTGTGCCCCCTTGTGGCTGCACCACCTGCCAGACAGAGGGAAACCAGCAAAAACATGACTGGATACTCCAATTTTTTTGGAAATAAAGCAACATGCTCCTAAATAACTCATGGGCCAGAAAACTCACAATAGAAATAGAAAATGCTTTTAACTGAACGATACATCAAAACTTACTTATAAACCTAAGTGTACATTTAAATAGAAAGCCTGAAAATCATTTATCTAAGCATCCATCAAAGAGAGCTTTCTCCTCTGTGGGAGGATTTACTGCAACTTCTTATTTTTCAAACCGTGGTCGCAGACCATTGGTGAGTTATGATTAACATTTATTTAAATTGAAAATATACATATTATTTATACCTATATAGATAAAGGGATAGTATACATCTTTAATTTTAGCTATACCTTATAGATTTATTAATAGATTTATTATCTGTATGTAAGCAATAGTTTCATAAAGTACAAAATAGGATGCACACATGCCATATACTGAAAATAAGAAATACGTGTCCATTTATTACACTTTGTCTTATACACAAAGGTATGGGCATGATATACACTGCGTCTCTCACTAAGGAATGGCCCATCATGCTGGAAAACGGCCACTCTTACACGACGGCAAACAGCAACAGAAGCACCGCTAGGCCAGCTGGACAGGCCAGCCCAACCACAGCCACCCTTTCTGCCCTGTACACACAGCGATGGCTCCTTAAGGCCAGGCTGCAACCTCTCTGAGAGGCTCAGGCTTTGTTGCCTCGCCTTTTCAGATTGCAGCCAGGGAGCAATCTTATAACTACTTGCAAGCCTGGGAATTCTGGTGGCGTTTTCCCATACAGTTATAGCTCAGCGATCAGTTTAGAGGTTGTTCTCCATCTTTCAAATCTTTATTCTGCCTACTCAACGCAGAGCAACCCTCTTCAGCAGTGACGTGAGGATCCTGCAGCCCCTGCCTGCTCTATGCTTCCCAGTCTAGTAGAGCAACATTGGGATGAACCTGCAGACACCAGAGAATCTCATAATGTAATTTCCAGAACGCATCTATTTTATTTTAACTGTATTATGTAGAAAGAATTTATATTCATTTAATGTCGTTCACAGGCAATTATTCTATCCTCTAAGAGTGAACGTGTAATTATTCTGTAACAACTTCCTTGCATCATTTTTTCTCTAGGTAAGCTTTGTAAGTCTTTGAAATTGAGAAAATAACATTTGAACTAATAAAGTTGAAAAATCAGCATTTTTTTTAAAAAGAGCTTTTAAAAAAAAAATACAGACTGCTATAGAAGTTCCCTTGCCAAAACTGATTCATAAAAGAGCTAAAGTTTGTTTGCTTACAAAATTACTAGAAAATACAGATAAAAGAAAATTACTATACATGAAAAGTTGGATGTGTGTTTTCAGTAGAAGGTATGAGGGGGACTTCCCTGGTGGCGCGCAGTGGCTAAGACTCCACGCTCCCAATGCAGGGGGCCCGGGTTCGATCCCTGGTCAGGGAACTAGATCCCACATGCATGCCGCAACTGGAAGTTTGCATGCCACAACTAAGGAGCTTGCCTGCCGCAACTAAGGACCCGGTGAGCTGCAACTAAGACCCAGTGCAACCAAATAAATAAATAAATATTTTTTTAAAAAAAAGGTATGAGGAATAAGGATGCATTTTTGTTGAAAGGAGAAAAAGAAAGTAATTTTGTTGTAAGTAAAATGATTGTTCCAGAATAAGAAAGGAAAAAGGACAAAACTTGAATGGATATAAAAAGCTGTAGGTTTATAGAAAAGGAATCTGGAGAAAGGAATTTTATGTGTAGTCATGTTGACTAAGACTGGAATGGATTTATACAAGTTTTTAAAAAAGGAAGAATTTTAATTTCAAAATTACACTGGTTCTGGGACTTCCCAGGTGGCTCAGTGGTTAAGAATCCGCCTGCCAATGCAGAGGACACGGGTTTGAGCCCTGGTCCGGGAAGATCCCACGTGCCACAGAGCAACTAAGCCCGTACGCCACAACTACTGAGCCTGTGCTCTGGAGCCCGTGAGCCACAAATACTGAGTCCGTGTGCCACAACTACTGAAACCCAACGCCTAGAACCTGTGATCTGCAACAAGAGAAGCCACCACAATGAGAAGTCCGTGCACCGCAATGAAGAGTAGCTCCCGCTCGTTCCAACTAGAGAAAGCCCACACGCAGCCAAATATAAATTAAAAAACAAAAAAAAATTACACTGGTATGAAATTAGAATTTGCTTTTCTCTGTTAAAAGGATAGTTTTCTTAGATTATTGGTCTGCTCTTAATAAGAAAGGGTAAACAAATGTTTTTCTTTACCTTTAATGTAATATGTCTAGAAAACTAAGATTCTATGATTTGTCTTTATCAGGTCTTTGATTACTTAAGAAAACTGAGTCTTCTCTATTAAAAGAGACAAGCTTTTTTACAACTATGTAACTTTTCGTATGTGTTAAATTTCATGGGAAGCATTTTCAAATAAGAAGTGATGCTGAACATTTTTTAGGAAATATTTATGTGGAAATTATTAATAAATATTCCAGGACTTCCCTGGTGGCACAGTGGTTAAGAATCCGCCTGCCAATGCAGGGGACATGGGTTCAAGCCCTGGTCTGGGAAGATCCCACATGCCGCGAAGCAACTGAGCCCGTGCACCACGACTACTGAGCCTGCGCTCTAGAGCCAATGAGCCACAACTACTGAGCCCACGTGCAACAACTACTGAAGCCCACGCGCCTAGAGCCCATGCTCCACAACAAGAGAAGCCACCACAATGAGAAGCCTACACACTGCAATGAAGAGTAGCCCCTGGTCGCCGCAACTAGAGAAAGCCTCTGCACAGCAACAAAGACCCAACACAGCCATAAATAAATAAATAAATTTATTGAAAAGTAACTAAAATAAATATTCCAGTAACCATATGAAATTCCCAAAATTCTGGCATGCCCTGATATAATTCCAACTCTTTTCATTTACAAACAGTTATTATTTTACTCTGATGCTTTTGCAAAAATGTTCCTGCAGAAGTGCTTCATCTTCAAAGAGCTTCATGGAAAAGGCCCTCACGAGCACTCTAGAACGCAGGCTTCTGATAACTGCTCATTCATTAGCGCTCTGCTTTCCAAAATTAAAGGACACTTTTTCTCCTCTTTTAAGCTGTCTACAACTTACAGCAATTCAGTAAACATTTATCTTTTTCTCCCTACCTGGTCCCTCAAGAATTCTGAAACTCCTATTAAATATTCTTATTTTTCATAACAATACATATTTGCAAAAGTTAAGTAAGAATCTGTTCTTGTAACAGGACACAACTGGACAAGTCCTTGGCTTGGCCTCTTAGCCTAAAGAGACTTTAAAGATCCAATATGAGATTCCTCATGAAAAGTTCCAACGAAACAGATTTTAAAGAGCCTATATGGTCAGTCGCTATTCCTGCT
>NW_006779129.1:400195-411646 GCF_000442215.2 Lipotes vexillifer | reverse complement strand
TTCCTGCTGCACTTATATAAATAATCAGGCCAAGTTTATTGAAACTAGACTCAGTTATCTTTGATAGAAATGGAGGTGATTATAGAGAGAAAAATTATGTTTCAATAATACACCTTTATGTACATCAGATTCTAGTACTATTGTCTTTTAAGTTTGTTTTCTAAGTGTAAACTGGATTGAATACTGAATTCTTCTGATTTCCTCCAATATGTGGCTAGAACTCTCTAAACTAACATTTACAATTTTCTTCCACTCTTTTGATTTTTGAATCACTATGAAACTAAAACTGCCCTTTTCCCAAAGCCCTGCAAGCAAAAGCTGGACAACTTGATACAAACTTCAACAGCTCATGTGAGGACGATTCTCATGCCTGTTACTGTGTGGCCACTCAGAAAGATCACCAGAGACATTCACACTGAAAACCAGGAAAATCTGTCTAATTGCCACACTTGTCCTCACTGCATCTGAAGATGCTTAGAACCCAGCATCTAGAAATCATCTCAAGTAGCTGCTCTCCAAACTCAGAAACTGAATTTATAATTTGCTAGAATTATTTACCATTGTTTTTCTTTTGTTTCCATAGAAATGCCTCTCATTGAATTACCTGATTGCGCAGATCATATAGAGGCCTAATTTATGTGGAAAGACATCTACGATGCTGCCTCCTGAAGTAAACACCCAAGGTGCATCCTGTCCTGAGGAACACTGAGGACACGTGATTGCTGACACAGCATGTGCACCTCCATAAACAACTTTTAAAGTTTTTGTAGACTGACTTAGAAAGGTAATACCCGAATCTGATTATAACCCATTTGATTTATTTAATTGATTAAATTTGGGCTCTGGGAAATTTTTCAGTCTTGATTATTGTTCTTTTTATAGTCATCGCATTAATTTCGCAACAGTTTTAAATGCCTACCAGCAGCCACTCACATACCAAATGGTATCCATCAGGATCAGACAACTGGATGAAATTTGCAATAACCACATGAATGATGAAGATGGTGACTACATGGCCCTCCAACCTGTCAATTCAACTAGTGAAAACAGCAAATATGTGACTCTTCAGCCTGACTACAACAACGGTGGAGAGAGAGAATAACACTACACTGCTTGGTGATACTCTCAGCCGGCTGAGACAATGACCAAAATGGGGAACTGTTAAAATCAAAAACAAACAGCGCCCAGCCTCGAAAATTCCCTGAGCAGACAAAACCCGTTTAATCATACCGACAAAGGCTAATTTGGCTTATTCTGCAAGGCGAGCTTGACCTGGGTCATTTCTTGTTTACACCTCTGGGAATCATGAAGAAACCTGAACTGCTTCCCAAGGCTGATACGAGGTAATCACTGAAAACTCTAATACTGTAACCAGTCACTGTGAAGAATAAACAGTTACTGCCTTCCCACAGTATAAGCCCTTTATAACAATATATACCCAGCCTCATTCAATGTTTTGGTTTGTGCACTCTTGGTTTGCAAACTGTCTTTGTGGTGTGTGCGTGATAAATTTTTACTAACGATTCATTGGCTTTACTTTTAGCTATTTGTGAACCTTTGACAAAATCCTAAACAAAATACTTATCAAATTGAATCCAACAATATATAAAAATTAAAGCACATCATGACTAAGCTGAATCTATACCAGGTTTACCAAGAGCCATGGAACAATACAATCATATAAGGATGAAGGAAAATCTACAAGAACTGCACAGAAGCCCCGTAACACAGCAAGTCCACATCCATGCCCCCAAGAACTGGGAACCTCTGTGCCCCAAAACACAAGTCTGAGACTGGTCACAGCAGGATGATTCATAATAACCCACTGAGAGGCCCTGAAGGATATACAACAAGCACATGCATAAAGAAAGCGTGGCGTCTGCTTTCGACAGTGGAGAGAGACAGACGTGGGCTTCCACGCTGGGAAGAACAAGTGGGGGAGCTTCTGGTAATGTGTTTGCCTGACGTGGTCACATGGGTGTGTCCACTTCATAATTAATCCAAGGGCTATAATGTATGGTCTGTGTACTTCTCTAAACATGTGCCAGACTTCAACAGGAAAGGTTTATTTAAAAACTACCATTATTTGGACACAAGTGGAGCTGGGGGTACAGGCACACCTCATTTTATTGTGCTCTGCTTTACTGCACTTCGCAGACACGTGTTTTTTACAAACTGAAGGTTTTTGGCAACCCTGCATCGAGCAAGGCTATCAGTGCCATTGTTCCAACAGCAATTGCTCACTTCATGTCTCTATCACATTTTGGTAATTCTCACAATATTTCAACCTTTTTTATTATTATTATATCTATTATGGTGATCTGTGATCAGTAATCTTTGAGGTTACTATTACAAAAAGAATTTGACTTGCTGAAGGCTCAGATGATGGTTAATATTTTTTAGCAATAAACTTTTTAATTAAGATACGTACATCGTTTTCTTAGACATAACGCTATTGAACACTTAACAGACGACAATATAGTGTAAACGTAATTTTCTTATGCCCTGGGAAACCAAAAATTCACGTGACTCACATTACTGTGACATTTGCAGTGGCTGGAATTGAACCCACAGTATCTCCTAGGTACACCTTTATGTGTCTTCTTTCAATGTTACTAAGAAGATGCAAAAAAATAACTCATTTTTGTGTTATAACTGTGCTACTCTGACCCCCAGTACACACATTTGATATACTTCAGGGCCTACAGCAGGATTCAGGAGTATCGGAAACCCCTTCCATTTTTAAATGAGTTTTATTCCAGAGCGCCCTGCCTGAGATGGGCCCCCCGCCTGAGCACCCCAAGTGAGCAAATGGCTTGCTCTCAATGACATCAAGGTTGTCTGATTTCTTGGCCCCAAGCTAATGGTACCCACGCTGCGTGACTGAGCATCCCTGTGCCAAGGCCACCCTTACCTGATCTCTCCGGCCCTGTGGTCTGGGAACTGCTTGTGGAAATGCTTCAGCGCCTGCATCACAGCCGAGGTGCACTCCACATATGTGTAGTCAATCATGATGTCCCCTGGGAAAGAAAAGGAAGGCTTGAGAAATGTGAACTTTACCTCAGCTGCCCAATTTTAAAATTCAGGCCAAACCGTGACACAGGAGAACGCCATAACATGCAGAGCCTGTACAACACATCACGAGCCTGACCATCCTCCAAAGGCAAGGAGGAAGCGTCACCAGCGACCAGCCCGGTGACATGGCCACCAGGTGGGAGGGAGGCACCTACACAGGTGACCTGGAGGCCCATCTGTGCTGCAGGACAGCCAGGCCAGTGGGAGGGTAACAGAGAAGCGCACACAGCAGAGCTACAGCCCACCCTGAGAAGGCCTCCACAGGAGCACATTTGCCAGTTACAGGAGCCCGACAAATGCAGACCCGTAAGGAGGTACAGGGTCGCACACAGACGCAGCAGGAGGACACAGGCGAGCGGGTCCCCACTGTCACCTCCCTGTGAGGAGCTGTGGGCTCCGTGAGGAGCATTCAGGAGACAGGCCGGCCTCCACGGAAGACAGAGCAGGAGCCGGCCCAGGCTTGGGCCAGAGAGCTGGTGTGAATCCCACCCACCTCCGAGAGGCAGACTGCAGCTTTTCTATCCACAACCAGGGTCACCGCACCCTGGGAAGTCGAGAAGCACGGAACACTCTGGTGCCTGGGGGCTCCTTAGAGCATCCACCCGCATCTGCCAGAACATTTGTTGGCACTGCCCCCCGCCAGGGGAAAGAGCTCCAGGCTCTGGCGAGAGGTCCAACCTCAGGCATGCGGGGCCCCTGAGTCTGTGGCCACGTAACTGGCCGACCACTCACCGAAGATCTCCGAGGGGTTCAGAAGCTCCAGAATGTGTCCCCCACGCTTGGTCTCGTAGGTGGCAAACCCTCCATCAGGGTTTCTCATGCTCAGCAACTAAAACCAGAGGGAACATCCTGGGAATTCACCCATGCGCTGAGCATGTGCAAGGGCCCACAGGCTGTGGCCCAGCTTTCTAGAAACACCCCAAGGCTAGGAACCAAGGAGCAGGGATGGGAAACAGGGAGCCGGTTTTCATGTTAAACCAGGACCCTCAGGCGCCCAGAACAGTGGGCTGAAACCTTTATCAACCAGGTACTCCGTGACCACCCAGGACCACTCCCCGGCACGTGCATGCTTACCACTTATAAAGCACACGTGCGCCACCAAACTATGTGCTCTCCATCGTAAAAATTGGAAAAAACTTGGGTGTGCTAAGAGGGTCTGTGGTGGGGTGGCCAATACTCCATGTGTACAGTGCCCTCAGCTGTGCGACCAGAGCCCCACACCCAGCAGCCTCACCACAGCGACAGCATCAAAGAGCCGCTCTCGTGGGACGTGCTTGGTGACAAAGGGACACTTTTCCTGCAGGAGAAGGAGGGACTTCAAGGCCTCAGCTGTGCAGTCAGCAACAATCCAGCCACAGTCCAGTGTGCTGAAGGAGAAGCCGCCCTGGAAAGTGTGGAGCTGTAAGGGTGGAGGCCAAGCCCACACTTGGCCACCCCAGGCCATGGCACCTCGCACGCCTGCACAGAGCCGAGGCCCATCCACAGCGGAGGTACAGCCACAGCCCCAAGCCACACACACGTGGACAGCCTCCAACTTCCAGCACAAGGACTGCAGCCTCTGCCCGTCACCGCCTTCAGGCTCTACTGTGGGACGGGTACAAGCAACCTGCCGTGAGAATGCAGCCATGGCCATGTCCATGCCCCCACGCGCTGCAAGAACTGCCCTCCCCACTCCTCCCCTCATCACGGCCATTCATGTTCTGACAGCTTATTTAATGTCTGCACGTGCTGCTGAGTGCACAGTGTGTGACATGGTGGGGTGAAGCCCACAGAACTCAGCTACTGCATTTATGCACAACTCTTCAATCAGGAACATCTTGGGTACATCAGTGGAACCCCGCACTGTGCCTCTATCAGAACAGGAAGGCGAGGAGAGAGCCCTCCTCGAGGGCAAGGCCCGGCTAACCGGGGCGGGTGGGGTTGGCTGCAGCACCTTGCTCATCTGGCGGTAGTACTTCTGGTAGTCGGGGAGGTTGTCTGGGACCTGGTGAGCATCCAAGGGGCAGGAGGGAACACGTCAGTACGCAGTACGCAGACACCGGGCAGGGAGGGGCCAGCACAGCAGGACGTGCAGGGACCCAGTGCTGCCGCCCTCTCGGTCACCAGTGCCAGTGGGAACCCTCCAGGTAGCACCCACGTGGCCCACTGCCCCCACCCACAATCAGGGCACGTCCTGGGCTGGAGGGGCACCCCGCCTGTGTGAGGCACGGACCAGGCCTGGTCTCACCTGCGAGACCCGGAGATACTCATGAGCCTTCTGCAGGCAGGACGAAAACTCTGGCCTGTGTTGTGCACCCGCCTGGGAAAGAGGAGGGGGTGAGCCACTAGCTGGCACATGCCTGCGCGCATGGCTGGTCCCTGGACAACCCTGGTGATACCCGGCCACCACTGGGAACCAGGAGCAAACCCACCCAAGTCTCGGGGCACTCGGGTTTCTGCCGCCAAGTCAGAAAGACATGGTGGAGTGACGGCAGAAGTGATGGTCCACACCACCCTGGCACCAGCCCCAGCCTGTGCCCACAGGGCCCCTGCCCATCTAAGGCAGGCCCCCACGTGGCCCAGACTCCTCCCCAAATCCTGCCAACCTCATTCCCACCAGCATAAAGACACACTCCTGTTTCTCTCTGGTACGTGCTCAGAAGTATCTGCAGCGAGCAATCTGAGCACTGAGAAGAGCCGGGAGCCCCGCCCCCCTTACAGAAGACCCCACCACCTCGTCACCTAGGAAACGGCCCTCACAGGGCTCCTTGCCCCTGAAGACTTCAAGCCAGCCCCACACCTAGAGCTGCCAGGCAAGACCACTGTCTCGGATCCCAGGTAAGCAAAGGGTCAGGCCCGGCAGGTGCCGTGTCTGGCTGGATGCAGGGGTGGACACACAGGAAGGGCAGGTGGAGGCTGGAGAATGAGGGACAGAGCCACATACCTCCAGCAGAGCCTGGATGGCGAACGCAGTGTCCCAGATCTGCGAGCCATTGGTACCCTGTGCAGAGAGGACAGCACTACAGCAGCCACCTCCCACCCCCACCCCAACTTCCCAGATCCGATGGGTGCCTAGAGGGCCAAGGAAGGGTGCAGGGGCATCCACCAGCTCCTACAGAGAGGTAGGAGTCCAGCCGACTCCTCACCCCAGGCTCTGGGCTCTGTACCCCTAAAGCCCAAGAGGCCCTGAGAAGGGCTGGCCCTGCAAGGAGACGTGGGTCAGGCAGCCCCACCTGCCTTCACCAGGCCACCAGCCAGGACAGGGCTCCTCAGAGCACTTCCAGGATTTGGAAGACCACCACCATGGCCTCCACTGCTTGCCCACTGGCACGGAGCCCAGACAAATCGGTGGCACTAAGGGACACGAGACACTGCAGCCTGGCAGGATAATGTGTGGGAAGAACACACACAGCGCCCGGCCAAAAAGACCTGAAACGGATCAAGCCACAGGGTCGAACCGCCAGTTTGCAGAAAATCTGGGGTGCAGAGCAGGCAGAAGGTAGACATGCTAGGGACAAATGACCCAGGAGAGAAGGGCACCAGGAGATTGTAGGACAAAGGCAACAGCAAGGATCAGCCTCCCGGATTGGATCCTGATACCAATGAACACACAGCAAAACCCCACCGGCAGCTGCCGTGAACTCAGTGGGGACGGCACGGCAGTTTTGTCAGGACCAGAAGCCCTCGTAAGCTCCAGGGCTGGAGGTGTCAAAGCGGGTGGGGAGCCACATGAGGGCTCGTCACCCTCCTCCACTTCATGTGTTTCAGGAATCTTTTCACACAAGACTGACAGCGTGGGGGCCAGGGAGCTGGAAGTGGGGCTCAAGTGCGCCTGGCAAGGGCACCTGGGGTGGGGTGGTCTGCGCTGGGCAGGGCTGGGCCCACGTGCACTCATCCCAAAGGGCCCAGAGGTCAGTGTGACCCAAGGACATTGCTGGAGGCACCACATTTGCACACTGAGTGACAGGAGACAAAAGCCCTACAGCTCCCGGCTCGCTGACCCCAGGGTCCCTGCAGCCGGGACAGGACCAGGTCAGCCCAGGCTGCCCAGTGACACAGGAGCCCCACCCCCAGGGACACACACAGGACGTAAGCTGGGGGAACAGCATCTACAACATCCAGACACTGGAAACCAGCAAACGGTACAAAACAGAGGTGCAGTGTACGCGGAGAGGGGCCACCGGGAGTGTGTCTCAGGACTCTGAAGGTGGTACCTCTGGGATGCTCAGCTCAGGGGGCAGCAGAGGGCATGGGTTCTGCTCTGACCGCATCCTGCTGCTGTCCTGACCCCGCTAACCAGACCCAGCATGCGAGCTGTGAGATCATCAGCTGTCCAGCAGCAGCTGGGCTGGCGTCTGAGAACCACCGTGGCCCTCGTCCCCCCCGAGCTGCAGCTCTGAATGACTTTGATGCACAGACTGCTCCCGTGGTGTGGCTGCAGGCCCTCAGCTCTCCCACCCCCACCCCCAGGGCCTGTCAGCATCCCTGCCAGACAGCACACACACAGGAGGTGCCTGGCGGTGCCCCTCAGATGCGGGACAAGGGGGACCTGCAGCCACGTACCACATGCTGACAGAGGAGTTGGGAGGAGTGACTTGGGGCCTTAACAAACCCAAAAGGCAGGAACGGTTGCAAGGAAGCAAGCAGCTGTGGCCCTACAGCCCTTACCTGCACTTTCATGCCGTCGAGGCCCAGCCTGTCAGGAGAAGAGCCCAGGTCAGGGAGCAGCAAGCGCAGAGCCGGAAGTCAGGGGCCCAGAGCCCGTGTCCCAAGAGCAATGCGCCCACACAGCAGGGGACACGTGAGGACAGCTCCACCCCCCAACCCAGCCGTGTGGAGGGCCCACCAGGGGAACAGGCCTCCCTCAAACAGAGTTCCCTGCATGGGACACCTGGCCTTCAGGCTCTCAGCCACGCCCTTCCCGAGGGCCACGCCCTCCCTGCCACACTCACCAGAGATAATCGGGAATCCTGGACAAGTGCTCCTGGAAGGCAGAGGAGGCCGGCCCTTCCCTGTGCCAGCACGCAAGCATGTTGATGGTTTTCGAGATCTGGAGGAGACAGCCCTGTCAGGGCTCTGCTCCACACCTGCCGGGGTTCCCGGACTTGAGGGCCGCAGACCTACCCCACCGAGGCCCCAGCACGGCCTTGCTGCAGGCCAGGCCTTCTGTTCTAACCACTTTCCCAAGCACTCACTGCTACCAGGCTGCAGCCCTGCCCTGGGAAAGGCGGGAATGGGCCAAGGCACGTGTGCCAAGGAGGGAGGGGGACGGCAGCAGGGAAAAGACAGGGTGACCCGTAGAGGTGACGGGAGCCCAGCCAGCTGGTGAGCAGAACCGCCACGAGGGTGACGGGCAAGGCGGGGACCCCTGAGTGGGCACATGGGTTGTGGTGTGTCCTGAGCTTCCTGAGATAACTCAGGGGACGGAGGATAGGGCTGAGGGCCACGGGAGAGACGGAGCGACTCGAAGGCGAGACCAGCGGCGCAGGGCCTGACTGCTCAGAGCAGATGTTCTAGAGGCCCAGCTCTCCCACCCCGGGACCTCCTAGGCCAAGGTCCGATTATGGTGCGTTTCTAACTTGCTTTATGCAGCATTAGGTCAGAGCCCACGCAGAATCCCCTGGCGCTGAAAGGGAAACAACTGGCCCCTCAGTGGGGTGGTGGCATATGACGTCCCCCGGGTACCACCCGGCCTCGAAAACACCTGGGAGCAGGGTCACGCGTGGGGCTCATGGACACTGCGCCCACTGGGCTCACACAGAGAAGCCGTGGGCTGACCCAGCACGGCGGCCACGGTCACGGCTGCCCGAGGGTCACTACAGCGCTGCCTCCTGCACCCAGTGCCCTAAGGCTGCAGGCCAGCCTCCTGACCCTGCACTGGCCACCCGGGCTCACAGCCCCACGGGGCAGAGCAGAGTCAGGAGCCCAGAGGCTCCAAGAAGCAAGTCTCGAGCCACCAGCCTCAACAGGAATCAGGAGTGGAACGCAAGCACCCTGGTCCTGCAAACCCCATAGGAGAAAGGCAAATGGTGGGTTATCAGGGTTGGGGAAGAGGAGAGGACTGGGGGAGGAAAAGCAGCCCACCCCACCGGCCAGAGAGACCTCAGGAGGCAGCCTCAAGAAGCAGTGCTCCAGACACACCAGGTGGTGGGACGGGAGGGCGGGCCAAGCACAGGGGTCCTGGGGGATCAGAGGCCCACGTCCCATGTAAAGGTGTGGCAGCCTCCAGTGGGAGACCTCACCTCCAGGGAGACCCCCACTCCCAGCTCCACAGACACAGGCCTCTGGGCAAGCCACCCCCAGTCCTCGCCCAGACACCCAGTGGGCGAGGGGCGCTGACCGGGCCGATGCTGAGGTACTTGGTGAAGCGGTCGTCGGCTGCGATGTGCTCATACAGCTTCTGGATGGCCCGCTGCCGCAGGCTGGCGCTGTGGTGGCGCTCGTACAGGTTGAGGATTGCTGCGAGGGGTGGGGGGTGGCGTCAACAGGCACCAGACACGGAGGGGAGTCCTGGCCCCAGCACAGACCCCCCCCAGGGCAGTCGGCCCACGGCGGCCAGTCTCTGGGCCCCCCCTTGCCACCCCCTCACCCACTCTCCCTGCCTGCTGGTGTAGCCCCCTCCCTGGCATCCTGGTGCTGCCCTGCGGCCCCCACAGCCGTGCAGAGCGTGTTGCCTCCCAGTGCTGACAGGGCGGGTCCCGGCTCCCACCCCAGGGCCCGTCTGCAGGACCAGTGAGGGAACAAACGAATGAATGAGGGGGAACGTGGCCGCCTGCGCACACAGCACCCGCCAGGCTCCAAGGGGAGGCCACTCGGCTCTGAACAGCCAGGAGGACCCACGGGAGACGGGCTTAGACTGGCCTCGTGGGGTCCCACCCCTTCTCTCCCACTGAGGAGGAACCACCAGCCCCTCAGGGCCCTGGGCTCCGAACCCTCTGTCCAGGAGCCCAAGCCCCAGGCGCGTCTGCTGGACACGAGGTGTGCACGGCTGACCCCCTTGTCCCCACAGGACCCCAACACCAGGACTCATCGTAGGGCTGTGTCCCTCTGCGCTCCCTGTCACTTTAGGTGTCGGCCGACCCCTGGGGGGCCCAACCAGCCCCTGGGGGCACCCACCATACACTACGTGGAGTAGCCAGCTGTGCGGCGTGTACAGCTCATCGGGGGCCACGCTGTCCCTGTGCGCCGGCCAGTCGATGTGGCCGTAGTCCTCCACGTAGAGCTCCTGAGGGCGGCAGCACCTCAGCCCCAGACCTGCCCGTCCCCTCCACTGCCTGCCCTCCCTAGGGCAGGCCCCGATGAGCACCCTGCTCCCCAAGCCCCATGTCAGGGCTGCTTCCCGGGGACACACTGGGACCTGGCCTTTGCTCACAGGTGCCCTGCAGCCCATCCCACCGCACAAGCCCCCAGGCAGTCATTTAGGGACAGGAGGTGGAGGCTCCACTCTGTGGGGCTCTCGGCTCCGTGGGGCCCCCCGAGAGCGGGCGTACGTGGTCAGGCTCACCTGGCGGAGGCTCTGGACCAGCGGGTCCTCTTCGGCGCTCAGCCGGGTGCCGTAGCAGTAGGCCATGGGCAGGTACACCTGCCGGCAGTGGCACCAGATGGTGGAGGGATGCGCGGGCATCCAGTCAGGAAACAGCCTGGCGGGACAGCGTGTCAGCAGGGCCCCCCACCACTGCAGCCCGGGGCCCTTTCAAGCCTGAACACAGCCCAAGTGGGCACAGCCATGCTCCTGAGGGGCTCAGCCCACAGAAGCCGACAACTTCTCCTGGCTCACCAGGTGCCTCCTAAAGCCAGGAGACTTGGTTCCTAAATGGTGAGGACTGCCTGTGGGTTCCCAGTTGTGACAAACGTGCCCCAGTAACAAAAATGTTAATCATGGAGATACTGAGTGAGGGGTCTACAGAAACGCTCTGGACTATCTCTGCAACTTTTTTGGAAATCGAAAACTATTCCTAAATTAAAAGTTCGCCTCAAAACCTTCAGGACTGCCACATCTTCTCAGAACCTTCAGGACCGCCACATCTTCTCAGAACCTTCAGGACCGCCACATCTTCTCAAGGCCCGCGTCTTTGATCGTTACCTCTGCTGTGCTTCACCCAGATACGCGGCCTGACGTGAGCACAGCTCTGCCAGCCTCCCAGGTAGGGGCGAGCCTGGGCTGTTTTCTCCACCCACCCCTTTCAGCCTCCGCCCTCGAGTGAGAGGGGAGGCCACGTGGAGGCCACGGGGAGGTGAGCCCGCCTCCCCTGCTCCAGGCGTAAGGGTTAGGCAGGTGTCCTCAGCCCCACCACCCCTGGCCTCACTCTCGAGGGCTCCTCCACTCATCTTAAAGGGCGTTTGCTACATTTTGGGTAACGTTTCCAGCTTTCCTGCAGCTGAAGCGGTTCCGGGGCT
>NW_006779129.1:399163-400029 GCF_000442215.2 Lipotes vexillifer | reverse complement strand
GGTTCAGGGTCTCTGGTCCTTCATCGTGCACACCTGCCCTTTACACTCTAACCTATGCCCTCCAAAACAACTTCCGCCAAGACTAGCAGTGCCCCAGTTACCGAGAGGCCCGGCAACCACGGCCTGGGCCCTGCGGTGCGGGGATGCAGCCAACGCAGTCCCCCACACCCGCCTCTGACACCACACCCCTCCCAGCGCCTGCTCAGTGCCTTCCTCTGCGGCTCCTTACACACCGGGTAGGTCCGAGGTCCAGCCAGCAGGCCCACCGGTGAGGAACACTGGAACAGCCCCAGACCACTTCCCGCCCCTTCCAGAGTGGCCAGCCTTGGGCAGGTCTGCCCCGGTGGAGGCTGGGCCGTCGGCCCTTTCATCAGGCCCCTGCTGTCATCTCCTGATCGGCCCCTTCACCTCGCACCTCTCCTCTACCGAAGTCCCCTAGCACAAGGGCCCCCCAACCTCCCTGACAGCTCCCTGCTCCAGGGACCTCACCTCCTGAAGGTGATATTGGGGTACTTATATGTATATGAATGTATTCGGGACACATGTCCAGAGATTTCATTAGATATTCACAAAATGTTTAAAATCTCTGGCTTATAAGTATCACACAATATGGAATTAATGTCAATTTTGCTGAGTTTTTACGCACTATTGTAGTTCTGTTGAAAGAAAATTCTTATCTTTTAAAAACACACACTGGGGGCTTCCCTGGTGGTGCAGCGGTTGGGGGTCCGCCTGCTGATGCAGGGGATACGGGTTCGTGCCCCGGTCTGGGAAGATCCCACATGCCGCGGAGCGGCTGGGCCCGTGAGCCATGGCCGCTGAGCCTGCGCGTCTGGAGCCTGTGCTCCGCGACGGGGAGAGGCCAC
>NW_006779129.1:395263-399060 GCF_000442215.2 Lipotes vexillifer | reverse complement strand
GGTCCGGCGTACCCAAAAAAAAAAAAAAAAAAACACACACACTGAAGAGTCTGCAGGGGAAACAGAATGTCTGGGATCAACTTTAACATTCACCAGCAAAAAAGACAAGGGGGACAGTCAGCATGGCACACCCAACACTGGGCTGGGGAGGCCTGCATGGGCTGTCACCTTCCTTCCTTTATTTCTATAGATGCTCAAAATGTCCATAACAAGACACAGTCACAGGCATCTAGGCAACAAAGGCAGCGCTGCACGCCCCACACCAGAGGTTCTGTAACCAGCCAGGCGGGACCCCACCCACCTGCCACATGGCCCAACGCCACAGCACCTCCCTCCCTCCTGCCCAAGCGGGAACCCTCTCCTATCGTCTGTAGGACTCAGCCAAGCAGGGGCTCTGCCAGGAGCCTAACGCCACCCCACTCCACTGAACGGACAGCCCCTCATCTGACTAACAGGCAGCAAGTGACCCAAGGCGGCGTCACTCTACTTGCTAAGAGAGTGGTGACCGTAGATGGGGAAGCATACCACATTTCTGGGAACAGAGTGTTGAGGCCTTCCCAGCTGTACACGTTCAGGACAGCCAACCAGAACTTCCCCCAGGAGGGGATGAACACAGCACCACCTGTGGGGAGAGAACAGGCCCCATCACCTGCCTCTGACTGTGAACATGAGACCCTCAGGAATCAGGTCCCCTTCAAAAGGCAGGCCTGCTAAGGATCCTCTCCCTGTCGTAAGAAGCAGGCTCCAGAACCACTCGGGACCACCCAACACCAGGGCTGCTGGGTGGAACCAACGTCTTCCCCAGAACAAGCCTATCTGGCCCCTGCCCCCAGGAAGTAGAAGCTGGGAAGGTGAGAGGCCCAGGCGCACATGGCAGCCCCTGTCCACAGGGGCCTGGAGGTGATGAGGGAGTTGACTGTGCGTGCTCGGCCTGCTCCCTCCTGAGTCCACCTGGCTGTCCTGCGTGGCCCTGTACCCACGCAGCAGACGGGTCTGGGCTGTGGCTGTGGGGATGCTTGTGGCCCTGTGTTGGAGCCACCCCCAGCAGCACTGGTCCCAAGCACAGAAAAACCATCCTGGACACGATTCACAAGGAGGCCTCACCCCAAACCCAGGTGCGCAGAAGGCAAAGAACCCACAAAGCTACTAGGGAAACGTGGCCTGAAGACACTCCTTCCCAGACAAGGAACCAGAAATCATGAGCCCAGAAGCTGACGGTGGATTCGTTACAAGAGCAACGCACGTGTGAAGAGTGCAGGCTCGTGAGAAAGAGCAGCGGAGGCGCCACCCAACGTGTGGGTCAGGGAGTGACAGGCGAGGCGCCAGGCGGGGCGCGGGCAGGAGCCCCGAGGCAGCGGGGCTGGCTGGGAGGCAGGGCATCCCAGGCAAATGAAGCGGCACATGCTGAAGCAGGAAGGGGGCTGCTTGTCCAGGTGCGGACGGGAAGCCCCTGTGTGCGAGCACAGAGCAGCGGGGGCGAGCAGACTGAGGACTGTCCATGAGGGGAGGGCAGGCGGGCGAGATGCTCCAGGCTCTGCAGAGGAGCAGTGAATGTTCTCGGGGCAGCAGGAGAAGAAGGGCCTCCCCAGGGCGAGGGGAGGGGAGTCACCCCAGGAGCCCCACAGGACACACAGGAGAGCGAGGGCGGAGGGTGCAGGCAGAGCCCCACCAGCTCCCACCACTCTCGTGCTGCCAGGCTGCCCCCAGGAGGAAGCACTCCCACAAGCAACGCACAGCGCATTGTTCGTGAGTCCTTTCGTCCGTTTGCAAAACAAACAGAATTATATGGCGACCTTTATTTGTGTTTTAAAAATTTACTGGCAAGGTTAGACAGTTTCCTCCTGTTCTGCTTTGACGCCTTCCTGGCTCACGTGTTTTGCTGTATGTGAAGTGCAGGTGCACCTTTCTATTTCCCATTTTCGAGCACTCGTTATGCTGAGGTAACGTGAACTCTTTATTACGTAGCACGTGCTATACAGGGTGTACCTTTCTTGTGAAGAATATTCCGGGCTCGCACCAGGTCAGGATCGTCAGGCCCCACACCCAGAATTCTCAAAGACACATAGTTGAGCGCAGTCCCAAACACCGTGGACTTATCCTCAATGTGCCTACAGAAGCAGGAGACAGGTGAGAAAATGACGTCTTCCATTACTTGTAAGAAATTAAGCAACGCTTCCGTTAAGTTTCCTCAGCAAATCAAGAACGACGTAACAACACAAGAAACATTCAGAACAGCCATTCTCCAGTAGGAGCTCCTGCACCTCCATGACAACTGAACAGTTCCAAAACTGCCCTCAAGTGACTTTCCTGGCGGTCCAGTGGTTAAGACTCCGTTCTCCCAATGCAGGGGGCGCAAGTTCGATCCCTAGTGGGGGAACTAATATCCCGCATGCTGCAGAGCACAGCGAAACTTCCCTCCAGGACCTGCCCGGCCCTGTCCGTTTACTTCCCATGCCTGAATCAGCAAGACCCCAGGCAGTGGCCCATCAACAGACCCTACATCACTACAGCCCACAGAGCAAGCTCCAGAGGCAGCATGCCAGGGCAGGCGAAAGCACTGGTGAGACCTCAAGTCTGTCCCTGGACCCAGACGGCAAAGAGCTGGGATCTGAAGCTCGAGATGCCCACGACCCCATCCAGGAGGCAAGCAGAGCTGAGCTGTCCTCCTAGGATTCTGTAAGGAAGGCTGGTGGCGTGGAGTTCGCCAGCCCAGGAGGGGCCCACGTCCTGGTTGCAGGACAAGAAGCACCAGGGCCCCATAGCCAGGTGGGCAGGCAGTTGACCACCTTGGGACAGGGCCCTGCTCCCAGAGCGAGCGACACCACAGAAAGGCAGGCTGAAACATGGGGAGAACTGTCCGGCCTGCCTCTCCCTGCTGCCATCCCAGGGTCAAGGACAATTTTCTTCTGCCTTAGTGATGACAGCAAATGGTCTTCACTGTGCTATATGGGTCTCAGGAGTCTCTCAGTCAGTCATGAAACTCATTACAACCCGAGCTGCAAAACCGAGGCCCGGAAAGTGAACAGGCCCATTCTGAGAGCCCCAGGGAAACCCGGACCCAGCCTGCACGTAGCCTCCAGCCCATTTCCCTTCTGACAGGCTCTCCCTGCCCACCCAGGGCCAGAGCTACAGTCACCCCACCCCTTGACAGGTGCATCTCCCACATAAGAACAGGGGTGCACGTGCACGCGTACACAGACAGCAACGCAGGGTTGGGCAGACTCACAGGCCCCAGCCGCCATCAGGAAGCTGCACAGACCGCAGGTACCGTGTAATCTCTTCTCTGTATCCAGCCGGCAGAGGAATGTGCGCCACGTAGCACGTGATCAGGAGGCCTGTGCGGCAGAAAAGATACTCCTCAGCAGGCACTCAGCACTGCTAGGCCCAGGCCCCATCCCTCCTGAGAACCCCAGGTAACAGGCAGCTGTCCGCTAGGGTCTCCTTCCTGTGGAAACAAGCCTGGGAAGGCTATTATTCCCAGCCCCATCAGGGACTTTAGAACTGGGGCCCCAGGCGCAGCAGCAACAGCACACATGACACGTATCACATGGGGCGTGAGAGCCCACCCAGCCACTCCAAAGTCCCACACTACTGACATGCCTACTGGGAAAGAAACACTAAACGGATCATCCCTGGATGGGGTAGTTCACTCGCTTACATTTACATTTTCCCGTTTTGTTAATTTTAATAGCACACATCACTTTGCAAGATGGACAACAATAAATGTTACCCACAAAGAACCTTCTGTTCCCAGCCTAGCCTTCCTGAGCATGGTGTTCACAGGCTACCCCCCCCCC
>NW_006779129.1:393630-395230 GCF_000442215.2 Lipotes vexillifer | reverse complement strand
CCCCCCCCCCCGCCCCTCCACCCTACCCCTGGCCTAGGCTCCATCAGCCACGTGCCCACGGCACAAGCACGCGGGGTCTCAGGCAGGTCCCAGCAACAACGTGTCATGGAATGGATGCCCAACTATGGCCAGAGGCATGAGAAGCCCCAGTAGACACACCCACACAGGCACACTCTGGAAAGGCAGACAGATATGGAGACAGCACAGAGGTTCACAGAAAAAAGCCCATCTACTTTCATAACAGGTATGATGCTGTCAAGACAGGGAAACACTCAAGCAGGAAGCAGAGCAGGTCTTCCCCATTTTACAGGCGAAGAAACTGAGGCACAGCCCCTAAGTGGTGGGGCTGGGGCTGGAGCCCAGGAAGTCCAACCTCAGAGTCAGTGATCACCGCAGTGATGCTCAATGCCACACAGGGCACACAGAGTCATGACCTCTGTGAGCATTTGCTAAATTAAAGCAGAAAAAGACAGGTCAAACTTCAGCCAGCCATGGAAGAACCCTGAGACGGCACCCCCAAACAGGCCAGTGTCCACCTGAGAAAGATGGTCTGTCCAGAGTCCAGAGGGAGAGAGGAAAGCCCCAACCTACAGCTGCAGAGGGCAGGTGGGGCAGCAGGCTGAGCCCAGAGCTACAGCAGCAAGCACAAACCAATGCAGTGTCCCCATGACCAATCACCCACTGAGTGCCTGGTGCCATGCACATGTGACCAAACCCAATTCCCATCATCGCCACATCACAGATGAGTCAGCCAAGGCATGGTGAAGTCCTGTCACCTTGCCCAGGGTCAGAGCAAGCCAGTGCAGTCCCTGCTTCCCCATGAAGATCCCTGGGAAAAGTCTCAACAGGCTCCAGGTCAGACCAAGGGAAGAAAGCCCAAAGACTTGCCCCCAAGGATCAGGCCCCTGGGTCCCTAGTCAGGAAGATACAAAGCTGTACAGTCCAGGAGGCAGCAGGGCTTGGAGTCAAAGCAGAGATGGGAGCTTGGTGGACTCCCAGTGCTAACTGCCACTAAAGGAAAAGGTCCTTCTGCATAAATTCAGGGAATTTTCCAGATTACAAAGCTGAGCATTTCTTTAGAGAAACATTCCCAGGATGCAAAACAGACTTGTCTAGCCAAACCAGTTCAGTACCCAAGGGCAACAACTGCAGTCCTCCTACAACTCACCAACCTGCACCTACAGGTCCCATCTGAGCTCTCCTGGCCAACACTTCAGGTGAGTTCACACACACAAGCTGCCTACAAAGGACTTAAAAGATTCCTGCCCACCTCTGCACCTTGGCATAGGCTAGGCCCTCCACTGATGCCCCTGCTCTGCACTGGGACTCAAGAGCCTCCCCTGGCCCCCAGATCACCCCCTGCTTCCTTTTTCAGAACGCTAGCTAGCTGGGCCTTCGCTCCCATCCCCTGGCAAAGACAGCAGGACAACTCAGGTACAGGGCAACCTCCCCAGCCCTTTTCTATGTGAGCTCCCGGTTTTTCACCTGTTCACGCATTCACACCTCAGACGTTCACCAAAGGCCCGAACCAGATCAAGCCGAGACGCCAAGGATGCCCCAGGGTGGCCTCGCCCACAGGCCACAACAGCACCTTCCTACC
>NW_006779129.1:388003-393553 GCF_000442215.2 Lipotes vexillifer | reverse complement strand
GGAGGAAGAGCGGGCCACCATAATCACCCGCCCAGTGCCCATCCTCAGCCTGCAGTGCAGCATAGAACGTCATCCCATTGAGAGCCCCCTCACGGGCTGTGTGGGCTTTCAGCAAGTCCTTAAAGTAACTCCTCTGCAAAGAAGAAAAAGGAGTGGAGAGCTAAGTGGTCTGCAGCTAGGCCAGAGGAGCCCTTGGCACTTAGAGACCAAGTCAAAGTAACAAACCTGAACTGCTTTGAAAGTTTCAGCTGTTTCAATAAAAGGCCTAAAACTCTGATGATGGTATTGCCAATCTTAGCAAATGAATGGTTCCACATTCTCATGGTTCTGCGTTCCAGTTACACATTTGCAAATTTCTTCACAACTTCTCCAAGACATCTTGAATAAAGCAGGTGCCCAAGTGTGTGGGGCGGAACACTGATGCCCACCCAGACCCGGAATTCAGGCCTCCCTCGGGCAGGGGCCACAGTGACAAGGAGACCCCATTTCTATGTCATACTCTCTAACTAACTGAATTTCTCTTATGAAATTCACTAGATCAGAAACTTCTTTTTCTGAACAAAAACGAAGTTACAGCAGTTTCTTACACACAGCTTAGTGATAAAGGGATTGAAGCAAAGGGGCCCATTCACTTCATGCTCTATCTTTACCTCGATTAACTCCGGTAGGAAACAGCTTTGGCGACACGAGACACAGGTGCACAGTACACATCCCTTCTGTTTTACCAGAGAAAAAAATGCCCTTCACATCTAGCTGCTTAAAGCTCCCTACTGGCTCCTGGTGCCCACTGCTAAGAAGGGAGGCAGGCGGGTGTCTGGTGGCGTCCCAGACACTGCACGTGGCGAGCGGAATCAACACTTACGGTGTCCAGGCCCAGTAAGTGAGCTTCCAGGCCAGACTGCCCTCGGCCAGGGTCTTCCCCTCCTTGGAAGTATGTCCACGTCTGCCTCCCCCTCTCATTGCTGAGACGCCAGCGGCTGAGGTCGGTGGCGGGCTCTGTCTTATAGGGTCCCCCTCTTCGGCGCAGACACCTGGAAGCGATCATGCTCAAGTGACCTGCTCGCCAGGTCAGAGGCCAGAGGCGCAACGAACTTCCCGTTTCACCCCAACGACCTGCGAGCAGACCACTGTTTCCCTTACCTTGCAAAATAAAAACCCCCTTGGCGCGCTTCTGCACCTAAACACCGCGCCATTATTTCTCCGGGAGAGGAGACACACGCCACAGGGACCGCCGCCCACGTCCGGGTCCCCACCCCGACCCCCAGCCCCACCCGGCTCTCCTCGGCCCGGCCCCAGAAGGTCCCCGGGCGACACCGCCGAAGGAGACAGTGCCCCTCACCGCCCCTCACCGCCCCCAGGGCCGGTGCCGCAGGTCTCCACAGACCGCGGGCGGGGCCGGACGGCGCAGCAACCTCGCTGGAAGCCCCCGACCCAGTGAGACCCCTCCGCTGCGCCCCCGACCGCGCCCTCCCTTCTCGAGGGGCGCGGGGACTCACGTGCCCTCCGTCATGACCGCCCCGCGCTCCCGGTTCCCCTCAGCCTGCGCCCCGCAGCCGGACCAGCCACCAGCCTGGTGACCGGAGAACGCGATGGGAAGATGCCCGCGCATCCAATCAGAGCGCGGTGAGGGTGGGTCCGGGGCGTGGCCGGCTAGCTCAGTGGTGGAGCGCGAAGGTCTGAGCGGTGGGGGCGGGGCCGGAGACCATCGAATGAAGCGGGATCGTGGGGGCAGGGCGTTGAGTGGGCGGGACTGGGTGGTTAGGCGGGGCTTGGTGAGTGGGCGAGGCCGGGAGGGACGCGACTGCCAGTCGCGACTGCCAGTCACGCCTGCCGCCGGAGTCTGTCAGCCTCGGAGCGACTTGTGGGGCGAAGCGCCAGGACGAGGCCACCAGGGGGCGCCTGAGACTGAATGACACTTGGGGAGGGTCCCACCCGAGGCCGGAAGGCAGGAGGTCTGGGGAGCGGCTAGTGCCCTTGAGGAGGAGCCAGAGGCCGGAGGCTGTAGGTGAGTGAGTGAGGGGAGACAGGGCCGCGAGGTTCCGGGGAGGGCGCGACGCGCGGGGGAAGGGCTTCCGGAGGGAGAAGGGGCGCTGGCGGGCACCTGAGAGGAAATGACAGGAGAGAGCTGATGGGAGGGCAACTGACAGGAGGGAAGATGACACCAGAGAGGAGACGGCAGGAGAGGAGAGACGGCAGGAGAGGGGCTGACGGGAGAGGGGAGGTGGCAGGAGAGGGCAGGGGAGGGGCTGACAGGTGAGGGGCAGTGCATCTTCAGGCAGGCTGAAGGCTTTGCTGTGGGGCTTTCGAGGTAGCGGTGCCAAGCACCTACTGGCCCTGGGAGGGAGCCACACTGGGAGAGCTTGTGCCGTCAGAGAGAGCCCTGCAGTTGTGCTGTCCCGGCGGAGTAAACGTGGAAGGCCTGGACTGTAAAAGGAAGCGAGAGAAAGATGGAGAATGTGCTGAAAGGACTGGGGGTAGGTTGGGTGAGGATAAAGTGGCCACAGGGTGTGGAGCAGGAGCCAGGGGCTCCGCGGAGCTGGAGGAAACTGCGGACACTGAGGTCCCAAAGGCGGCTCTGCAGGAACTCACGGACAGCCCCACCATTTCTTCGTCTTCCCCACAGAAGCCCTGACATCAGGTCACAGCTTCCCCAGTTAGGTGAGTGTTTCTGGGCCCATCCCTTGAGTCCTATCCCCATGCCATGAACCCCAGCAAGCCAGGGGGCAAGGGGGGATTTGCAAAAGGAAGCACACGTACACCTTCCCCTAGTGGGATATCAGGCTGTTAGATGGTCAGTAAAGGACACTTGCCTCTCCCTATCCCAGTTCAGAAACCAATGAAGAAGACACAGCAATAAGAGGTTTGGATATCAAAATACCAGCCTTGCTACAGAAAAGAAACTAGTTTGGAAGACATGGCTTAGATTGACGATCAAGATGGCTAGCGACTTCCACCTCTAAATCAGACACATATACCTCCCCACCTCTGGCCCAGGGGGACAACTGCAGCTTCCACAGAGCTGTCCCACCAAGCACCATGCAGCCAGGTGCCAACGAGAAGATGGATGCCTGTCAGCCTACTGGCCCCAGAAAGTGTACCCAGAGGAGCCTGAGCATGGTCAACGCTGTCTGTTCTCCTAAATTCACCAATTCACACTTCCCTGGGAGAGGGAAAAAGGCTGGAAGTTTTTCTCCAGGGACGTCCCTCCAATGTGGAAACACAAAGCATGGGAATAAGGGCTCCAGCCTACATGGACATCTCAAACTCTGACTCTGGTCAAGCTAAGGGAGGAAATAGGTTTCACTTGGAACAGAATTTGAGTTTTGATATTTTACTGGAGTGGACTTTTTATGAGCAAAACAATAATCGTCTTTTTAAAATTTCTAAGATAGGGGGGCTTCCCTGGTGGCACAGTGGTTAAGAATCCACCTGCCAATGCAAGGGACACGGGTGCGAGCCCTGGCCCGGGAAGATCCCACATGCTGCGGAGCAACTAAGCCCGTGCGCCACAACTTCTGAGCCTGTGCTCTAGAGCCCACAAGCCACAACTACTGAGCCCACGTGCCACAACTACTGAAGCCTGTCGCCTAGAGCCCGTGCTCCGCAACAAGAGAAGCCATGACAGTGAGAAGCCCGAGCACCGCAACGAAGAGTAGCCCCCGCTCAATGCAACTAGAGAAAGCCCATGTGCAGCAACGAAGACCCAACACAGCCAAAAATAAATAAAGAAATAAATTTATAAAAAAAATTTTCTAAGATAGGAAAAACGTATAAACTCTGAGAATCACAGATAAGAGTTTCTAGGGAGAGTCATGAGAAAAAATAATGCTTCTCTCCACTTGCACCCTACCAATTCCTGCTTGTCCAATAAACAGGACACGGAAGACTGAGGTTTTTGGCATGGACAACTGGGCATATGATAGTGTCATTTCTAAAGTAAAGAAGAAGGTTTGGGGAAAACTTTCAACTTAGATTAGGGACATGTTAAGACAGAGATGCCCATTAGACATTCAAGTGGATAGGCTGAGTAGACAGGCTGGTATTCGGGAGAGAAGACAGAACTAGAGAGAGGAACTTGGGAGTTGCCTGTTTTCAGGTGATGTTTGAAAACATAAGATTGGATGAAATCAGCTAGGGCGTGAGTGTTCCAAAGAAGAATTTCCAGGATCAGTCCTAGGGCACCAACCATTTCCAACCTAGAGGAGGAGGAGTGGCCAGAGAGAGGAGAAAAACTAGGGGAATGTGGAGTCAGGGAAGCCAGGTGAAGACATGGTGATCTGTGCAGAGATTTTAAAGGGATTGTAAAATGAGGTCTGAGAATTGGCGACTAGGTGTGGCAAGACAATTTACTGGTGACTGACAAGAGCAATCTCAGGAGATGTGAGAAGCCCAGCAGTAGTTAAAAAGGGTGAGGGGGGGGATTTCCAATTAAACACGTCAGACTGAGCACAGGTATTGACTTCCGTTTCCCACCTAAACCCTACTTACATAAAGTAATAAAAGAGACAAAAATGCATAGTAGTGAAAGAATGGGAGAGGAAGCACCAGTAAACGAGGGAGGTCAACAAAATTGGAGAGGCCAGGAATGTAAGGAGGAGTACTCACTGCCTTAGCAAGCCAGAGGGAGCTGCACCCCACTGTCGGGGTGAAGCCACTGAGGAAAAAGACCTTTCTTGCCCGTGAGCCCCAGGAAGGTGCGGAAGTTAGAACTGGTGTAAAGTTTGAACAAGAAGCAGTCTGACAATAGACCCCTTCCCCTACCTGGATGGAAGCCTGCAGCAGTGGAGTCAGAGCAGGTGTGAACTCAGGCACAAGGCATAGCTGAGGGCCACTGAAAGCAGGGTGTTGAGTGAAAATCTCCACTGTTGTGGCAGTTCCACTTCTCCCACTCAGCCGTATAGCTCCGGGCAATAGGAGGATTTCTCTGGAGCAAATGGCCCTCCCCGCAAAGACCTCCAAACATTGGCAGCTGGGACCCAGTGGAAAAACAGAGAAGCCTATCAGCTGGCAGGCTGTATCTGTTGGCACAGAGCTTCCAGCAAGCTCCTCAGAGCCCGATCATCAACATGAGCCAAACATTTGAGGACAACCTCTACCACGAAAGGCAACGAAAAAGGAAATTTATTTATTTACTTATTTTTTGGCTGCGTTGGGTCTTTGTTGCACGCGGGCTTTCTCTAGTTGGGGTGAGCGGGGGCTACTCTTTGTTGTGGTGCAGGGGCTTCTCATTGCGGTGGCTTCTTTTGTTGCAGAGCACGGGCTCTAGGCGCGCGGGCTTCAGTAGTTGCGGCACGTGGACTCAGTAGTTGTGGCACACGGGCTTAATTGCTCCAAGGCGTGTGGGATCTTCCCGGACCAGGGATCGAACCACTGTCCCCTGCATTAGCAGGCGGATTCTTAACCACTGCGCCACCAGGGAAGTCCCGAAAAAGGAAATTTTGAGAAATGGAGATGACTGAAAGTCGTAGAAGAGGACTTTGACAAAAACATGTCCTCACAGAGATAGATGGTTCTTGTTTCATGAGTGCAACATCCTGACATACTCTTTCC
>NW_006779129.1:379392-387979 GCF_000442215.2 Lipotes vexillifer | reverse complement strand
ACATCCTCTTTCCCTCCCTGACTTATTTTTTTCTGCGCTTATCACCAGTTAGCATACCAAATGTTTTGCATAATTATCTTGTTTATTGTCTATCTCCCCCACTAAAATATAAGCTCTGTGAGGGCTGAAATTTGTTTCATTTGTTGCTATATCCCCAGCACCTGGAATAATGCCTGGCATATGGTAAACATTCCAAAAGTATATACTGAATAAATGAATGAATGAACAGGAGTCATCTCTAATAAGAAACATTAAGAAAAAGACTCAGAAATTAAAAATATGGCAGCAGTTTAAAATTTTTTAAACTTTTTTTATTGAAGTATAGTTGATGCGCAATTTTATATGTTACAGGTGTACAGTATAGTGATTCACAATGTGGTAGTTTTAAAATCACTAGAACAGGGAGATAGAGAAAATTTAGAATAGTAGAATAAAAAGACAAAGATATACAAAAATTGAAAAGAAAATTGGAGCATCAATACAGGTGGTCAAACATCTGAATATTAGGAGTTCCAAAGGGAAACTGTGGAGGAGAAAATTGTATTAAATAATTTCCAAAAATTCCCAGAATTGGGGGAAATTTTCTGGATTGAAAAAGCATGGGAGAATATTTTCTAAAGATGCCTGCAAAATCTCCCATCTCACATGCTCTTTTACAATGTGGTCTTACCACTCATCCCCACTGAGAAATAGGACCTATGTCCCGTCCCTTGAATCTATAACCAGATGCTTGTAACCAATACAATGCAGTGGAAGTGATCCTGCACAGATTCCAAAGCTGGGCTTGCATTTCGCTCACTGGGGCACTTGGCACTTGGAGCCCTGAGATGCCATGTGAGAAGTCCTATCTGAGGCCACCTTGCTGTGAGGAAGCCAAGCCACATGATGAGGTCACATATAGCTACTCAGGTCGAAAGCCCCAGCTGAGCCTCTAGCCAACAGTGCAACATCACCTGCCCGCTATGTAAGTGAGCTGTCTCAGACATCCAGCCACAGTCAAGACTTCAGATAACCACAGTCCCAATACCTGCATTCAATACCTGACTGCAACTGCATGAGAGATCCCAAGAGAAAGCTGCCCAGCCTGTCCTTCCCAAATATAAGCTATGTTTGGGATAGTTTGTTACATAGCAAAAACTACTGGAAAAAAGCACTACAACGTGCCGAGCACAATAAATTCGGCAGGGTATAGGGGAGGCAAACCAATACGTCAAGCATGTTGTTGAGAAATTTGAGACCACCAGGGATAGAGGTGACCTTAAAAAAAAACTCCCAGTAACAAAAAACAAACAAAAACACAGAGGAATAATTTCCAATGTAAAATTCTACTTCCATTAAATGATGAATCTAACATAAGGGTAGAAATAAAGATCTTTTAGATATGCAAGCTCGGAAGGCTCTAAAAGATGAGCTCCATCAAAATGAGAAAGCAGACCACAGAAGAGGAAGATATACGACTCAGAATCCGGGAAACGTCCAAGGTGGCACAAAGACGGGGGATTTCCCAGCAGTTCATTTCCAAAAGAAAATGGAGTTAGCATATTACCTGAGGCACCTGAGTGTTGGGAGGAGCTTCACACTTAGCGAGGAGCAGTTTGGGTTAAGTAGTGCTAGGAACACAGAAAACCAAGCAAATGAAAAAGCAAGACAGTTGACTCTAGGTACAACTGAAAGCTGTACCTAAGGGAAATGTAATCGCAAACCAATCCAGGGCTCGACAGCAAACGGTATTAATATAGTCATACTGAACTCTGAATGCAGATTTCAGCTAACATCTTAAATCGTTTGGGGAGACTAGTGGGAGAGGAAATGGGTGATACACGTTGCAGAGAGGATAGTATGAGAGCTAACTCATTTTCTGTTGTAGGAAATCAACAGATGTCTAAAATCGAGATTAAGAAATAGCATTACTTAAGTCTTTACTGATAAACATGAAGTTAATCACTGAAGAAATCCCTAAGAGTTGATTAGTGTTTGTTCTGGCAGATGCAGGGTTTGGCTGGTAGATTTGGTGGTGGTAGGATGAGCAAGTTCTGTTCCTAGTGCTTCTTTTTTTCTCAGTGAAATAAGAAGCAGGTCATCATCTAGGAATGTTGTAGATTTGAAGAGAAGAAGAAGATATGAAATAGTTCTCTCAGAGAGTCTAGGGGATCCAGTAGGGAGATGCTGAGTGCCAATTTAAGACTGATGGTCATACTCAGCGTCAAGTCTGTTAATACGTCTTTCTGTATATGGCTCAAATGTATCCCTTCTCTCCACGCCAACTGCTAGCAGACTCAGGATTATACCCTTCTTCTTTCACCGGGACAGCTGCAGCAACCTCCTTTCGAGATCCATTGCTTGTCTTGCCGTTGTTCCCCATATGCAGTTTTTGAAACAAAATGTGACCAAATCACTTCTCTGCCTAATATCCTCCAATAGCTGATTCCCATAGCACTCACAGTAAAGCAGCAAGGGTCTCGGCGGTCTGGCCTATCCCCTCACTTGGCAGTACTACCAAACTGGCATCTTCAGGTTTTCATCACATCCTCTCGGGTATACCCCTGCACTCCTCTCCAAGAATTCTGCTCTGTCCTCCGCCCAATCCCCTTGTCTCCCCCTGCTTCCAATGCAGGCACATGCCCCATGCCTCAGAGAGCTATGTACATATACAGTTGGCTCAGTACCTCTGTTGGCTCTCTGAGGTGTGAGCTGGGCAGGCCTGGTGGGCAGGGTCCCTGCACCTTATTCATCCCTGCACTACTGATTTGGCACATGAGGGACTGCAACTGTTGCTAAGACAATGAATGACCACCGTTACACACTGAAATGTAAGAGCATGTGTCGGTGGACAACAGTCAGAAGAGATCATGAAAACATGTAAGAGTATCAAAGACATTACACAGGAGAAAACAACCTTTCATTCTGAAAACTGAGGAAGAGCTCATTAGATATTCCAGTGGTTTATTTGCATGATTAATAATCACATTCCAACATGCATCAAGCATCTGAGAACAACATTATTTTGAGTAAAAGAACATCTTCTAGACCCTCTCTCAGGTCCAGCAGCTCAAATGTCCACCATGTCCAGTAGTGCAGAGAGATGGAGCTCAGAGGCAACGTCCTCCTCCCTTGAACTCCGGATCAGCCTTTCTAGGCGCTTCAGCCGTTCGGTCAGAGACGTGCCTGTTGCCTCTGACATCTGCAGTTGCTGCCCTGTCCTGTCATTCTATTGGAACAAAAAAAGAAACCAAAAATAGCTTTGGGATACCCACAAGCCAAGATGTATTTTCTTTAAAGGCACTGGATCTGACTCATGTTAGAAACCTCTTCTGGAGCCTGCTAGGCTCAACAAACCCCTCTCTTGGCATCTATCACACATCCTTCCAGCCCCTTCCAGCACATACACATACAGCTGGCATCATCGGCCATGGAATGTTTCCTCTTCTGATTCTTTATTTATATATTTTAATTTCCTTTTCTGGCCGTGCCGCATGGCATGTGGGATCTTAGTTCCCCTGCCAGGGATCAAACCCAAACCCCCTGCATTGGAAGCGCAGAGTCTTAACCACTGGACTACCGGGGAAGTCCCTCCACTTCTGATTCTACCATGAACAACTTCTAGTCGTTTTTATAAGATATCGTTGTCAAGAGCTACGAACTATGCCATCAGGTGTATTGTAATTGCCGAACCAGACTCTCATCTTTGGATGTTTAGTTTCCACTTTCATGTACTATAATTAATGCTACAGTGAACAAAAATACATTAATTTTTGTCATCAGTAATTTCTTTCGGGCAGAATTGTTAAGTCAAAGGGTACAAATATTTTTAAGGTATCTGCCAAGCTAATAATTGGAAATAGTATGTCATCTTAATTTGTTTTTCTCCGCCAATCCAGAAGCACACACTTTGCCTGTCCAGCATTATACATATAAACTCTGCTTTTGTTTCCTTCCTCACTGAAGGAAGAATGGTGAAGTAGAAAGACCTTGAGCTTCGGAGCCAGCTGGGTCTGGCTTTAAACAGCAGCTTTGCCACCGACCAGCTGAACACTCTCGGGTGAGGCCCTTGACTTCTGTGAGCATACCCTCCTCATTCAATAATTTTCCTCACGGGAAATTAATACCAGAAGGGAGGTCCGGGTGATGCCAAAGCTTGGACAGTATGTGCTCCATAAACCGAACCACTGTTGTCACCTTTGTTATTCGCCTCAAAACTTTACTGCAGTCAGCATAACATGGTTATGGGTTTTGTTCATTTCTTAAGCATGTTTCAATTCCATTCTTCATTCATTTCATAAGCAGAAACTCGGAATTAGTTGGGCCACTATAATACTGACAGATTAAGTTTAAGAAAAGATCTAATTTAAGCTAATAATTTATTGGTCATCATGACATCATACGATGACTCGAGACATTACCTTTTTCCCAGTCATTCTCTCAGTTGTTAAGTCTAATATAAATGCCAAATGTACTCTCTTCTCACCTGAAGGCTAGTAGTTGTAGATGTTTTCATCACAGGTTCGATAGTCTGAGGCAGAGACACCAGAGTCTGAGGAAGGTAGAGTGGAAGGGAAGTTGAATCTGTACATGCTCCCGAGTCCTCTGACAACCACTGCTGAAGTTGATCTTCAAACCTGAAACATTTGAGCATTAGGAAGCAAAAATTTAACTGTCACTCACTTTTCTCCTATGTATGCTTTAAATTTTTTAAAGCTTTGCTTTTTACTAAGGATGGAACTAAGTTATGACATCACCTAAGAAGCAGAAAAGCACTGTTTAAAAAAATTTAGTATCTTCTCTTTAACTTATAAACCTGATTTATATTTAATGAAAAAGGTGACATTTATCCAAGACAACTGGTTTTTAACAGTACTTGTACTCCTCTCACTTGGTTTATCTTCTCTGGCTTATTTTGCTATTATGTGTCTATAATTAATTTGTATCTCCTTGGATTATCCAAAATGTATGGATTGCTGCTTTAGTTTAAAATTAACCCAAAATAACATCGCACTGACCCCTAACATACTCCAGAGCTGTCCACTCCTTATACTTGTTTTTTAAAGGAACATAATCTGGTCCAAACTGCTTAAATGATAGACCTAGGAAAATCTACTTTTAGAAATCATGACACATTCATTCACTCTCCCAACACATATTTATCAAGCCTCCACCAAATGCTAGGCATCATTCTGGGTACCAGTGACACAGCACTAAGACAGAACAGACAAGGCCCAGCTGGAGGCAGCTGACACTCTAGTAAGGTGAGACAGACAAAGGAGACGTCTGAAGACGAGAAAGACAAGGCAGAGACATGGAGACAGGGAGGACTGGTGAGATGGGTAAGGAGGTCCTCACTGAGTAGATGTGAGCAAAGGCCAGAAGTAAGCACAAGGTGGGCCAAGGGGAGGGGCTGACCTTGCCTACAGGCTGGACACGGAGGCTGCTGGAGAGGACAGGAGGGCAGGGGGAGGCATGAGGACGACAGTGGAAATTCCCTTCTTGCTGTCTCTTCTCCCTCAGTAAAACCATGAACACAGGTGGTGGGAGGCAGAGGGAAGCCCTGCTCCATCCAGCTCCTGCATAGCCGCAGTGTGGGAATGCCCCAACGCCCAGGCTGGCCAGACGGGCAGAGCGCATGCCAGCCACGTGCCACAGAGGCTTAGTTAGCCAGCTACACTCACTCCCCACTAGGAGACTCAGGACTTTCAGTGATAAACAATCAACGAAACCGATTTCAAATAATAAAAGTTGAAGGCACACTATCGAGGGCACTGCCTCTGTCCTCAAAGAGCTTATCCTTCACACATCTGACCTGCCTTCTTTTTTAAACAGTCTCGTCCCTGGGATCTTTGCTAACCCAGCATGAAGTGGCCTGAAGGACAAAACGAACCCCGGAAACGGGCTTCACCTCTTGCTCTCCTCTTTCTCCAGCAGCAGGCTGCTGGACAGACACTGGGCCAGGAGCTCCTGGGCAGAGGCTCCGTGCATCAGGTCATCGGTGCTGGGAATCCGCCCCTCTCGGCCGCGCTCCACACCTCTCTTCCCTTTGCGGTGCCCGTGAAGTAACGGAGTGGGAAGCTTGTTTGCAGAAGGATGAAAAGATCTTATCCCCAAACTGTAAGTACACGTTTTGAAATGCTTATGGTCAGGAAAGAGAGGGAGAAAGGGCTCCTCTGGCATCAGGTGGAGTGGGGTGCTTCGGGGTCAGGCACAGGCGCAGAGGAAGGGCAGCCTCTGCCTTGCAGCAGCTTCCCCTCTCCTGGGCAGCAGGGCTCCCGAAGCTTCTCTACTCTGAGTTTTGCTTCCCATTCCAGGGTCATCAGCAGTCTCTGTTTTTCCCTAATACTGGCAAGGTTCTTATTTTTCATGTAGCTCCTAAATCCATCTGGATTTTTTTTTTTTTTTTTTTTTTTGCTGTGATGCGAGGCCTGCTGGATCCTAGTTCCCCGACTAGGGATTGAACCCGGGCCCTGGGCAGTGAAAGCGCTGAGTCCTAACCACTGGACCGCCAGGGAATTCCCCTGGAAGTAATGTTTACAGCAGCGGGAGATGAGGGTCTAATGCTTTTTCTAAACAGAGGCCAAAGTCTGTCCTCTCTGCACTAATTTCCCTCACTTGGCGCAGTACTTTTATCACATATGGTTCTGTTCTTGCACTTTCTATTCTGATCCATTTGTCTACTGTAACTTTATTATATGTTTCGAGATCAGGCTGAGCAGACCTTCCTTGTTATTCTTATTCAAAATTTTCTCAGCAATTGCTACACATTTTCTCATCCTGATGAATTCTAGAATTAACTTGTCAAGACCAGGGGGAAACATCCTTTTAGGCTTTTGATTAGAAATGCCCTGACTTTATAGTTTGAGAACTGACATCTTTATAGCATTGCGTCCTCCAGTCAGCAAAGCCTAGCCTGCCCCTCATTTATTCAAGGTTTTCTTTGCACCTTCAGGGCTCTGAGAATCCCCTTCACAGGGGTTTAGCGCCTCTCCTGGTCAGTTTGTGTCCGTATGTTCTAGATTTGTTGCTGCTGTGAATGAGAATTTCTGTACATTGTAGGTTGATCTGTCTGGTCACCTTGCTGAATGCTGAACAGTTCTAAGGGTGTGACTGTCTATGACCCTGAACTGACAGTTTTACTGTCTGGAAATAACTGGTCCTTCTCTCTTGATATTTATGCCCTAAACTGGGCAGGGTCTCCAGGACAACAGTGAACAGCAGTGATGTCAGGGCAGCTCAAGGCTGGTTCTAACTTCAGTGTTTCTGATGTTTTACCAAGAAGCATGGGTTTTTTTTAGTAGTTTTATGGTAGATAGCCCTACCAAGCTAAAGAACTTTCTTACCCAAGTTTCATAAGTATCAGGAATGGGTATAAATTTTTTTCTTGGAGAGAGGGACAAGGAATGGATATAAATTTTAAGGAAAACTTTTCAACACCTAGTGAAATGATCACTTATTTTACTGTTATGGCAGCAGATTACACAAATAGATTTCTACTATTGATATTGTATAGCATGGTATAAAGCGAGCTTGTGAGTTTTTTATGTACTGCAAAACTGCATGTGCTAACGTTTTACTTAGTATTTTTGAACCAGGTTTGTAAGTGAGATCAGACAACAGCTTTCTTTTGTCTGCACTCTCCTGGTCATGTTAACGACTTCAGGGTCAGGTTTGTCCAATAAATGAAATGCGATGCTTGTTTCCCTCTGCTCTACAACGGTTTCTACTACATGGGAATGATCTGTTCCTCCAGTATCTGTCAGAATCTCCCCACAATGGGCTGGATTTCATGTATAGGTGTGAATTTCTGCTGTATACTCTGTTAGAGAACACAGTTCACTCTCTTGGTTGAGGGATGACAGAAACGCACACTGAACACAGATCTCACCGGCTCTGACTCAACTGTAGCTCCTTCTGCGTCTGCATTCTGGCTTGTTCCCACGACAAAGGAACGTCGTAGTTTTTCAAATGGTTTTTAAAAAAATACACACATATCTGACCATCTTTAGTCAGTGCCTCTGAGAAAACGATACAAAAATAAGAAGAGAGAAGAATATCAAAAGAGCAACAGGTGACCACTTGATGTCTGCTTAAATTCACTGACTTAAGGACTAGCCCTTCCGATTAAAGTCACACAATTATGTGACTCCCATGCTTGAGCTACATATGCTCCAAGTTTCCATGGGTCATTCAAGGTCCAGAGAGGCTCACGTCCAGACCTGCATGGCCAGTGTGACTACTCAGAGAAGTCTCTCTAAAGCCAGCCTTGGGGGCCCATTTCAGGGAGATGAGTGCAGGCTCTCCTGGAACCTTCTCAGCTCTTCCCAATGTTTATAAGTCACCTGGAGGTCACTGGCTTGGAGAGGTAGCCCTAAGGAGAGGAAGGGTGGGGACCCGCAGGAAGGAAACAACCGTCAAGTAAACATCTTCCTTTGCTGAAACTGGACCAGGAAAGTCTCCTGAGGAGCCAGCCCACAGCACCAAGCACTAACTACCTGGTGTGACGGGAAGCCTGGGGGGTGTCCAGTCCCTCAGCCTGTGGTTGATGCACAAGGCAATGATGTCATCCCACGGGATCTCGGCAACTGAGGGCCGCGCCCCCCGG
>NW_006779129.1:348729-379382 GCF_000442215.2 Lipotes vexillifer | reverse complement strand
CGCTCTTCCACCTGTGGTGCGTGCCGCGGAGCAGGCTCTCCACCTGGGACTGCAGGACAGGCTGCGTCTGGAGAGAGCTGGGGATCTGGGAGGCATACTGCACAACCATGGAGCACACGGGGAACCAGGGAGCTGGAGAGAAAGCGCCACATAAGTCACAGGCCGTAGTGCAAATCTACATGCCATGTTCTTCACTCTGTATTTTCCTAGGAGAAGGCAACTCTGTAGCTGAGAAGTCTGCCTTCAACTCTGAATACAACAGAACCACAGCTGTTAAAGAAAGAACATCTCCCTCCCCATGTCCAGGTAAGGGATGCAGCCACCCAAGTCAAAATTCACAACAAAGGGTCCATCCTAGAGGCTTTGACTGCACAGGCCTGCAGATGCATGCAGGAATCCGTATTTGACCAAGCACTCAGGGAGGTCTGGTCCCAGAGGCACGGGCTTCTCTTGGGGAGCCCCGACCTAGCTAACAGCAGAGGATTTGCGCAGTGCAGTTTATTTCCCATTGGGTTCCTTCAGTAGCAAATGTCTGTTAGACCTACTGGAGAGTGCACCTCAAAATTTAGAATGAGCCTGAGGCCTCTGTTCCACATGGTCTAAAGGAGAATGGCCCTGCTAAGGCCATGTGCTGCGCCACGTGAGCACAAACAGCCTCGTTCCCTCCTAACAGCATCAGCAAGGGAAGGGGCAGCCTCCTCACAGCACAGGGACCCATAAATCTGCATGAGGACAGCCCAAAAGCCTCACTCGGGCACAGCTGGAGCCACAGAACAAGCTTCTTTGACAAAGAAGGAAGACTGGTGTTAAAGCAGCACTGAGTGCCGTGGCCCCAGCAGAGCCAGCAGCGTGGGGACAGGACTGCACAGTCCCCATGGCTTTTGCTCCCAAATGCCATGGCACAGGCAGGATGGGACCTGCTGTTAACTGAGGAGTCCCAGGCCTTGGGTGCAGCACTCTTCCTGACACCTTCCTCCCGAGACTGAACAGATACCCACAGACCGCTCAGATGGTGGTGAAGGGCCAACAGGGCTCACTCCACAGAACCCCAGCTCGTCCTGACTCCTGAATCCAAAGGCAAGTGCGGACGGGTGCAGCGTGGGGCCGGGGTGCCCAGTGGAGAAGGGCCACCTCACACTGGTGCCCAACACAGGCCAGGGCATCTCTACAGCAAGAAGGAGGCGGGGAACCTGGCCGCAGCACACTGCTTCCCAGCCAGTACCCCTCAGCACGAGCACGCACCTCCTGGGGGCGGAAGGTCCATCTGTGGGAGCTGGAAGCCAAGGACAGCCTGCCTCAGCCAGGCCAGGTGCTCCGGGGTGTTCCAGTGAAGGTGAGGAAGAAGCTGGCTGCCCCCTGCCTCGGCAAACTCAGTGACAGGCCAGGACAGGTCACAGAGCTGCTCGGAGGACACTACAGAGGCCAGGAAGCTCAGCACGCTGTTGAACAGTTCGATGACGGCACTCGGCTCCTGCGGGGCCAGGCCACCTAGCCTCCGCTCTCTTCTGTCGTGGAAAAACCGGCCACTAAACTCCCGGCTAACCCCATCTTCCACGTACTGAATGAGGGTCTGGCAACAAAGGTCAAGGGCACAGGGGCAGTGCGAGACCAGCCACTGCACAGCCTGCGAAACCTGAGAAGCAAAGACAGTGGGGAGAGATCTGGTTCAACGATTCATGCTGCTTTTCAGGAAGAGATTCCTGAAGGTGCCCCTCCCACAGCTGCCACAGCAGGTGCCACCGGAGCAGCAGCCTCTCAACCACACCAGGAAGGGGAGCAGAAGCTTCCACTGCAGTTGAGTTTGGTCTCCCAGGGCCCTGGAGACCCACACAGCAGGGACCCCGAGAAGGGCTCCCGTGCCCCTCGCCCCCGAGGAGCGTGGCCTGAAGGACCGCCCCAGAAGGGCTGGAGGCCCAGGGGAAACCAGCCCTACACATCGCCTTCACCTCACACAGAAAAGGAAGCCACGTCTTCCCGTTCTTAGAAGGACTAACAGCTTCACTACATGCCTGGATGCTTTCACATCCTGTAGTTATCTTTCTTCCTGTAGTTATTACTTTTATTTTAATTCCTGGCACTTCTTTGCCTAAATGTAATTGTCAGCACAGACTTCCCTTTTTTAAGGAAACTTCTGGTAACATTATTTCTTCATATTCCAAGGACAACCACTTACAAAAATAATTCTACATCTGACCGTCAGATACGAGACATGAATTGTCATATTTTAAATCCATAACAACAAAACCTCTAAAAAAATTTACACGAACAATTTAATTTATTGCCAATAACAGGACTGTGGGCAAATTTTATCTTTTATTTTGATTTCTGCTTATATTTTTAGAAAGTTTCCTGTCAAAACATAAAATTAAAGATGCAAGCAGTAATATACACTAAGTTCAAGATAGAGTGAAAGGGAAAAAACTGAAAATATCTTGTCGGACCTTTAAAAATGATGAAACCTTACCTTAGTCGTGCCTTGTAAATCACTAATGGAATCAGGGATCTCAATAACGGTATAATCTGAAATCAGCTTAGCTGAAACCAAATCCTGTAGCATCAGACCTTGAAGACAAACAGACGTAGGTCACCTGTCTCCTGGTAGAGGTCTGCAGGCCAGCAAAGGCATCTCACTGCTCTGACCCTGCCCAGCCCTGCCCTCAGTCACTGCAGCAGCTGCTGTCACATGACTCCGGACACCACACTGCCAGCACTTTCTCATACCCCCGGCTCTACCCACTTATTTAACATGCCAGCTCATAAATGGAACTGCCTTCACACACCAGCTTCCACTTTCTCCTCCACGGCGTCCCCTCCCGGGCTGGACACAAGAACCACCAGCGGAAGCGCAGGCTGGAAGGGCTTGGCCTGCAGGAGCTGCTTGATCTGCAGCAACGCCGACAGCCAGTACACGTCCTCCTCCGCCACGTCCTCGCTCTTCACTTTGGGGGGAAGCAGCAGCATAAGCCCGCTGGCTCCCAGGAGCTCCTTCTGTGTCTCCACAGCATCGAGGGCACAGTCGCTAAGAGCACCGTGGGCCACCTGGAACAGCACCCAGGCCATCAAGATGGGTGCACCAGGGGACAAATCAACAGTGAGCTTCGGTCCCAGAGTGAGCAGAGCCAAATGCTCACCTCACGCCAGGTCAGCTGCCCGCCGTGAGACCGAGAATTAGTAGGAAAATTAGTCATAGGTAATTCAGCCTCTGGCTAGACTTGTGTTGGAGCAATTTAATCTTAACAGTTACCTCAAACAGGCTTGTAAAAAACAAGTAAGCCGGGACTTCCCTGGTGGTTAAGAATCTGCCTGCCAATGCAGGGGACACGGGTTGGATTGCTGGTCCAGGAAGATCCCACATGCCGTGGAGCAACTAAGCCCGTGCACCACAACTACTGAGCCTGTGGTCTAGAGCCCATGAGCCACAACTACTGAGCCCACGTGCCATAACTACTGAAGCCCACGCACCCAGAGCCTGTGCTCCGCAACAAGAGAAGCCACCGCAATCAGAAGCCTGCACACTGCAATGAAGAGTAGCCCCCGCTCGCTGCAAATAGAGAAAGCCTGTGTGCAGCAACAAAGACCCCACGCAGCCAAAAATTTTAAAAAATTCAAAAAAAAAAAAAAAGAAAGAAACCCAAAGGAAACAGATACCGCATGGCACATAGAAAACTTATGCAAAAATCCTAATTTCCTCTGAGGATGCCTCTGGGAACAATCATAAGATGATATGAAAAAGTCAAATAAGGACAAGAAAAAGGAAATCGATAATATATATATTATTAAAAACTCAATAGAACATTTGGAATACAAAGTCAAGGAAATCTCCCAGAAAACAGTATTAAAAAACAAGAGAGAAAATGGGATAGAGAGGATTAAGAGGCTCAGAGGCTCAACTGATGAGGTCAACATCAGTCTAATAGGAGTTCAAGAGAGAAGAGAATAAATGAGAAGGAAAGCAGATGTCATCGAGATGCAAAAACGTCAGTCTCCAGCCCACAAGGACCCACAAAGCCCGAACGATGAGGGAAGGAAGTCAGCACCAGGGCCCCAGGGACAGAGTGCAGGCTTCCAAAGAGAAACAAAGTGGGCCACAGAGAAAGGAACAGAACAGTTTCAGACATCTCAACAGCAATGCTGGACGGCAGGTGACAGTGGAGCAAACTAGAAGGAAAATAACTTTCAACCCATAATTCTACAAACCTAGCTAAACTATGAAGCAAATGTGAGAGTAAATACATTTTCAGACAGGCAAGAATGCCAAAAATTCTCCTCCCACGCATTCTTCCTTTGGAAGAAAGTGGAAAATGTGCTCCATCAAACAAGAGACTAAACCAAGAAAACATCGTGCTGCTGCTGCCGCTGCCAATGGCAGCACCGAGTAAGTGCTTGATGTGTCGGACGGTATGCTCTGTATGTATAACTCACTTCGTCCTCAAGGGTCCCTGTGCGCAGTGGCGCCACAGAGCAGCTGTGTGGCCCCAGGCTATGTGTTTTGGCTCCCACCTCCCTGGCAAAACCGCATCATGAGTAAGAGCGCTGACCCACAGGCGGCGCCCGGCCACGAGGGTCAGGGCTAGGGGTGGGAGAGCAGGACCGAGCTCTCAGTCTGGAGGGCCCGGTGGAAGCCACAGCCTGGGACACGTTATCCGCCTCAAGGGGAGCAGGAGGGTGGCACCTTCTCAGAGGGAGGGACAAGGTGAAGTGACAGAACACTTAGGAAACTCTACTGAGACATGCACAGCCCATGTGCCGGCACATCTGGGTAATATTAACGGAAGAGGAAGATAAAACTACTTAAGATAATGAGACAACTACTACTTGCAAAAAAATAAACAAATGTCACAGAACACTTGCCAGTTCTGGGGCAAATAGCTGTCACACAGCACGCGTGCGCACACACAACACACGCACCCACACGGCCCCACTTGCTGAGATAATATAAAGTAATGATGTAGCCACCTGGAAGATGGGGAGGCTGAGAGGAACTGGGGTATTAAGAGTTCATGCCTCCCACAGTGGGGTGTGCAGCCCCAGGATGGCCCCCACAATGCCACCTACTCGTGCTGATGTCCGTGCACCGTCACCTGCCCTGAGCGTGAGCCGGGCCCAGTGACATGCTTCTAACAATATCAGACAAATGTAATGGGGTGCCACCTCTAAGGTTAGGCTACAAAGAGATTACGCCAGCTTGCTCCGCTGATGGGAGCCAGCTGATGCCCTGTTGTGACCTGCCTCATAGAAGCCCACGTGGCGTGGCCTGCAGGGAAGTGAATCCTGCCAACAACCAAGAGCGTGAGCTTTCCGAGGAGACCAGAGCCCTGGCCTACATCTTGACTTACACCTGGTGAGGAATCCTGAGCCAGAGGGCCCATCTAAGCCACATCTGGACTTCTGCCCCACAGAAACTGTGAGTAACGAACGTTTGTTATTTAAAGCTGCCACATTTGGATGTTTTTTGTTTTTTTGGTTTTTTTGGCCGTGCCGCACAGCACGCAGGGTCTTAATTCCCGAACCAGGGATCGAACCCAGACACCCTGCAGTGGAAGCGCAGAATCCTAACCACTGGACCGCCAGGGAATTCCCAAAGCTGCCACATTTGGAGGTAACCTGCTATGTAGCAATAGATAACTAATACACATATTTTAATGCAAAGTCGGCAGAGAACATCTAAAGTGGATAAATAAGAGAAATGGCAGTGTAAGGACATGATATGGAAACAGGACAGAAGTCAAGCCTTGGGGAAAGGAGCTAGAAGAAGGGGCAGGGGCTGCAATTTCTCATCATACATCATGTGGTGCTATCTGAGTTTTCAACTACATGCAAGTATTATTTTGACTTAAAATTTTAAGAATAAAGGCAAGACTGCTGGTGGGAATGTGAATTGGTTCAGCCACTATGGAGAACAGTATGGAGGTTCCTTAAAAAACTACAAATAGAACTACCATATGACCCAGCAATCCCACTACTAGGTATATACCCTGAGGAAACCAGAATTCAGAAAGAGTCATGTACCAAAATGTTCATTGCAGCTCTATTTACAATAGCCCGGAGATGGAAACAACCTAAGTGCCCGCCGTCGGATGAATGGATAAAGAAGATGTGGCACATATATACAATGGAATATTACTCAGCCATAAAAAGAAACGAAATTGAGCTATTTGTAATGAGGTGGATAGATCTAGAGTCTGTCATACGGAGTGAAGTAAGTCAGAAAGAGAAGGACAAATACCGTATGCTAACACATATATATGGAATTTAAGAAAAAAAAATGTTATGAAGAACCTAGGGGTAAAACAGGAATAAAGACAGAGACCTACTGGAGAACAGACTTGAGGATATGGGGAGGGGGAAGGGTGAGGTGTGTTAGGGCGAGAGAGAGACATGGACATATATATACTAACAAACGTAAGGTAGATAGCCAGTGGGAAGCAGCCGCATGGCACAGGGAAACCGGCTCGGTTCTTTGTGGCTGTCTGGAGGGGTGGGATAGGGAGGGTGGGAGGGAGGGAGACAAAGAGGGAAGAGATATGGGAACATATATATATGTATAACTGACTCACTCTGTTATAAAGCAGAAACTAACACACCATTGTAAAGCAATTATACCCCAATAAAGATGTTAAAAAAAAAAAAAAAAGAATAAAGGCAAGAACAAACTAATTGTCCAGTAGGTGAAGTCTGACTTTGTCATCATAGGAAAAAGGGAAGAACACGCCCCAGGATGTTTCTGTTGCCTCTGAATGGTGAGAGCTTAGATGACTCTTATAATCTTTATAACTCCTCTGTATTTCCTTATGTTTTTAAAGTTTTATATATGTATTACTTTCATGTTTAAGAAATACAATAAATAGTATTAAAGTGGAAAGAAACAAACAAAAATCCTATAGTCAAACTACAGTTAGAAGCAGTTCCAAGGACAGGAGGAACATGCCCTGCAGTGCCGCATGCAGATGTCCGGGTGTACCATGAACGTGCCTGTCAGGAAGAGCAGAGGTCAGGCATGGAGCCTTCAGGTCAGGACACGGTGGGCAGGGCCGCTTTCACTGGGCCCCGCTCTGAGCGTGCCGCCGGTTGTGATCGCCACACTATGGGAGGCACCAGGCCCAGGTCGGACAGCTGGCCACAGCAGCAGCTACCAATACCAGGTTTGCTCAACACTGAAACGCACACTTCCTGCCCCGCACTGCTATTTTCTAAGTAAATAAAATATACATCCGGTTTTACTTCTGAACACACAAGTAAAACCTAAATTCATTTATGCAGGTCTGAATCTAATGAGGAAACAGGTTCTCATTAAATAAGAATCTCTCAGGGAACCAATTAAGCTTAGTATTGCACAAATACCTATAAAGAACAAAAATTAGGGACTTCCCTGGTGGCGCAGTGGTTAAGAATCTGCCTGCCAATGCAGGGGACATGGGTTCGATCTCTGGTCTGGGAAGATCCCACATGCTGTGGAGCAACTAAGCCCGTGTGCCACAACTACTGAGCCTGTGCTCTAGAGCCCATGAGCCACAACTACTGAGCCCGCGTGCCACAACTACTGAAGTCCGCGCACCTCGAGCCCGTGCTCCGTAACAAGAGAAGCCACTGCAATGAGAAGCCCGTGCACTGCAACAAACAGTAGACCCCGCTCGCCGCAACCAGAGGAAGCCCACGTGCAGCAACGAAGACCCAACGCAGCCGAGAGAGAGAGAGAGAGGCAGAAAAGAGAGAGAGAGAGGGAGAGAAAGAGAGAGGAAGGAAAGCAGGAAGGGAAAGGAAACGAAAGGAAAAAAATGAGAACTTATAATCAAAAACTGAGGACAACTTTACTGTAAAACAAAAACAAGTAACCTGAAATGCCCACTACTGAACCCAAGTGAAAACTGCATAGGATTAAAAACCATTAGTCTTTTGGTAAGACCTGATATATCAGGAAGCTATTTAACAAAGATTTCAGCAGCTGACAGACCATATGAGATGCAACAGCCACTGCATTTTTTTGTAACGCTCTGTCTCATCCCTCTTGGGTTAGTTACCAGAGGTCTGTGGAATTCAGGGCTTCTGAATTATAGGTGAACATATGGACTTTTCAGGATTGTTCTGGGTTTTCACCAAGTTCTCAAAGAGAGGTCTGTGACCCAAGACAGTTAAGACTCACTGCACTCCCGAGAATCTAGCCTGGTCTCTCACACCAAGGGGGTGTACATGGGATGTCGTCAAGATGCAAGGAGGAACAGATACGACACTTGCTTCTGAGCCTCCCACATTGTTTCAGGGCCACTTCAGGGAAGTTATATGACTCCAATCATGTCTGGGAGTGAGCGCAAATGAGAAAATCACAGAAGTAAATACACTAAGTGATGGTCACTCACCTTGACGCACACACTGACAGAAACTGTCTGATTCCCTTTGCTGCTGAGAGTGTTAAAGAGAGTGAGTGTCTGAATCCCACCAACATCACGGTATGTGTCATCCACTGAGCCACCATCTCCTATGAACTTGACTTTTAACCAATTTGCTAGAATTCTGTGAATAAAGGAAAATAACACTTGAAGGAGAGTCTAATGCTAAATTTGAACTACAAAGAGAAATATTACACAGATGTAAATCCACAAACACCAAATCTTACTAGAAGGGTGATCTGAACTAATGAACAGGCTGTGATTTTTAAATGGAGTTAGAAACTCTACTGGGTTATATATTTGAGAGGACACTCATTCTAATGTGATCTATGATTTATTTATTTATGTATGCATGTACGTATGTATGTATGGCTGTGTGGGGTCTTCGTTTCTGTGCGTGGGCTTTTGCTAGTTGTGGCAAGCGGGGACCACTCTTCAACGTGGTGTGCGGGCCTCTCACTATCGCGGCCTCTGTTGTTGCGGAGCACAGGCTCCAGACGCGCAGGCTCAGTAATTATGGCTCACGGGCCCAGATGCTCCGCAGCATGTGGGATCTTCCCAGACCAGGGCTCGAACCCGTGTCCCCTACATTGGCAGGCAGATTCTCAACCAATGCGCCACAAGGGAAGCCCCGTGATTTATGATTTTGAAGCACTAAGAAGATTTTGAGCAACAGAAAAGGTCCTTAGAGTTTACCATACAACCCAGCAATTCCACTCCTAGGTATATAAGCAAAAGAACTGCAAACGTATGTCCACACAAACACTTACACGTCAATGTTCACAGAAGCGTTATCATAATAATCAAGAAGTGGAAATACCACAAATGCCCATCAACTGATGAACAGAGAAATAAAATGTGATATATTCATGCAGTCAAATATCATTCGGCCACAAAATTAAGGACTAATATATGCTACAACATGAATGAACCTAGAAAACATTATGCTAAGTGAAAGATGCCAGTCATAGAAGACTACGTGTTTTCGGGTTCTGTTTGTATGAAATGTCCAGAATAGGCAAATGAATAGAGACAGAAGACAGATTAGTAGTTGCCAGGGGCTGCAGGTAAGAAGGGATGGACTGCTAATGGGCATGGATTTCTTTTTAGGTGAAAAAATGTTCTGCAATTAGATAGTTGTCATGGTTATACAACTCCGTGAATACACTAGAACCAGTGAAATGTACACCTTAAATGGGAGAAATCTGTGATATGTGAATTACATCTAAAAAAGAAAAGTAACATGTTCCGTAGTTGCTTTAAAAGTATGGTATCTGGGGCTTCCCTGGTGGCGCAGTGGTTGAGAGTCCGCCTGCTGATGCAGGGGACACGGGTTCATGCCCCGGTTCGGGAAGATCCCACATGCCGCGGAGCGGCCGGGCCCGTGAGCCATGGCCGCTGAGCCTGCGCGTCCGGAGCCTGTGCTCCGCAACGGGAGGGGCCACAACAGTGAGAGGCCCGCGTACCGCAAAAGTATGGTTTCTGGAAGCAACTTGGTTACAAGAAACAATGCCATGTCAACTTTTTGGTTTCTTTTTAAAAATGCCAGAAGTTTTTTACCTAGGGAATAAATGGAACTATAGCGAACAAACTAAACTGTCTTCCCCAAGAGTCTAAAATGGAGCAGGCTCTCATCAACATACCTCAGCATAGCTTTAAGTCACAATCAAGTGTGAAATGTTTTTGGGCAAAGACTGTTGCCAACGATACAAAATAAAAATGTGAATAATCTAAAGCGTCAACTTCAAATAACAAACAAAACAGCCTGCAAAGCTAAGCACCAAAATGAAAGCAGGCGTCAGGGCCCCCAGGAGGACAGGAGCACACTGGGCTGACACGCGGCCACCCCGCCTGCAACACTCAGCTGCCAGATGCTCTGGAGAAGTCACTCCGCCTCCCGGCCGCTTGCTGAGCACCTAGCCCCACAGGGGGAGACCTGCCCGACCTGCCAGGGCTCCCTGGGGACTGCTCTTCTCCATCAGGCAGCACCAGCACCAGCTTCCAAAACACGCGCTCCTGCCGCCCCGGGAGGTGCTCAGCCACGAGGGATGGCAGGTCCAGGGGTGCCCATGCCGCGTCACTGGAAGGGACAGAGCACCACAGGTGAGCCACCACGCGAGCCCCTGGCAGCAGCAGCATACACGGCGGGCGGGGGGTGACCAACCTCAGCAGCTGCCGGTAGAAGTGCTGAACCTTCATCTGGTGCGCCACCTTGTTTCTGAGACACCTTAGCCTGCGAAGGAAGAACCACACAGAGCCTACGTGAGGCCCACTCAGCGCCCACGGAGGAACTTGATAAGTGCTTAGTGATGTTCTGAGTGCAAAGTAATTTGGTTAGTGAGTGTCTCCCAGTGGGGAATACTTAGGAGACCAAGAAACCTTTGCCGATAGAGAAACAGTTTAGTCAGAGGACTTGTTCATTCCATAAATGTCAAGCAATTATCTACTGTGTGCCAGTCACGGCAGATCAGCAGTGAACAGACAAAAATCCTGCCCTGCTAGAACACACGCTCTTGTAGGGAGAGGGCCTCTGTTAGTGGGTGGCGTGACAGGCGCAGTGGGCAGGCTGTGCACTTACACAGGGTGGTCAGAGGTGATGTGGGAGCAAAGACTGAAGGAAATAGGGGCGCCAGCATGTGAGTTCTGGGGGACAGGCCAGACCAAGTCAGGAGGGGGCCTGGCACGTACACAGAATGAGCACAGGGAGAGCAGCGGGGGCAGCCAGAGGGCAGGGTGGGGGCCACTATGAAGGGACTCAGAGAGCAGCCCAGGGACGTCGACAGGGACGTGAGGCGACCTGACTCTGATGTGGTGGTGAGGACACCAGGGTGCAGGGGTCAAGGGCGGAAGCCAGCAGACGGGACAGGTGGCTACGTGAGAGGGGTTGGCGGTGGAGGTGGTGAGGGTAGAGCCGCAGGATGGTGGGTCTGAGTCCAGGTGTGACCCAGCCCAGGGAGGACAGGCCGGCATCCTGTGAGCCAGAGGAGGCACCAAGTGCAGCAGGCCAAGCGAAGACTAGGTTCCGATGTTGAACTGGGGACGTAGGGAAGAGGCCTCGGCTGGAGATGCACAAAGTGAGCTGTCAGCATGCAGGATGGAAAAAGATTACCAGGGGAGGAGGCAGAGGGGAAGAAGAGGGGCCGGCGGCTGTGCTGGAGGGAGGGGGAGGGGACAGAGAGAGGGCCGTCCTGACACAGGTGACACAGCCAGGACTCCAGGAGGCTGCGGGCCAAGGCCAAAGGCCGAAGGCACATCAGAGACAGGCCAGCACCATCACCACCCTGCTTGCAGACAGGCACAGGACCCGGGGATGTGCGCAGCTACACAAAGTTTGTTAGAGGCGTGGAGCTGGTGACAGCCCAGGCGAGGACAAGACGTGCCTCAAGACCCCAGCAGGGTGGGCTGCCACTGTGCCTCTGTGTCGTCTTCCTAGGCCCCCACTGGGAGGCTCCTCTCCAGAGGCGACAGAGGCCTGGTCTGAAAAGAGAGGCCGAGCCCTGCGTGGCCAGGATTGGGCAGCTGAAGCCAGGACCTGGGCAGGGAGCTGGGCACATGCGGGGTGGCCAGGAGGAGCGGCAGGGAGGGACATGCGAGGGGACACAGGGAGGGAGCCCCTAAGAGAAGAGACCTGACGGCAGGAGGGGGAGTCGCTAAAATGCTGCCACCGCAGACCCAGGGTAGCAGAGGGGTCGGGGTGGGGGTGGGGGTGGGGGTGAGGCCAACACGGACCTCTGGCTCCACCGAGAATGGACACGATGTGTCCTTAAGCTAGGAAGGCAAGGAGGAAACAGGTAATTCCAGGGAAAATTCGATTGGCAGGACCAGGAGTGTTGTAAGGGGAAGAGGCAGGTGAAATCACAGCAGGTAGAGCAACTCTCACTCCGAAAACGCAATCCTGAATCTGCCTTCACCTCCTCTGACTCCACCTATCTTCCCTGCAAACAGACGCGTTAATCCACACCCTCGATGAAGCCAGTTGGGGCAGGAGGCACTTAGGAGGCCCCGGGCTGCTGACCTGGTGCAGGAGATGCCCACTCTCCCCGCGTGGCCCAGATCCAGGAGGCCCTTGGCCAGGTTCTCCTCTGCAATGGGGCACTCTGCGCTGGGTGCCAGTGCCCTCAGCCGGTCATTCATGTCCATACAGCAGGGCGCCGCAGGGAAGGCCCGCATCTGGCGCCTCAGTTTCTTCCGGGCTGCGACACCTTCCCTCCACCTAGAGGAGAGACCAAAGTATCATCACTGGGTGTTTCTGCCATGGGGACAAGGCAAAAACATCTCCAGCATTAACATGGGAAACATTTTCTGCCAGTATGTTTAGGTCTTTTTCAGCAACAGATCTCAAACTGAGAAATGGATCAGAACTGAAACTCAAGGTATGGGGGATGCATGATAACGAATGAGTGGTGGGCAACGAAACTACCGAACTTAAGAGGGAATGCTGAGGGACTTCCCTGGTGGCGCAGTGGTAAGACTCTGCGCTCCCAATGCAGGGGGATGGGTTCGATCCCTGGTCAGGGAACTAGATACCACATGCATGCCGCGACTAAGAGTTCGCCCATGCCTCAACTAAGGAGCCAGTGAGTGGCAACTAAGGAGGCTGTGAGCCACAACTAAGGAGCCCGCATGCCACAACTGAGACCTGGTGCAACCAAATAAATTAATTAATTAAAAAAAAAGAGTGAACAATCTCTGGAGGCCAACTTGCCAATCTGGATACAAACACAGATCCATACACCCTTTGACCCAGCAGACACCACCGACAGGATTTTCTCTCCAGACATGTGTGCAGCTGTGTGAAATGTCTGTACAAGGATGCCACTGCAGCACTCTTTGTCACAGCTAGAGAGAGAAAGCCATGTGAAAGTCTACCAGTGGGACCAGGCAGGTCATCTACCATGTGCTCTGGCAACGCCACCTCAGTGCACTGATGGCAATGGGGAGAGGCCACCGTGCTGCTGCAGTCAGGTCTCCGCCCTATGTCACAGAGAGTCAAGAAAAGTTTGGCACAGAGTAGGGAACGTGCTCCCACCTGTGCCAACCACCAAAGGTCAGAAGTCCTCGTGGGATGGAGACTCATTTCTCACTGAATCCCCTTTTACACGGCTGCAACTGTCAAGTACACTATTACTTTCTTTAAATGTTATTATGAAATGAATCATCATATAACATACGTAACACATGTACACCCATTTTAAAGATTAATGATAAATCAAACACCCACATCCTTCCATGCAGTGGAGAATGGGTGGCCAAGACCAGCACCTGATCCCCACGGGCCCTGCTCAGTCACACACCCTCTCATTCCCAAAGGTAACCACTGTGTTGGGTTTATGTTTGTCATTTTCCTTCTTTAGGGTTGTACTACTATATATGAATCCAAAACAATCCATTTAGTTTGAATATACAGTTTGTATGTTGCACACATTTCCCTAAGAATTGCTTTCTTTCACTATAAATTATGTTGCAGAAATTCATCCATGTGGGCACATACAGCTATCATTTGGCTTGTTCATGGCCCTCTCCGTGTCTAGCACATTGGGTAAACAGCAGAAGGCTACCTATAAATATCTGTCGAAATATAGAGCAGTCCCCCCACCCCAATCTAATTCTTTACTTAGTTTATACCCTTTAGGAAGGAACATGTTACATGTGCATATTATCAGCTGTTTCTGAAAGTATAATCTTTGTAAAAGACTCTCCCTGTATGCATTGATTTTATCTGTAAGGACATGGAACTCACCGCTGGAGATACTTGCAGAAGCACCGAAGTTCCTGGAGGGTCTCTTTTGCAGTCTGGAAAATTTCCTCCCCAAGAAACAAGTCCACCAGGTGGGCACAGACGTCCTCACAGCAACGGGCCACGCGGAGCCTCTGCTCTGTCTCCACTGCACTCCTAGGGAAGAGGGCAATCAGCGTGAGAGACACTGCACCCAAGGCCCCACCCTGAGGGCCTGCCTTAAAAGCATGAGTCCACGTCCTTAATACTGAAATGTAATGATATCTATGCTGCAAGGAAAGCTTGAAGATTTCATTTTATATAATGCACAGACATCTGGAAATTTAGAGAAAAAAGAACTAAAGTGGTACAGGGTACAAGATTATAGATCCAGCAGGGCCCTTATAAATAGTCAAGAGATAACCCTGTATCTTATAGTTAGAAATTTAATTTTTAAATGACCATTGAGACAACTGAAATATCTTCTCATCAACAACATCTGATGTCTGCAATTAGAAATGTCTCAAGCATATGATAGCTGGCTACAGAGGCTGACAGCCTAAGGTCATGTGACAGTGGCCCTCAGATAAACCAGAATCTGAAAGAGATTTTTTACAACAAAATCCTATCAACCAAGGGATCACAGAGGCCTTTATCAAATATATTTAGCCATTAAGTCAAAGAAGCCCAGACAGGCAAGACCCATTTCCAATAGTTGTCCTCTGTGGCGATGGAGACAGCCCTGGGCCGAGCTGTAGTCCAAGTCTTCTGGAACTGCAGAGAACAGCAGTTTCCCTGCACGTCAATGAGTCCTAGGTTTTACATATCTCTTTTTTTTTTTTTTTTTTTTAGTTTTTTTTTTTTAACATCTTTATTAGAGTATAATTGCTTTACATTGTTGTTAGTTTCTGCTTTTGAGGTACGCGGGCCTCTCACTGTTGCGGCCTCTCCCGTTGCGGAGCACAGGCTCCGGATGCACAGGCCCAGCGGCCATGGCTCACGGGCCCAGCAGCTCCGCAGCATGTGGGATCCTCCCGGACCGGGGCACGAACCACCTGCATCGGCAGGTGGACTCTCAACCACTGCGCCACCAGGGAAGCCCTACATATCTCTTAATACCCCTTCCTGGGATTAAGAACAGACAAACACCCATCATTTGTGAGGTCTCTTGCTTATAGTAAACAGTGAAATAGACTCCCAATTAATAGAAATGGAAAGAAATATTAATTAAACAATATACTCTGCCTCCTGGCTATATTCCCCATCTGCACCAGAGGCTGCAGGCCTATCTCAGGGGAACTTAAATGCAAGGACAGGTTTCCCAGCACAACTGACCCTCTTTCTTCCCTGAAGCTTGGCACTGAAATTAATAAAGTTCTTAAGTGAAATAGCTCAAAGGAATCTCTTAACACACGAAACAAAGGAAAGGATCTTCTACTTGAGAAAAACTAACGGTGAGTAACCTGGTGTGGAGAAGACCACCAGTGAATTCTTTTGCTGACAGACACATCCCCACGCCCAGGGCAGGGTCAACAAGGAGGATGAGAGTGAAAGCGAGGGCCTCCCTGGAAGCAACGCACACAAGAACAGGGGCAGCCTGTTAGTGTCTGGCTAACCAGAAGAGATGCTCCTTGTCAAAATGAAAGCCAGCTAGCATGAGCTGGACCAGCCTGGCCACGGTGCCTCTAACCCTCCTCCCACCCGCCCACCCGCCTCACGCTGCAGGCACCAGCGCTTCACTTACTTCAACGCCTGGGAGCAGGTTTCCCTCACATGTTCTGTCACCACGAGCTCTGTCAGCTCTGCAGCTAGGTCCTGGCTCATCTGCGTTAACATCAGTTCTCTCTCTTGTTTCAACCTGAGGGAAAAGGAAAAGGAGCACAAGAAATAACAGTCGTCACACTCTGTGACCTTGCGAGCAGGGATTTGAGTTGTGCTGCCTGACCCCTCCGGTTCCACCAGACTGGCCACACAGCCACACCCACTCCAGTTCCCTGACCACCACCCACACCCCCTCTGGCTGGGGAGGGGCTGCTGCTTACAAGGTGGGACCTGCCCACTCCCTGGGCCACAGCGTAGGAAGGTGCAGGGCGAGCCGTGGGTCTGAGTGCAGTGGGCAAAAGTGAGAGCATCGTAAGCCAGGGCAGGTTCTCCCCTTGTCCACACACTCCACCCCCACGGGCACTGCAGGGATGAGACGCCCTCACCTCTCTTCTTCAGCCCGCCGCCTCTCTTCCTCTTTCCGCTCCCTTTCCGTAGTCAATTCTTCACTTGCAATGTGCCTCAAAATGCCCATGGTTGCAGCTGTTAACAGCTCCTCCATAGCAGCATTGGAAACACTTTGGAAACAAAGTGGACATTGCTCTAAATAAATAATAAAAGCCACACAAACCGTATTACTAGACTTCTAATACTAGCAAGGGAAAAAATACCTATTTGCCTTCCAGCATAAAAATCAAGCCCATGGTTAGGAACACACACTCTATCAAAACTGACTCAGGAAAAAAAGAAAATCTGAATAAACCTGTAACTAGTTAAGAGACTGACTCAGTATTTAAAAACATCTTCCAGCAAAGAAAACTCCAGGATGAGAGGGCTTCACTGGCAAATTCTACCAAACACTTAAAGAAGAACTAACACCAACCCTTCTCAAACTCTTCAAAAAAACCGAGGCACAAGGAACACTTCCTAACACCTCTAGGAGGCCAGCATCCCCCCGACCTGATACCAAAGCCAGGCAAAAACACCACAAGAAAACGAGTGACCAATATCCCTTGTGGACGTTGAGGTAAAAATCCTTAACAAAATACTAGCAAACCAATATTAAGCAATATACTGAAAGGATTATACACTACCAAGTGTATAATCTCACACTACCAAGAGATTTATTCCTGGAATGCAACAAATGAAAATCAATGTAATACAACCATATTAATAAACTGAAGGGGAAAAAACCCACAAAATCATCTCAATTAATGGAGAGAGAACATCTGACAAATTCAATACCATTTCATGATAAAAACACTCAATAAATTAGGAAGAGAAGGGAACTTTCTCAAAATGATAAAGACCATATATGAAACACCCACAGCTAACATCATATTCCGTCGTGAAAGATAGAAAGCTTTTCCTCTAAGATCAGTAACAAGACAAGAGTGCCCTATCTGCCATTTCTATTCAACACCGTATTGAAAGTTACAGCCAGAGCAATTAGACAAGAAAAATAAAAACATCCAAACTGGAAAGGAAGAAGAAAACTACGTGTATTCACAGATGACAGGATCTTGTATGTAGAAAATCCTAAGGGATCCACTCAAAAGCTATTACAATAAAAAAAAGTTCAACAAGATTGGAATATAAGGATCAACACCCAAAAATCAATGGCATTTCTATACACGAGCAATGAACGTTCTGAAAGTGGAATTGAGGAAACAATTCCGTCTACAATAGCGACAAAAAGAATAATTAGGAACAAATTTAACCAAAGAAACCAAAGACTTACAATAAAAATTATAAAACGTTGCTGAAAGAAATTAAGGAAGACATAAACAAATGTAAAGACATCCAAGTTCATGGACTGGAAGACTTCACATTGTTAAGATGCCAGTACTACCCAAAGCAATCTACAGATTCATTGGAATCACCATCAAAATCCCAACATTAACTTTTTGCAGAAGTAGAAAAACCCATCCAAAAATTCTTATGAAATTTAAAGGGTCTCCAAATAGGGAAACAGTCTTCAAAGAGAAAGCTGAAACAAAGCTGAAGGACTCGCACTTTGAGATTTCAAAACTTACAACTTACGAAGTTATAGTAATCAAATCAAAACAATACGGTACTACCATAAAAACAGACATATACGGCTTCCCTGGTGGCGTGGTGGTTAGGAGTCCGCCTGCCGATGCAGGGGACGCGGGTTCGTGCCCCGGTCTGGGAAGATCCCACATGCCATGGAGCGGCTGGGCCCATGAGCCATGGCCGCTGAGCCTGCGCGTCCGGAGCCTGTGCTCCGCAACGGGAGAGGCCACAACAGGGAGAGGCCGAGTACCCCCAAAAAACAACAACAACAAAAAAAAAAAACAGACATATATACCAATGGGATATACAGCCCAGAAAGAAACCCTCACATATATGGTCAACTGATTTTGAACAGGGTGGCAACACCATTTGAAGGGAAAAGGACAGCCTTTTCTACACTGGTGCTGCGAAAACTGGATACCCAAGAACAATGGTGGATCCTAATCTTACACAATATATAAAAACAAAATCAAAATGGATCAAAAACCTAAATTTAAGAGCTGAAACCATAAAACGCTTAGAAGAAAACACAGGGGAAAATCTTCACATTATTGGATTTGACAGTGATTTCCTGAATATGATACCAAAAGCACAAGCAACAAAAATAGATAAACTGGACTATATAAAAATTTTAAATTTTCATGCATCAAAGGACAGACACTATCAAAAGAGTGAAAAGACAATCCACAGATTGGGAAAAAAATACTTGCAAATCAAATATTGAAAAAGGATTAGTATCCAGAATATGAAAGAACTCCTACAACTCAACAACAAAAGAATTCAAGAATGGGCAAAGGGCAAATGAAGCAACTGACAAAGGATTAATCTCCAAAATTTATAAGCAGCTCATGCAGCTCAGTAACAAAAAAACAAACAACCCAATCCAAAAATGGACAGAAGACCTAAAAGACATTTCTCCAAAGAAGATATACAGATTGCCAACAAACACATGAAAGAATGTTCAACATCATTAATCATTAGAGAAATGCAAATCAAAACTAGAATGAGATACCATCTCACACCAGTCAGAATGGCCACCACCAAAAAATCTAGAAACAATAAATGCTGGAGAGGGTGTGGAGAAAAGGGAACCCTCTTGCACTGTTGGTGGGAATGTAAAGTGATACAGCCACTATGGAGAACAGTATGGAGGTTCCTTAAAAAACTAAAAATAGAACTACCATACGACCCAGCAATCCCACTACTGGGCATATACCCTGAGAAAACCATAATTCAAAAAGAGTCATGTACCAAAATGTTCATTGCAACTCTATTTACAATAGCCCGGAGATGGAAACAACCTAAGTGTCCATCATCGGATGAATGGATAAAGAAGATGTGGCACAGATATACAATGGAATATTACTCAGCCATAAAAAGAAATGAAATTGAGCTATTTGTAATGAGGTGGATAGACCTAGAGTCTGTCATACAGAGTGAAGTAAGTCAGAAAGAGAAAGACAAATACCGTATGCTAACACATATATATGGAATTTAAGGGAAAAAAATGTCATGAAGAACCTAGGGGTAAGACAGGAATAAAGACACAGACCTACTAGAGAATGGACGTGAGGATATGGGGAGGGGGAAGGGTAAGCTGTGACAAAGCGAGAGAGAGGAGTGGACATATATACACTACCAAACGTACGGTAGATAGCTAGTGGGAAGCAGCCGCATAGCACAGGGAGCTCAGCTCGGTGCTTTGTGACCACCTGGAGGGGTGGGACAGGGAGGGTGGGAGGGAGGGAGACGCAGATATGGGAACATACGTATAACTGATTCACTTTGTTATAAAGCAGAAACTAACACACCATTGTAAAGCAATTATACTCCAATAAAGATGTTAAAAAAAAAAAAGAATGGGAAAAGGACTTACGTAGACATTTCTGTAAAGAAGATACACAAGTGACCAATAATTACATGAAAAGATGCTCAACATCATTAGTCATTAGAGAAATGCAAATCAAAACCACAGTGAGTTACCCCTTCACACATTATAATGGTTATTATTTAAAAAAAAAAAAAAAGGACAGCAAGTGTTGGCAAGAATGTAGAGAAACTGGAACCCTTGTGCAACTGCTGGTGGGGATGCAAAAATGGTGCTGCTGTTGTGGAAAACAGTTTGCTGATTTCTCAAAAAAGTAAAAATAGATCATATGATCTAGTAATTCCACACCTAAACATATACCCGTAAGAACTGAAAGGGACTCAAACAGTTATTTGTCCCCCAGTGTTCACAGCAGCATCATTCACAATAGCCAAAAGGTGGAAACACCTTATTAAGCACAGGTGAATAAATAAAATGTGGCATATATACACGTGTATGTGTGTGCATATATTTAATGGAGTATTGTTCAGAAATAGATCTGGAAGTAGACAATGGTGATGAATACACGACATTGTAAATATACTTAATGCCATTGGATTGTGAGCTTAAAAATGGTTAAAATGGTAAATTTTGTTATATTTTACCACAATAAAAAAAATAAACCCATGGAAATCTTACTTACTTTTAGCTCCATCAAACAAAGTATGTATCTAATTCTAGTATATAAAAAACTGAACAAACCTATGAACAAGACTGACCCTTTTGTGTAAACTACATTTATACAGGGAAATATCTGGTTGGCCAAAAAGTGCCTTCGGTTTTTAAGTACTGATAATACCACTTCGTATAATTGTGTCACTTTATATGTACTAGAATTTTTACAAGTTTGAAATCCTTAAGAAAGTCTGACTTACTAAACTTGGCAGATTTTAATTAACTATTAACTCCAAAAGTTGCTTAAGAGTCTAGAAAGATTTTGATTATTAAATTTATCAAGACTAGATGCTGGGCTTCCCTGGTGGCGCAGTGGTTGAGAGTCCGCCTGCTGATGCAGGGGACACGGGTTCATGCCCCGGACCGGGAAGATCCCACATGCCGCGGAGCGGCTGGGCCCGTGAGCCATGGCTGCTGAGCCTGCGCGTCTGGAGCCTGTGCTCTGCAACGGGAGAGGCCACAACAGTGAGAGGCCTGCGTACCGCGGAAAAAAAGAAAAAAGACTAGATGCTTAAAGTGTTCCACAAAATCAGCTTTATAAAATTTGTAAGCGTAGTTTGAAATGTCTAAGGAAATTTCATCATGGTGTCAAACGCAAATGGTATAAAATGTTTAAGGGAATTTAATCTGTCAAATTTATAAACTGTGACTTAATCCAAGATCAAGTAAAGTGAGTGTTTTTATTTTTTAACAGAGAATGAACTAATTATTACTAGATTTTTTTTATTACTATATTTTTGATTACGTTTAAAGTTGAAAGAAAAACAGGTTTCTGATTTACAACTTTAATAAGCCTGATGCTACTCAAAAGTCATACACACACAGAAACTACCTGCAAACGACAAACGCAGGTCAGGAATGTGAGGGACTATACCCACCAGCGAGCATGACCGACACCGAAGCCTGTGCAAAGGAGTAGCTGTGATCTCTTGTCGAAGACTGAGAGCAGCTTTCTGAGAGGAAGCGTCTGGCGGAGCGCAGACGGCCTCAGAGCACGAGAGGCACCGCACTTACCCCAGGGCTGTGGCTGCGAAGGCCGCCCCGGCGGCGCCAACTTCCTCGCAGTCCCTCTGAAGAACCTCCCGGATGAGTTCATCCACCACCTGCGCCAGGTCCTAAGGAGAGGGCGGACGGGGCCAGGATCACTGGCTGGGGACGCCGCCCCGATCCAGCCCCAGCGCACCACCAAGCCATCGCCTCCACAGCCTAAGGTACTAAAGGTCTTCCCGGAACCACAGAGACATCATGGACTGTCCACCCAGCTCAGAAATCCCTCCAAGACCTCATCACCGGAAGCTGTTTGGAGGCGTCTAATGACCCTTACACGGGGCTCGGCTGTGCGCTCCTGGAAAGGGCTCCTGCTAATAACCAGAGAGGAGCCTTCGGGACGTGCCAGGACAAGCCTGCTGCCTGCTCAACGATGGCCATTCAGACAGCCACAGTGCCACACCCCAACGTCACACGTGTCTGGCTTCTGTGGCCCTGCCTCATTCCCCGCCTCAGGCCTCCTTGATCCCCCAGTGGGGTGGTGCCCAGTGCCTGCCCGAGCAACAGGGTGGTGAGATCAAGTCACACGACCTGTGTGGCGGGTAGGCCTTGCTCAGCCCCGGGGCCACCTGTCAGAGGCATGCTGACCCCAGGGATGCCCCAGGAACACAGACAGTGGTCAGACTGGACAGCAGAGGCAGCTGGATGTTTGCCCACGACGGGCCCTCTGAAACCTGACGGGAAGGTTCCGTACCTCGTCCGAGTACACAGGGGCAGACTTTGGGGGAAGGAGCTCCAGCTGCACGGGGGGCTGCACGGGGGGCTGGAAGAGGCTGGGTGCCATGCTCAAGGGCAGTGCCGGGAGTTGTGGAGGGGAAGCTGGCACAGGGGTGGGCAGGGGCTGCAGGAGAGCCGGGAGGGCGTCGTCCCCCTCCGCGCTGCACTCCTCGCCTCTCCCTACACCTGGAAGGAACAGGCAAACGTGGGCACCGAGGACAAGCCCTGGCCACCCACAGTGACGCTAAGGCCGCCCTCCCCAAGCTGACCGCCACAGGGCGCCTCCTGAGCCACGAGCCAGGGGGCCGTGTGCGCTTCACCCGTGGGAACAAAGCACTGTGGCGCCAGGGAGCCATTCAGGCAGCACCGAGCTGATGTCGCCGGGCCCCAGGATGAGGCCTCCTAGAGGGGAGCGCAGCCTCACTCACCCGCCATGTCCAAGCCGGGTCTCTGAGTGCCCGTGGTCAGCTCCGCAGCCAGGCTGTCCCCGACGTACTTGTTCTGGGAGTTGAAGCTGCACACGGGGGTGTGACGGGGGACAGGGGGTAACGGCCCTCCATTCACGATCTCCCCAACGGACACTGTCAGCTTCCTGGTAATAAACACCGACTTCCTGGCCTTGGATAAACCCTCTGGTTCCAGGAACGAGGACCGATTCAGCTCGACACAGCTACCCAGACCACAGAGAACCCACGGAGAGGCGTTACACAGGCGAGAGGCCACCCTTCACCTCCTCGGTGCCCTGCAGTCACTGCGTCGCCAGACGGCCACGTGGAAATGAGGGCAGGCAGCAAAGGCCGAGCCCAAGGCCCGGCCCACGGCATCCACCACTGCCAGCATTTCCTTCTGACTCGGAAGCCGCCTGGCCTCACTGTTAGCAGCCCCGGGTGCAGCAACGCTCCCCTACACGCCCCCGGCTCGTCCCGTGAGGGCAGGTCTGCAGGCAGCAGATGGGGCCAGGGCTGAGGAGTCAGAGGAGGATGGGTTCAGGGAAAGCCCGGATCCAGACACGACAGGCTACAGATTATGAAGCCATTTTCTGGGAGAGGGTCCACAAGTCCCACCACGTTCTCAAAACTCTGACTGCAGCAGAGGAGAGGCCCCGGCCTGGCCAGAGGCCATCCTCAGGGACAGAACAAGGAAGGCCCCAACCTCGACCATCAGCTTCTTGAGTAACTTGGGAAAAGTCAGGAAGAGTCTGAACCCTAACCTGCTGACGAACAGCATGTGACCTGGGGACATCCCCCGCGGTCCTGAGCCTCGCCTGCTCCCCTGCAGCCCAGGCAGTGGAACGTGCCTTCTCCAGGGCCTGGCGCGCAGCTGGCACTTCCCAGCCTTCCCAGGGTTAAAAGGGAGAGAAGAAGGGCTTCCCTGGTGGCGCAGTGGTTGAGAGTCCGCCTGCCGATGCAGGGGACACGGGTTCGTGCCCCGGTCCGGGAGGATCCCACATGCCGCGGAGCAGCTGGGCCCATGGGCCATGGCCGCTGAGCCTGCGCGTCCGGAGCCTGTGCTCCACAACAGGAGAGGCCACAACAGTGAGAGGCCGGCATACCGCCAAAAAAAAACAAAAAAACAAAAAAACAAAAAAAAAGGGAGAGAAGGAGAGAGGCCCGGCGGTTCGGGCCTCGGTGCTTACCCGTCGGAGACAGTGAGGCCATGGCAGCTGAGGAAGCCTGTGGCGTCCTCTCCGTCTCTGAAGAGCAGCATGCGCACCACGCCGTCCAGGGGAAAGGTGGTGGAGCGCTGAGTGCTCGCGGTGTACGCCACGTTGAGCGCTCGGAGCGCGTCCTTGCGGATCTGAGAGAAGCCAAGTCACTGAGTTGCAGAGGGTCAGGCGCTCCATGACCGCAGACGGCTCAGTCCCTCTGGAAAGCACCCCGGGTCCCAAGCCTAGCGCTCATTGGGCCGTCTGCTCAGCAGAATGCCCAGAAATGATGCAAAGCAAACAGTTTCACATACGGAAAAGGCTGGGCCATGAAGGCTTTACTTATAAGAAAAACTAGAGAACCAACCACCCACCAGCAGGGCAGGGAGAGGACACTGTGCATCCGCCACTCAACAGAAAGCTGTACAGCTGCTGAAAATTACTGCAGAGATGATGGAATGCCATGGAAAGTGTGTGACATGAAACTGAGTAAAAGTCAGAGAGAAAGTTGCTTCGCAGCATCACACTGAGCATTTTAAACACGGGGACAGAGGGAACCATGAAGGCACTGACAGGTCAGTTTGGTCCCAGGACCCCGGTGGCCCTGCTTCCCCTCTTCAGTGGGCTTCAGCCAACTCAACCCAGATCTACAGTGGTACTTCAAGGCTGGCATGCACGTCCATGCTGAGTGTCCAACAGTGGACAGACAAGACCCCTGTCCTCACGCAGCTGACGTGACAGGAGACATCAACACTGAACAAAATGAACGTACAAAATGCACAGTGCGGTTAACGGTGACAGTGCGACAGAAAGAAGAGCTGTGGAGGAGGGCAGGGCGTGCTCTGCCGAGAAGGGGAGCCCAGCCCGGCCGTGGGGGAGGGGAGCTCTGCGCGCTCTGCGAGCAGCCGGAAGAGCCGGAAGAGCCGGGAGAACAGCCAGCGCAAAGGCCCTGAGGCAGGCGCATACTGGGGGCTGGGGGGCTGGGGGTGGAGCCAGGAAAGACGGGAGAGGAGATGAGGTCCAGGAGACAATGGGCCACTGTGGGCCACTGTTAGTGAAACGCTTTGTCTTTCTAAAGAAAAACACTTAGATTTCTGTTGAGTTTAAAATTATTAAAATGGGTACAAATGGTCGACCATCACTAGTATTTATCAACTGCACAGAGTTCCCCAAGCAGCACATCCTTAGAAATCTTTTCATTTGTTCCAGAATTTCAGTTCTCTTGGAAACTGTCAGATCTGACAACGAGCAAACTTGCAGAAGACTTTGCCTGGGATGTGACGGTGGGTTTAGTCACTGTTTACCGGAGGACTTGTGACCAAAGAAGAAAAATGACCTGGAGTCACAAAACCAGCCCGGCAGGTTCCCGAGATCTCCCAGGCAACCTCCTCCCCACCCGGCGGCCACCAGGGGCTCCCAGCAACGACTCCAGGCGGCATTCTCCCAGCATTCCCCCACCACCACCCCACCCGCCCACAGCTACAGGACAGCACAGGGGTGTGCTGTGTGAGGTGGGCATGCAGGCTGCTCTATTATCGTCCCCGAGTGCTTCAGAAGGTGAAGACCTGACTCTGGAAATCTGAGACCAGGAGTTCACACTCTATGCAAATCCTGAGGTAAGAGACTGGTCTTGCCCCGTCTTTGTAACCCCTGTGCAACAAAGAGCAGGCACTTTAGATATTTACTGAAATGAATTTAGCGACATCAAGCTCACTCCAAAAGTGAAGACTGATAACACTAGTAAGTTCTAGGTTAGGGGTTTGTGCATGCAGTTTGCTTTTTGGCTTCTCTGTTGCCATGGAAGATGATAGTTCTGAACGCAAGTTATCATTCTGAAGAGATTTCTCTCATCTGAACCAGAAGGAGAGTATTTCCCACTGCACAGCCTTTCCATCGGTGATCAACTGTGCCAACCCCATAAACAGGTAACAACAGTATCCCCTCAGGGGCTGCTGCACAAGACTTAGCCCAGGACCCGCTGAGATGCTCCTGTCATAAAGAAGCTCTTAAACATCACAAGTAGCAACCAGCTTTCGTCAATTCTGCAAGTACAGTGTCAGTACTCACCTGATTAAAGTAACAATGCAGAAGACAAGCATTCAGATAAGAAGCTGATTGGACCAGTTTGAAAAATCGCACAAAATTATTACTGTTCAACGCAGCAAAAGCCTGAACAGCAAATTTCACCTCAGAGGAGTTTCTAACGGCAGGATGGAACTGCTGCACTTCTCTGTTAATTAAAGGAGATGAAAGGGGTTAGATTTTGATCTTTAATTAGACAAAATTTCCATGAAAATAGATCTGACAATAAAACAGATTTCAACTATACTGAAAAAGAAGGTCTTGATATGGTCACATGTGCCAATATGTTCATGGTTTACCAATGTCAAAGCCACCACTCGGGCTGGATTGGTAACAAAGATTTTCTTTAAAAAGATGATGAGGGACTTCCCTGGTGGCGCAGTGGTTAAGAATCCGCCTGCCGGGCTTCCCTGGTGGCGCAGTGCTTGAGAGTCCGCCTGCCGTTGCAGGAGACGCGGGTTCGTGCCCCGTTTCGGGAAGATCCCACATGCCGCGGAGCGGCTGGGCCCGTGAGCCATGGCCGCTGAGCCTGCGCGTCCGGAGCCCGTGCTCCGCAAATGGGAGAGGCCACAACAGTGAGAGGCCCGCATAACGCAAGAAAAAAAAAAAAAAAAAAGAATCCGCCTGCCAGTGCAGGGGACACGGGTTCAAGCCCTGGTCCAGGAAGATCCCACATGCCGCGGAGCAACTAAGCCCGTGCGCTACAACTATTGAGCCTGTGCTCTAGAGCCCGCGCGCCCCAACTACTAAAGCCTGTGCACCTAGAGCCCGTGCTCCACAACAAGAGAAGCCACCCCAATGAGAAGCCTGCGCACCGCAACGGAGAGTAGCCCCCACTCGCCGCAACTAGAGAAAGCCCGCGCACAGCAACAAAGACCCAACACAGCCAAAAATAAATTAATTAATTAATTTTAAAAAGATGATGAATAATAAAGTAAACAAATTGAAACAATAATTTAAGAATTGATTATCAAAGAGTTACTTTAATGCCAAGTGACTGCCAGCTGTGTGTTTGAAGATGACGCCTAAGAAAGTTTAACTTTGTTTTGCTTATAAATAAACTGATTTGGGGACTTCCCTGATGGCCCAGTGGTTAGGAGTCCGCGCTCTCTCTGCTGAGGGCCCGGGTTCCATCCCTGGTCGGGGAACTAAGATCCCACAAGCTGTGCAGTGTGGCTGAAAAAAAAAAATTATTAATTATTCAAGAATTACTCAAGATAGGGGACAAATACCTATCATATACGAAAAGACTACACAGCCATTTACCCTAACTAGTTTATCTCCAAGGCTTAATTTAAAATCAATCACATTCTGCAAGCTGAAAAAGAGTTTCAGCATAAGGGAAACTTGGGATCCATTTTACCAATGACAGGAATGGAAGGCTAGTGGACTCTAACATATTTCTCATATAAATGTCTACAAATAGATCAAGGCAAGGTTTAAAATTCATTCTTAATATCCCACCCTTAGCATTTGTTTCACATGACTTTTTCCTCTCCTGTGACTTAGACTTTTTTTTTTTTTTTTTTTGCGGTACGCGGGCCTTTCACTGTTGTGGCCTCTCCCGTTGCGGAGCACAAGCTCCGGACGCACAGGCTCAGCGGCCATGGCTCACGGGCCCAGCCGCTCCACGGCACGTGGGATCTTCCCGCACCGGGGCACGAGCCCGCGTCCCCTGCATCGGCAGGCGGACTCTCAACCACTGCGCCACCAGGGAAGCCCTGTGACTTAGACCTTTGACGAGGTTTATGTGCACACGTACACAAGGCAACATGCTGACAGCTCTGACAGGGGACCCTGAGCTTTCCTGTCCTCATTCACTCGCCTATTCTGCTCATACAGCAGATTCCTTCCTCATGCTCTCCCACTGACAAGGAGAACCTGTCCTCAGAAAGGACCTGGGGCCCACTCTGGATGCACTGGTGCCAGCAGGCATCCCCAGCCTTCTGCTCCCAGTGGCTCGGCTCCAGGGGCTGCACAGCCGAGCCCAGCTTTCTCACTAACGTCCCAGCGTTCGACACCAGAGAAAACTCAGTGCTCCCAGCACCACTAATCCTAAGTGCTCTCTTCCTGGTTAAACTCTGCCTTTCCCTATGGCTCAGGCTGGCTTCTGAACAGGGAAGTTCACCTTAGGATGTCCCCCTTGTTGAGATTGAGCAGAACGTTGTAGCCCTGGAACTCCGCTTCACCGGCACAGAACACGCCCTTGTTTCTCAGGTCTTGGTACATCTCCTTCAGACTCTGAAGGCACTTGGTCATGTTCTCATTGTTGATCTTGGCATCAAAGGAGGACATGGGCTCCTCACACATGAAGTGAGCACAGTGGATGTGAAACCGGGTGCACTTCTCAATCAGAGACACCGTCACTGGGTCACACAGGTGCTGCTGCGTGATGTCCTGGACACGAGTGAGGCGCAAGATTACACATGCACGTGTGCTCTACGCACACACGCACACACACCTTACATACACGTTTCTCGTATACACATAGATCTCATTAACGTATTCCCATACATAAGAATCAACTATTAGAAAAATCAAGCTTATTACCTGAATTTCTCAGATTTCAATTTGAAACAAAGCCCACGAAGTAAATTTTAACAGGACTTTGTAATGATTTTAAGTAACAGTATTTTTTGTTACGGATGAAATGTAATTGAGTAAAATGACAAGAACTCTCACTTTCACTCTGGACTTCACAAGTGGCTGATACCTTCCGTATGCCCCGCGTGCGGTTCCACACGAAGTCGTACCAGTCCCGCAGGCTGCCCTCCTTCTGGTCCATGATCTGGGTCACCAGGTAGTCCATGGTCCTGCTGAGCACCGCCGAGGGACGCAGCTCATGCGGCAGGGGCTCCTCCTGGTCTGCTGAGGAGCGGCTGTACTCCTTCACGGCTGCCGCGTGGTCCACCTGAGGGCAGGGAATAGAGATGAGCGGCTGGGTGGCAGGTGCTAGGCCGGCCTCCCAGCTGCTGTGCCTGAAAACGGGGAAAATCACACACACACGCTTAAATAAGGTCAATACTACAGAACACAATTTTAAAACGTAAAATTTCTCTTTGAAGGTAACAATTAAAATTTAACGACAAAATAAAGAAACTTGTTTTTGGCAAACATGACAAGAAGTGAAGATAACAGGCTATCACATCAACACACAGAGGAATTTTAGTGAAGACACACCTGCTTGGCTCCAAGCACAGAGGTGTGACAGGTAAAGGATGTTAAAGATTCTAAAAGATCTCAGCCATGCTCAAGCACCAGATTAAGTCTACACGGACCAGAAATGGAGCCGGCAGTGCGGAGGGCGAGGTGGGGCAGGGGAGCAGCAGGGCCTGGGGAAGGCCCTCAAGAGTCTGGAGCTGCATCTTCCACCTGCAAGAAGAGGCTGAAGAGGTGCGGCTGAGGGTGGAGCAGAGACGCCCAGAGGCCCAGGCCCTGGGCACGGGCTGTGAGCTGTCATCACCGTCTCCTGGGGCAGGAGCGCTGGGCCTTTGCCTTGACAACTGCTGCCTAGCTGGGGACCCTGAGTCAGGCGAGGGCAGCTGTGTGAAACCACTGGCTGGGAAAGGATTAGAAGCCCACAAGCAAAATTAACAGACAGCAAAAGAATCCAAAATGGTACAGATTTCTGGGGAAACAATTGGGAACGTGCACTGACACATATTCAGGAACCTTAAGAAAGGTCACACATCTGATACAGCACTTCAGGCGTAGGATCCATCAGAAGGAAGGAAGCTGAATACCTTAGAGGCATTACACACAGTATACCCAACAGAATTCTCAATAACACTGAAAAATCAGAAACAGCCCAATGATTGCAAAATGGGGAGTTTGGACAGAGCTACATAATCAAATAATATGCCTACATTCTAAATTTTGAATGCCTATAAAGACTTTACCATAACAAAAGAAAACGCACCTGATAAAATTTTAAGTGAGAAAGATTCATACAAAATCATACCTAGAGCATCATCTCAAATGCACAAAATATAAGCATAAAAAAGGACAGGAATAAAACTGTGAAAAGAAAAAATGGGAAATTTTTTTTTTAATTTATGAAACAAATCTGTGTCTATTTCTTTAGGGAACCACATGGTCCAATCACCTTATGCAAGACTGCTTCCTACACACCTCACAATGCAGACAGTGGAACACGACTGTTCATAGCACATCCCCACTGCCCTCTAGAAAAGTAAACACCAGACCAAATATGGACAGCAAGGACCAGTGCAGCCTTCCCTCCCCTGCACACGCCCTTCCAACCCAGTGATTAGTACGGCCAGCAGCCTGGCGAGCACCCTGGGGGCGTGGCCCTCTACCTGGTCAGTGCCTGGGACCACTTCAAACACACTAAGCTGGCTCCGGGTCTCCCGCATGTATCGCTCCTTCTCGGGACACATATCCGGGCACGTCCCAACAAAAGTCCTCGCTTTGTCCAAGTCGGTCCTTTTCACCCGAGCTGCAGGCATCAAGTAAAAAATTAAGAATGCACCACACAGTTACTAGGAAGTCAGAGAAGTGCACTTTCATAATGATAAAAGGAGAAATAAAAATAAACATCAAACCACAAAGGAAAAGAAAGAAATTTTAAAAACACTGGGCCTTAGAGAAAGGAAAGCACAGCCTACCACGCCAGGTGACAGGCCATCAAAGGCCCATGAAGACCCTCCAGGGTTTCTCCCCTTTCCAAATGGGTCTCCAACAATCACAGACTTCAGGGCA
>NW_006779129.1:341629-347664 GCF_000442215.2 Lipotes vexillifer | reverse complement strand
CCTCTTGGGGGGGGGGGGCCGCACACGTGTGTGTTTATGGCTCCTATAATGACCTCAATGACACACAATCATGCTACAGTATTTTTGTTAAAAGGATCAATTTGTTAAATGAAAATATTCAAAATTTGCCAGTATTCTAAAACTCTCAATATTTCATCATGTTTTTAGTATAACAGGAATCACATAATGGAAGTTAGCTGGGTCCTGACCTAAATAAACCACTATGATGACCCACAGAATTAAATAGTTAACCAAAGTATCTTTTAAATGAAATGGAATGCAACAACCTAAAATTTAAAACATTCACATCTTATTTTATTTATTTATTTATTTTTTTTTTTTGCGGTACGCGGGCCTCTCACTGTTGTGGCCTCTCCCGTTGCAGAACACAGGCTCCGGACGCCCAGGCTCAGCGGCCATGGCTCACGGGCCCAGCCGCTCCGCGGCATGCGGGATCTTCCCGGACCGGGGCACGAACCCGTGTCCCCTGCATCGGCAGGAGGACTCTCAACCACTGCGCCACCAGGGAAGCCCTCTTATTTTTATTTTCAAAAAGTCCAATATCTAGTAATAATTTTTTTTTTGCAATACAAAAATCACATGTCAATGACATAATGTATGATGGCAGGTTTTATTACCGTGTTAAGGAGACACTGTGATTATTCCATTACAGCTTCTCCAGAGAGGAAAATCCTACAGGCTAAACTTACTTTTGAAAAAACTTTGCAAAGAAGGGTACATGTGCTGTTTTATTTTGGGTGACGGCACATATTGCTTAGTGTTCACAGGACACTTGCTTTTTGAGTAGGTTTTAAATACATTTGCATGGTTCAACATCCCAAAGGTACAACAATGTCCAAGATGGGACGCCCCCCCTGCCTTGCTCCCATCCTGACCATCAGCGTGAGCGATCCTTTCTCACCTCCATGACTTTTACACACACATAAGCAAGTATGCTTACGTATATATGGACACACACACACTTCCCCCTTTTCTGTACACAACTGGTAGACATTTCCCACGCCTTGATTTTTCCACTTCACAATAAATACTGATCATTTTTCCATAAAGAAACCCCAGTCTTCTTTCAGGCTATTTAGAATCCCACTGTATAGACAGTCAGTTTCCAATCTCTGTCATCACAAACAACCTGGTGAGTGAATCGCACACACGTGGTGGGGTAGTTTGTGGGACGCACTCCTGGAAGTGGAATTCTGGGTCAAAGGCGTGAGTGTCCCCAAGCCTGAAGACACTGCCAACTTGTCTCCCCGGGAGCAGCCTGCCCAAGGATGCAGCGCTGGGGCCCGATGGGGAGATGCCGCCCTAGTGGGTGTGGTTTGCATCTCTCAATCTCTCGATGCTTTGTGACGGGCCAGGAGCATCTGCATCTTCCCATTTCTATTTTCCACGTTTAAGAGCCAACTCTTTTTTCTTTCGGCCACACCGAGCAGCTTGCGGGATCTTAGTTCTCTGACCAGGGATTGAACCCAGGCCCTCGGCAGTGAAAGCATTGAGTCCTAACCCACTGGACCACCAGGGAAGTCCCAAGAGCTCCTGACACCTCCTTTTCTGAACCCCTCAGGCCTTACCCGTGTTTCTACGGGATCTGGTCTTTTTCACACTGACTCTACAGGACTTTCTGTACCTGGGAAATCAGCCCTTTGCCTGTGATGAGCTACAGATTTTCCCCTTGGATTGACATCTTTTATTTGTGTAGCTTTATTTGTGGTGATTTCTGTTAAATAGAAAGTTTTTAATTTTTTAATGTGTGCTTTCTCAATGTCTAAAAACTGCCCTTTTAAATTATTTAATCTAGCGTGGATCGATGGTTTGTCGGTTTTCTCCTGAAAATAAAATTACATTACAGACACATCTGCACTATCTCCATGTCTACATGCACTGCCTCAGGAGACTAGAAAGCAACAGAGGCCATACGTGCAGACTCGACGGCAGTGGAGCCCACAGACGGAGGTCAGCCCTTCCCTCACGGCTCCCGGGCCTCAGCCGCGACGCGGCCCCGTACCTTGCCGCATGACTCTGTCCCTCTGGTCCAGCAGGCGGTATTTCTCCTCGGATGTCTCGGCCACAGTACCTATCAGGGCACTGAGAGACGACACACACAGCCCGAGACCCTCGGAGCCCTCGGAGCCCTCGTCAAACGGGTCTCCCTCAAACTGAGGGGGCTTCAGAAGACTCGGCTTCTTCACTGGAGAGCTACGAGGAAGATGACACGCTAAGAGCTGTGTGTCCATCAGGCATTCGGGTCATTTCCACATCCGAACACTTCTCTTATCCTCCAAGTTACCCTGCTCCTCTGCAGCTGGGAAGCCCAGCGCTGAAGAGGCGGCCTGGACGGCACTGGCGATGACGTGAAGGCATTACTCGTACTGCGCGTAATTTGTGTTCTTCAAAAGTGAGATGTGCCCGTTTAAACAGCTGAAATGAATTATCTGTAGACTTCTATCTCAAAGAAATGAAACTAACAGTGGAATAAAAGAACGTTTTAACGCCACGAGGAAACACCACGCCTACACGTTTTCATACACAGCTCCCCTTCAGTAGAAGTTATGCACTAAAAAGAACCGGGAGCTCTGTCAGCCTCCCCATGCTCTAGCTGGCTTTCAACATTCCACGAATGTGAATGTCAAAGATGTAAGGAAAGGGAAAAGCAAAAGCAAATCCACAACTAAACTGCTGACTGCAAAACGTGAGGAAAACTATGCACTGACCAAAACATGTGAAGGACTGAACAGAAGCAGGCCTGATGTGAAAGGAAGGCGAGTTCACGTGGGAGTCTGAGGCCACGAGCCAAGGGGAGGGAGGGAGGGAGGAGCCTTCGGGAACAGAGATTCCACACAGACGGGGAGGTCTCTGAAGTGCACGCCAGACCTGGCCTGAGAGCTGTGCACACGGCTGCACAGTTACAACAATTGCTAGAAGTGATTATTAGGAACACGTGGTTTACAGCCAATTAGATATTTTAAGGGGAAAAGTGATTGCCTATACACGTATACATCAGACAGGCTGATGACAGCAACTGCCTGGGCTGTGGGACTGAGGGAGGTGAGGCGCCAGGGCCTTGTCAGGGCCGCCTCCCTCTTCCCACCCTTCAGCCCCTACTTAGGTGTCAGCATATCACCCGCTTCCCTTTCATGTTGTCATGACGGCTGTGAAATCCCTCCTGTTTAGTGACAGTAGAAGTCACAGAACCCACTTGCCCTGTAAAACACAGGCATTCGGAAGGACAAGCTGCACCTTTTATTCAGGCTGCCGGCTGCAGCCCTGGCCACAGGCTTGCCAAGAGGGGAGTGCTGAAAGGGTGTGTCCTCGGTGCCCGGGCCAGCTTCACCGTCACCTGGCTGCTTCTCCTTGAGGGAAAAGGGTTTCTTGTTGGGACCTGAGGACACAAGAGTCAGAACAGAGTTTATGATACTACAAGTCACTCGACACTGGACTTTACTTTTTCTTGAAAAAGTAATATTGTAATTGTGACAGGATGTTACAAAGGATCCCAAGGAAATATTACAAGGCAGCCCCACCCCACCCCCATCCCACTCAAAGCTTGAAGGCCTTGCACACAAAGCAGCAGAGACTGTGCAAAGATCAACTGAAAACTCACTTGTTTTTTTCTTGTGCCAGAAGATGGCCATATCCTTATGCAAACCTTTCCCCTTCTTCCTAGCCAGGGCTGCAGATGCCTGGAAAACAGTCCACAACACAAAGTACGAGGACATCAGGAGGCCAAAGGAAATGCAGCTCTCAAATGCAATTAGCAGAATTCTATACCGCAGAGCTCCACCTCTGCCAGCCACATTTTCTGACCACACCACCTGCCTTCAGCCCCGGCAGCCACAGCCCTCACCTACCTTGTTGCCTGTCTCACAAGCACGTATTTGCCCTTCTCCTTTTCGAAATTCATCACTTTACCGTGATAGAACCCATAAACTTGGCCTTACCGGCATCTGGTGAGATGAGTCTCACCAGCTGACTCACTGTATAGGAACAGAAAGACTGCCAAGTCACTTAAACCCAAAAAGAAGCTGCAGAATGACACACACGGGGTACAATTTATCATGATATACACATACACAAAACCAACTATATGTTAGCATACCTATAGATGTACCTATGAAAATGTTTAGGAAAACACTCACCATGCTAGATAATGGCGCTTGCTCTAATGGGAGATGGGGGTGACGAAGGACCTCAACTTTCCATTATCAATGAACTGCTTACAATGACAATGTATTTATATATTTTATTTTTTATGTATTTTTTTAGGGTTCAGCTGGAAGAAAAAGCACATTGCAATAGCTAGAAAATAACTTTAAAAAAATGAGGATCGCTGTATGACCCAGCAATTCCACTCCTAAGTATATACCCAACAGAACTGAAAGTAGGGTCTTGAAGAGATATTTGCACACCATATTCATGGAGGCATTATTCACAATACACAGAAGGTGGAAACAACCCACGTCCGTGGACAGATGAATAGATAAAGTGTGGTAACACCCATACAATGGAATAAAAGAATGAAATACAACCACATGAATGAACCTTGAAGACATTATGCTAACTGAAATAAGCCAGACACGAAAGGACAAATATTGCATGATTCCACTTATCTGAAGTATCTAGAACAGGCAGATTCATAGAGCTAGAAAGTAGATGAGAGGTCACCAGGGGCTAGGAGAAGGAAGGAACGGGGAGTTACTGCTTAATGGTTACAGGGTTTCTGTTTCAGAGGATGAAAAAGTTCTGGAACGAGATAATGTAATGGCTGTATAATATTGTGAACGTAATTAATGCTGCTAAATTGAAAAAAAAAATCAACAGAAGGGAATAAATGGCAAAACCCCTAAAACTGCACATTTTTGGGGCACAGAACTTCCACTCTCAGGAATTTAAACAAAGGATATATTCAGAAATATATGCACAAAAATGTCCACAAACAGAAAGTTAGCCAAGTAGGTAAACAGGATAGAATGCCATGTAGCAGTTAACAACCCCATTCTCATCTACACTGTTCATGGATTTCAGAAGCAACTTAAAGATTACCACATGAAGAGGTTACCAAACGGTATATGTGGTTGTGACCCCATTTGCGTAAAAACAACATAACTATACATTTACAAAGACGTCTACCATAATCTTCATAGTTGATATCTTAGAGGATAGAACTATGGGTGATTTTGTGCCCCCTGCCATAGGACTTTCTGGGTTTTTTTCCCTATGTTGACAGGTAATACTTCTATCGTTTAAAAAAGTATGAAAACACGCTTTCTAAATTTTTATAGAACATAATTTTTCCCCACAAGAATATTCAGAAAAAATAATAAAATCTATAAAGTTACATAATGCAAGCAGCTCATGTAAGTGTACACCCTATAACCAATGTGTTATGCGTCTATGTGCACATACATAAATTTAAAGTCAAGGTATATAAACGGTTAACAGCAGTTCTCTCTGGAGGATGGGATTACAAGAAGATTTTACCTTTTCTGTATTGTCCTGAATGTTTACAGTGATCATGTACTATAACCACATAAAACAAAATCAAAAACAAAACAAGAAAACTCAAGCTTGAAAAAGTGCTATGTGGTTACAGGGACGCTCCCACGTGCTTTAGAGAAATCTGACCTCGCGGGAATCATTCACCCAGCATTTCTGAACACCGCATTCAGTGGGGACTGCAAGCTTCTCACAAATGACTCTAACTTATGAAATAAATAGTGTTATTCCAGTCTCTCTAAGTTAAGACATTAGAGTACTTTTCTAAATTCTAGCAAGCAAACAACTGATAGATTTTAAAAAACAGGTTTTAAAGTGACAAAGTTCACTTTAACTTTGTCAGAGTACTCACATGATCAAAAAAATACACCACTGCAAGCTTTTTGCTGCGCCTAGTATAGATGCGCTGCACTTTAGCAATTTTGCCAAAGTGGTTCTCCAGAGTGGTTCTGTCATTGAGACAGTCAGGGATGTTCTTGCACTGGATCGCTGTGGCTTCAGCAGGGGACAAGACCCCCAAACTG
>NW_006779129.1:292506-341585 GCF_000442215.2 Lipotes vexillifer | reverse complement strand
TCAGCAGGAGACAAGCCCCCAAGACTGTCTGTGCTCTCACTTCTTTTACTCTGACGGCCAGGAGTTCCTCTTAGAGAATCTAGGGGATCAGAGAACGGGCACAGAAATGTATCAGATGCAATGTTTTCAAACAATAGGAGGCATCAACCAGGTAAGAGCAAAGGAAATTTTCATGGATGTAAGACCTGCTCTGAGATCCTATGGTATGTTAGGATCCCTAATGTTTACAGGGGGTTTACTACGAAATTCAAACTAACACCCAGGGAAATTTACCAAGAACTTGCCAGCAGAATTTACTGTACTTTGTACATTTTTAGAGCGCACCTTCTTTTTTATCTCTACTTTCAGCTTCTTCCTCTTTATTCACACCTGGAAGCCAGGAAGGTGCCAGGACAGACTGACTGCCTCCTGGGACGGCCAAGTGGTCACTTTCCCCAGACTCGGCACAGCCAGTTTCCTTTTTAGATTCCTTGTTGCCCAGACGGCCTACTTCTTTATTGCTTTTGAAGACATCCTGTATTGTCCGACCGAACAAAGTGCCTCCCCGGGGTCGATTCAAGCGGACGGGTCGCTTATCTGGAGGATGGTCGCCCCTCAACAGAGGGTCCGCATCTTCTGCTGCATCGTGACCGTGCCTCCTTGGGGACCGGTCCTGGTCCTCCTTCCTTTTCAGTCCTTTCATGAGGCTGGGAAGTGGCTCCATTTGGGAACCAGCTTCTTCGCATCCTTGTCTGACACCTGCTTTGCGAACTGGGAAGGGTTCACCCAAGGACCCTGAAGGAGATATGGGGAAGCTAGTAAAGCCACTATTAGAACTTCCAAAGAGGGATTTGGGGCCTCTCTTCTCTTCCTCCACATTTTGACTTGACAAGGCAGAAGTAAAGGCAGATGATGATGAATTATTATTACCTGGTTTTGAAAAGGTAAAATTTGAATTGGTGGCTGAACCACTTGTCACCTGAGAAAAACAAAACGGGGCCAGTCCCCCATGTCCACTACTGACCGGGTGGGAAAATGTAAAAAATCCGGAAGTAATTTGGTTCTGAGTTTTCGCTGGCTCGGATTCAGCCCCCAATATTGGCCTGAACACTGAGTTCTCCAGAGGTTTAAAGCTAAATTCTGTTTTCCCAAAACCAGAGCTTGCTATTTCTCCAGTCTCTGGTCCAAAAGTAGAAGTACTTGGGAATGCTCCAAGGTTGGGTGACTTAAAACTAAATCCTGGGTTTCCAGGCACAGATGAACTTGAAGACCCAGAGGTAGCTACAAAGGCCGGAATGTGTTCAAGTCCAGAAAAGAGGCCAACATTTGAGGTTTGGGAGAATCCTAATGTTTGCACTGAAGAAGAAGGCCCTTGTCCAGAAGATGCTGGAAAGCTGGACACCTGTGAAAATCCAGAGCTCTTCCCGGATAATGTATTGTTTTGTCCGAAAAGAGAGGGCTGACCAAACCGAAATGGTGGCTTAGCTTGAAACGTCCCTATGGAACCACTGGAAGATGGTGGAAAAGCACTAGGCTGCTGCCCACTGAAAGGATTAGCTGGATTCATCTTCTGATCCAATTACTGGAAGGTAATAAATACGCGCAGAAAAGTAATCCCCTTCCTCAAACGATCTGTTCAGCTAGGGAGCCCCCCCCTCATCTTCACGATAAGCTGAAAGACAAAAATTCAGACCATCACAGCTATGTAGTGCTGTAAGACTAAGAAAAGAATTTTTAATCACATGTCAGGTAAAGCAAAGAGCTAAGTATTCTTACTTTCTGAGAGGCAACTGGTGGGGCTGTTTTGGTTTGGTTTGGTTTGGTTTTGAGTGCGGGATAGAAGTTGGTACAAATAAATTACTTTGTTACGGAGCTTTAAAGCATGATCGTCTAAAACTAAAAACAAAAATTCAAAACATTTTACTGAATCGGTAAATTCACGGTAAAACCTCAAATAACAATATGAAAATACATGCCGTTACTCTTTTCAACTTAAAGACAGGAGGTTTCTGACGTCTTTCAATCTCGACAGCCAGAGAATTAGAATGCAAGACTGTTAAAACATTAGTGTTTCCGTGTTTCCTCCCGTCTAATTTTTCTCCCAGTAACCAGGGCACCAAATACTCTTTCCAGACAAAGAAATATTTTGCGATTTTACACGCGGGCGATTACCCCCAGGAGCTGGCTTGAAGAACAAGAGCGCTCACGCAGAGGCTGCCCCACCCCAGACCGCCGAGGGACAGGGGCACCTGTGCAGCGCAAGCCAAGCCTCGGGCGGCGCGGTGGGTGGCCCCGCACCCGCTGTGTTGCCCCCAGTGTCCTCCCGGCGCCCCTGGCCCCGCGCCCCTGCCCCCCGCCTCCGTTAGCGACACGGGAGCGGCGGCGGGAAAGGGGGAGACCTCCGCCCGCCCAGGCCCCGCGCCGCGCTCAACGTCCGGCTCAGGGACGCCACCGCCCGCCGTCCCACGGCCCCTTGGCGCCGGGCTGGAGCCGCACGCAAGGACCGCGACAGCCAGAGACTCACCGTTTCACTGCGCGCAGCGAGCAGAAAGCTACGCGGCTACCCACTTCCGGTCTGTCCCGCGCCTAGGCCGAGACGCGCTCGGGTTCCGCTTTCTGGCCGGGCGGCGGCGGCGGAGCTTCCGGTACGCGGCGTCCAGCTCCGAGCCCGCCAGCTTCCGCCCGGTAAGTTCCCCCTCCCCAAAGAGGGGCGGCGGGCGTTCCCCGCGGGCGGCCCGGAGACGACGGGGCGCCCTCCGCCCCGCCCCGCCCCCACTGCGCACCCCTTCACCGTTAGGCCCTTCCTCCCCGCCGCCCCGCTTTCCTAGTGGCTGTTGACGTCTGTCTGGCGCGCCTGACTTCACGGCGTGTTCACGTCCTTCCGTGTTATGGCTTCCGTATGGTGAAAGGCGCATTCCATGACGTTTTTCAACGAATTCCGCCAAACAAGATGAATTGAGTGTGTGCGCGCGGGTGTTTCTACAGAATTTAGGATGGCTTTCTGATTCGTCTGCCTTTTATAGGGCGCAGTGGCTCCGGCCGCGATGAGCTTGGTTGTGAGGAACCTGCAGCGGGCGGTGCCCCTGAGGCGGGCGCGGCTCCGCGAGAATGTGCAGGCGGTGCGGAGAGCACTGGGGGTGCAGAGGTTCGACCTGGGGGTCATCTGTGTCGACAACAGAAAGATTCAGCAGATTAATAGAATCTACAGAGACAAAAACACCCCAACAGATGTGCTTTCCTTTGCGTTTCACGAGGTAAAAGCTGTTTTCCTCTTCCTGTCTGGCCTACCTTCCTCTGGAAATCCCTGTTAATTATACCACAGACACGATTTTAAGTTTGACTTTGAAAACTCAAATACACACAGAAGGAGAGAGTACCGTGTGACCATCCCCTATTGACCAGATCCTATCGCTGGAGGAGGGGAGATGATTGCCCCCCGACCCCACGTTCTGTATCAGTGAATTAAAGAGAAAGTGCTTCTGCAGTTTTAAGTGTGACTAAATAATACATATGTATAGATTGAAAACTTTTAAATAACTCTGAGAATAAAAGGACAGAACTGGGTGACTATTTTAAACAAATACGTGATATCTGTCAGGTCACTACCTATGTTATGTGAATGATCGATCCGAGGCTCCCCACACTGTTCGTACAGCATAGATTGAGGCAGCCCTTTCGGAAGGCAATCTGGCAGTTTACTTGAAGTAAATCTTGATTACTGTTTAATCCACTAGTGTCATACCTAAGGAAGTAAATGGAAAGAAAATAAAATGTTCAATGTGTAACATAAAAATGTATTAAAGTATCCACTTATCCTCTTCCCTGATAGGAAGTAAAAATATTAACACCCTAAATATCAAGCCATAGGTGACTGGCCTCAACTGAATAGACTGGTCTTTATGTGGGAAAATGAGAAAGATTATTTGTTTAGGACAAAACAACAACTGGAAAAAACAGAAATGTAAGCTTGTATCGATGTGGTGATTTAGCTCCGTAGAAGTTAGGGAGCTGGGTGGTTGGGCCTTAGGAAGGATGAAAGAAATGGAAGGTTCATTTCACAGGGTGGGAACATCTTCAGTCAGTCGTGTGTAGTGTCTCTACCACAGTTCCCAACTTGTCTGCCTTGGGACTAGTGGCACAGGGTCTTTCGGGGTGAAATCTGTAGGCCTGTGGTCGATTAGTGTTCTGAGGTCGAGTTCTCCAAATGTATGTTTCCTCATTTTCAGAATCTGAAAGCAGGCGAAATTCCCCAGCCTGATTTTCCAGATGACTATAATTTAGGAGACATCTTCCTGGGAGTGGAGTATATCTTCCAGCACTGCAAAGAAAATGAAGATTACTATGACATCCTGACTGTAAGTGCTGAAATGACAGACCCTGCTTGGCAAAGCAAAGGCTGATGTCCTCCATCCAGGCGGTGAGAAGAGGTGGAGGCGACACGGGCATACACACCATCGTCCTCATGCAGGACAGAGCTTACTGAGGGAGACCCACAGGCAGGGGCAGCGCCCTCTCACCATCCCTCAGAGAGGAGAGCCTGGGCCGTGGGGTCTGCATGCCCCATGGCACCGCTGGGTGAGGGGAGAGGACGGGGGCATCTACGTGGATAACTGAAGGGGGAGCCCCAAAGCGGCCTTGTTCTTAGCTTCACCTCTGGAGATCAGCAGGCTGTGCAGAGGGAGCCCCAAAAGCGGCCTTGTTCTTAGCTTCACCTCTGGAGATCAGCAGGCTGTGCAGAGGGAGCCCCAAAAGCAGCCTTGTTCTTAGCTTCACCTCTGGAGATCAGCAGGCTGTGCAGAGGGAGCCCCAAAAGCAGCCTTGTTCTTAGCTTCACCTCTGGAGATCAGCAGGCTGTGCAGAGGGAGCCCCAAAAGCAGCCTTGTTCTTAGCTTCACCTCTGGAGATCAGCAGGCTGTGCTGAGCCAGCTCAGACCTGCTGTGTGAGCTTCTTACCGAACTGCCCAAAGCAGGCAGGATTCTGGCCTCCAGGACCTTCAGATCTGTCTCCTCAGCTTGATGCCATGAAGGGTGGTGGGAGTGTTCTGGCAAGTTGTGTGTGATTGAGTCATGTTTTAACGTTCCTGTGGATTCAATTGAGGTGTTTTCCTTTGACCGAACAGCCACACCCTGAATTATCATCTTTGGGGAGCCTAGTGCTTCCGAGGCTTGAAGCAGAGCTTAGAGCTTCCCAGCAAGACGCCCTGTGCTCAAGCGTCAGGGTGCTGCCAGAAGGAGGGTGTGCTTTCTCCCAGGGAGTTGGGGCAACTGCAGCATAGACAGGACTAGTCTGCACAGGTCTCAGCTCTGGGATCTCTGTGGCCAGCAGCTGTGCACCCCTGGGGGCTCTGGGCTGGGGGGCAGTTGTGGACCTCTTCCATTCCCCCACACCTCCTGAGGATTCTCTTACCCCCAGCGGAGGGCCAGCCCACACTCCTAGGGCCCTCATCCCCCGGCGCAGGGCCAGGCCAAGCCACTGTCCTCCCAGCTGGTGCCCAGCTGCACGTTGGCACCTTCTAACAGCCCGGGGTACCTTCCCCCTTCCCCTGCCCTGGTCCTCCATGTCTCCACAGCTACCCACCCATCTGCCCCTTCCCCACCCCATCCCAGAGGAGAGACTGATCTTCACATCCTGCCATGGGCCGGGCCTACTGCTGCTCCCCAGACCCCACCCCTGTGACCTCACCACCTGCCCACAGCCCTGCCTGGGCCCGGAGGAAGCTTCCTAACCTCCCACCAGACATCCACTGAGCTCTCCCTGACTTCCTGCCCCTCCTCCCTGGCTCATGGCTTGGTCCTGACCGCCCCCTGAGGCAGCTTCTGAATTGTTCTGACAGGTGACTGCCACCCACGGGCTCTGTCACCTGCTGGGCTTCACACACAGCACGGAGGCCGAGTGGCGGAAGGTAGGAGCCATCCCCTGTCCCCAGCACACACATGGGGGGCATTGCAGCCCGAGGCCCCAGGAGCCAGGGCTGCACCACCTGCCCCTTGCAGTCAAGTATGAAAACCAAATGGAGAAGCGCAGTGAAATAAGGAAATTATAATGCTTGCTTATAAAAAAGACAGTGTTTGTCTGAAATATTGGACTCTCTAAATGCTGTTAACTGCATTGTTTATTCACTGTTGAAAGAAGGGTCTGAGGAGAGACACTACATTCCATAAATTCTATAAAATTCAAATGGCTTAAAGTTAAAAAACCTTTACAAGAGACATTGTGATGGTATTTGTCAATGGAAAGAGGATTTAGAGCGTGCAGGTGTCTGATCACCAGACCTGTTAGGTAAAGTTCTGTGGCAGTTTGTTTCCTGGAAGGCTGCCAGTGTTTACTCTGTCTGTGAAGGTCTGTGTTGGTAGATGCACCGTATTGTGTTTTATTAACTCGAATTACATTCGTAATCAGACGGGTTCCCTGAACAGCATAGAAGAAAAGCAGTTTTTCCTTAACGGAGGTAGTCTCCGGGCAATGGGCCTCTCCCCAGCCTTCCTAGGCTGCTGGGTCCACACGGGCCACACCCTGGCTCCCCCCGACCCCCCCGCCCGCCCCGCCCAGCTCTGCTATGGCCACCTGGCTCCCCTGCTCAGCCCCACTGATTTCCACATGCCCGCAGCATCTCAGGAAAGCCTCCAGCGCGCTTCCCACCAGCCTGCCCTTTCCCCGGGGGGCCGTCCTCACACCCGCTCCGGTGCTTTCAGGGCCGGGCCACGCAGTCCGGCCCCTTCTCCTGCAACCCAGGCAGGCGCTCCTCTCCATGCACAGACCACCGGCCCAGCACCTGTTCCCAGCCCCCTGCTGGCTGCAGGGTTCACACGCCACCGGGCAGCACGTCGGTGCTCCCTGTGCACTGGGACACAGCCTGCCCTGGGCTGTGTGGGAGGCCCCGGGCCTCGGGGAGGGAAGCCCAGGGCCCAAGGAGGCCAGGCCTCTGGGCCAATCTGGAGCTGTTTCCACCCCTTTCTTTCAGATGTACCAGAAGGAGAAGCAGGTTCTCGAGGAGCTGAGCAGGCACACAGGGACCAGGCTTCAGCCCCTGATCAGGGACCTCTTCTGACCGAAGTGCCACCGTGTGGAGGGAAAGTGGATACCCCACCGGGCCCCAGGGATCAGGGCTCCCCGTGCGGAGGTCCCTGCTGGCCACTGCTGTCCTGTGGGGCTGCACAAGTGCCAGCCCTAGCAGGCGCTGAATTCCACAAGTGGAACTTGCCTCTTAAAACACGAGAGAAGGGCTTCCCTGGTGGCGCAGTGGTTGAGAGTCTGCCTGCCGATGCAGGGGATGTGGGTTCGTGCTCCGGTCCAGGAGGATCCCACATGCCGTGGAGCGGCTGGGCCCGTGAGCCATGGCCGCTGAGCATGCGTGTCCGGAGCCTGTGCTCCGCAACGGGAGAGGCCACAATAGTGAGAGGCCCGCGTACCGCAAAAAAAAAACAAGGAACAAAAAAAAAAACACGAGAGAAATTTCCACTCATTTCTTTGTTCAGGACACAGTAGGTGTGTTATTTTCAGTGTTGTGAATAAAATAGTTCCAAGTGCTCAGGATGCAGAGGTGGGAAGTGTCGGCCGCCTCCTCCCTGGGGCTCCGCCTTTGACAAAGAGGCATCTCCCACGTCTGCATCCCTTCAGGACAAATCAAGCAGCCCAGGTGGGCCTGCCCCCACTTCCCGTTGGAATCCTGCTGGATTCGGTCCCATCCAGTTCTCAGGAGCGCTCGGGCCTGGAGCCTTTGCGTGGTGCCTCTGCAAGGTGAGGGGCAAGGCTGACCCTCGAGGTGGCCGCAGGGCCAGGCCTACCCCCCGCAGGGCACCCTTAGCATGCCTCCTGCCATCACCCACCCCTACCCATCGGTCCCAGTCAGGCAGTTGCTCACAGACTCTGCTCGAGTCCTTTGCCGTGGCCCCGGCGTGGCAGAGCTCCGACTGCCACGTCCCATCCTCCTGTAGGAAAGCCTCTCTCCTGTCAGTATGTCCTGCCATGTGAATATGAAAGTAAACCCAGGAGTTTACCCCAGAGCTTTATCCAGAGCTGTGCACAAGCTTCGGGCATCACGGGTGGGAGCAGATCTGGAAGGGACGGGCGCCGAGCCAACCCGGGGCCTCCAAGCACCGACCACAGTGCCACAGACCCTCCAAGGAGCTCTGAACTGGTCATGGCGATAAAACACAGCCTCTTGGAGACCCTGAAACCCCAAGTACTATGATTCTAAGAATTTGGTTTCTCCCATAAATCGATTTCAGAAACATGAAAACGTGTTTCCCACTGGAATTGTGTCCTGAGCCTGGACTTTCCCTGGCTCTCGGGGACACGGGCCCTGTCATGTTCCTGAATCATTGGCCACATGACCTATTTCTCGTCAGTTACTCTCGTTCTCAGTTTAAAGTCTAACATGGCAAAGACAAAGCTAACCCCACAAAGCTCTCCCCAGGCCTTTTTCAGGGACTGAAGGGATCCTGAAACCCACTGGTCCTATCAGCGAGTATTTGGAGGTCTCCACCTGCCATTAGAGCTGACCCTCCAGAACCTCTGGTCATGTCCGGAACACAGGCAGGTTTTCTCCTGGGTACGGGCCTGAGCAGAATTGCTGGGAGCTGGAGGTGGGAGGTCCAGCTTTATAGGCTGGTGCCCATGAGTGTTTCCCCTGGGCTGGATGCTTTGTCCCCACCAGCAGCCATAGTAGCGGCCCCCAGGTCCTGCTACCTGGTGTCAGGTACCGAGCAACATGCGTGCGCCCTGACCTTCCGCTTGGATGGTGTCCACATGTGCACTGTGGCCATCCTGCGTTTCTCTTGTCACCAGTGACCCTCTCCATCGGCATCCCCTCCCCCAGAAGGGTGACTGGTCAGGTCTTACTGCCCATTTTCTACTGGTTTTTCTTTTTTCTTATTAATCCTGGGGTGTTTTTATATATGGTTGAAAACATGCCTTGAATTTTAGTACAGAACACAAGCAAGTGTCCTTCTGACCTGAATCAGAGAAGGCCACCTCACGGGCTGTCAGCAGCCGTGCCGTTTGCCGGTGGCGCGGCCTCTTGGTTCTATTTCATTCCGCTGGTCGTTCCTGCCCACCCTGCCCGGGCATGTGCTGTCACATGTTCCAGAGCTTCCTGCAAACCCAGCATTGCCAGAGCAGGGCTTCTGCTCTGGGTGTCACCGGCATCCCCAGCCCTTTACTGTCCTAGGTGTGTTCTAGATTCAGCTCCCAAGGCCGTGACGCCCTGGAGGTGCCGTGCCAGGTCCACAGGCCGCTGAGCACGTGCAGTGCCTCTCACTTCGTGTCCTCAACATCTTGCTGAGGGGACCCCCGCCAGCAGCCCCGCCAGGGTGCCAGGCACAGCTGGTCAAAGGAAGTTTTCTCACAACACTTGCCACTAAGTGCCAGGAGCCAGTGCAGCCCCCACAAGCGGAGGGCTCAGGCCCACAAGACTACCCCCCACTCTAGACCAGGGGACCCACTGTCCAACACCATCAGAAGTCAGGGCTTCCCATGGCCCCCGCCTCTGGTTCAGTAATTTGCTAGAATGGCCCACAGAACTCAGGGAGACACTGGTTTCTTACAAGGGACACAGATGGACAGCCAGATGGAGGCATCCATAGGGTGACATCTGGGAGCTTATGTCCCCGTGGAGCTGGGGTGCACCCCCCAGATGTGTTCACCAGCCCCATCTTCTAGGGGTTTTGTGGAGGCTCTGTTAGGGTGGCAGGGCTTGATTAAATCGCTGGCCTCTGGTGACTGGCTCAGCCTCCAGCCCCTCTCCCCTCCCTGAGGTTGGGGGTGGGGCCTGAGTTCCAATATCTCATCAGGGCTGGCTTCTCCTGCCACCAGCCCCATCCTGAATCTCTCTGGCGCCCGAGTCACCTCGTTAGCACAGTCGCAGGAATCACAAAGGTGTTACGAGCTCTGTGCCAGGAACCAGGACAAAACCAGATAGACATGTTGTCTTATGCTGCGGTACCACGCCATGCCACCACTGTACTCCCGGCACCCGGACCCCAGAACCCGCCTCCCTAGCAGCCCCACCCTCACTCCCAGGGCGTGCTCAGACCTCTTCAGGTTCCCCAGGTTGTCATGGCTCGGGGTGCTTTCTCCCCGGGCCTCCTCAGCAGTGGCCGCCCCTCCTGCAGGCCCCCCCAGTGGTGGTCTCCCGGCACCGGACTGTCCCGGACTCAGGAACATGTTTCCCTCATCCCGGTTGACCCAGCAAGGCCAGGTACGCGGTCGTAGGAAACACGTATGTTGGTATCTGCCCCTGGCTCCTGACGTGGGGCTCCTCGTAAATTCCCAAGTGACAGGAGCACCAGGAGCCCCTTTTGTCCTAATGAGGTGACTCTGGGCGGCTCCTGGGTGGAGGCTGGTCGCCAGGAAGACGGAGCCAGGATGAGAACCTTGGAGCTTACAGCGCCGCCCCATGCCCATTCTCCAGAGTAGGGAGGGGACTAGAGATGGAGGTGCCCGTGGATCAGGCCTCCGTGCAGCCCCCACAGCATAAGGCTCGGGGCGGGCTGGGTCGGCAGACACAGCCACATACCAGGAGGGTGACGCACCCCACTCCACGGGGACACAGGTGGCAGCCTGGATTTGTGACTGAGCCCTTAACCTGTGGGATCCGACACCATCTCCCAGTGGGTGGTGTCAGAACTGGACTGAACTGTAGGACACCCATGTGGGGGTCACAGAGCACTGCTTGATGTGGGGAAACCCACACATTTGGTGACGGAAGTGAAATGTTCTGTGTGAAAGTAAAGGAGACTCAGGTGAGAAAGACACAGGAGGGAAGGCGGGGCTTTCCTGACTTGGGAGGTAAACAAAACTGAGTTTTTCCAATTTACCAGACCATCCAAACATGGTGAACTTCTGTCAAATCTCTCCCCTCTATTGAATTAATAATTACGTTGAGAAATAAAACCAAAGGGAAAAGCCATGTTAGAAAATGTCAAACTGAATGGGAATTCCCTGGTGCCCCCCCACCCCCCCACCGCAGGCCGCAGTGCTGGGGGAGAAAGAAAGAAAGAAAACATCAACATGAAAGTAAAGAAATCAGCTCAGACGTTTAACTGCACATTTAACAAGACACCGGCGTCTGTCGAGACGAGCTGCACTCAGGCACCCAGGCCCCGGCCCTCTCCTTGCTGGGCAGCTGCACGGGGCGAGGTCAGCCCAGGGGGAGCCTACGTGCAGCCAAAGGGCAATTCCAAGGTCACCTCACTTCCTCTGACGAGCCTTCTGGCAACTGCGAGGGTCCAAAGATGCAAGGCCGGGGCAGGGCTCCTGCTCGTGTGGAACTTGGGGAAAGAGACGATTGATCCCAAAAGGGGCCAATGAAAACATGCATAATACTTGAAAATGGCATTTGTGAGAAAATTATATTAAAGTAGCCAGGAAGCATAATTCCACCAGAAAAAAATAAAAGAGGAGCAGAGAGTGGAGTAAAGGTAACTCTTCCCGTGGGGAGAATCCAGACAGAGGCAGATGGAAGACAGCCCTGCCTCGGCCCAGCCTCCGGTGCTTGGCTTCAGGAGGACAAGCTACGTGAGTGAACCGGCCTGCAGCTCTGCCCCCACACAGACACACCAGGCACATGTCCTGCGGCTGCTCCCTTCCTGTGAGGAGGCGGAGCCTCTCCCCTGGGCCACCGGGCACCACGAGTGTCACTCTGCTCGTGGCGTTTTCCCCCAGGAAGGTTCAAGCTTCGCGTGGCTACATCAGTCGACCTTTCCTGTCCTGGTTCCTGAGCCGTGTCTCCTCGTGACCCTCACCACCCCGCATCCAGGGCCACGGCTGCCCACCCCCTGGGGGAGCACGAGGCCCTGCCGCTTACCCGAGCCCGCCGTGGGGTCACAGGCCTGGAGCCTGTGTGGGCAGGATGCCGTCGGACGTAGCCCTAGAGGAAGGAGGGTGTCTCTGGATGCAGCTGCTGCCCTGGTCGGGCTCACAGATACCACGCTCAGGTGGGTCTCGCCGCCAGGGCTCGGTGGGGCCCCTCACAGCCGGGCTTATACTGGGCCCTCCCCTGCTGGGCTGGACAAATGACCCAAGCCTCGGGCAGCTCCCCTGGGAGGAGGGCATGGGGTCCACACCCAGCCGTGGCAACTAGGACTGAGGCTGCCAGGGTTACCTCCCCCCACCCCACCCCCTCCCTCGGGAGCTGGCAAGGCCTCCCCAGGCTCCTGCTGCAGCTACAGGCCTGACAGAGGGTGAGGAGTGCCGACCCAGGCCCTGGGGTCCTCCCATCCCACAGGCGCAGGAGGCTGGCCCGAAGCCCAGCCCAGACTTACGTGCCAAGGGCGGCCACTGAGGGACCAGCCACATGCCACACGGTGGGCAGGAAGCTGGCAGCAGGAGGGAGGGCAGTGGCGGAGACCACCGGGGGCCACGTGGAGTAACCCTCCGGGGAGCCAGGAGGGGGGCTGACCTGCAGCGGGGCTGGGGGCGCATAGTGGTGATGGTGGTACACAGAGGGCGGCTTCTGCCTCTTGGCTCGCAGGACGGTGGGGCGAGCCCACTGCGGCTCCTCAGCATGACACACACCAGGGCGTTTCAGCGGGCCCCCGGCTGCTCCTGGGCTCCCCTCCCCTCCACGTGGTTCCTGACTCAGGATGGGGTCAGGGTCAGAGCAGCGGTGGGCAGGGGTCCAGGAGGGCAGGAGGGTGGGGGGCAGGCTCCAGCAGAGCTCATCTGGCTCAAAGGGGCCGCTGTCTGGGCCCTGAACTGCGCAACCCGTTCCTCATCTGGGTGGGACTGGGGGGCGCTGGGGAGCTTCAAGTGGAGCACAGAGCCGGAGCCAGAAATGTGTTTTTCAGAGCTACAGAGGTGTATGGATTTCTGGAGCAAGAGCCACCAGGTCCTCTGGTCTTGGTTTGGGTGTGGAGCCTACCTGTGGGGGGAGGCGCAGGGGGGCGGGCGCGAGTGCCAATGGGGGCAGGGCTCTGAGCATCAGGTTCTGCATGAGGATCTGGTGCATCTGTGCGCTCTGCATCAGCATCATCTCCACCATGTCTGAGGGAGGGCACGGAGGGCTGGGTCACGCACGGACGGCTGCCGGTGACCGGGCCGCTCCTGGAACGGAGCTCAGGTGAGGCAGACTCAGAGCTCCACGAGCACGCGTGGAGGCCTATGGGTCTGCGGGTCCCGGGCCGTGTGCTCAGATGCGTCCTTTTGAGCCCTACTGATGGTGGAGCCCTCTTGCTACTGGATTCCTCTCGTCCGTCCGCTGGGCTGCGTGGTGGCCCCGACGGTATCCACATGCTAATCCCCAGGACCTCTGAATGTGGTCTGATTTGGAAAAAAGGTCTTTGCAGGTATGATAACGATCTTAAGATGAAATCAGCCAGGGGAGCCCTAAACCCAAGGCCAGTGTCTTCCTGAGCGAGAGGCAGACGGAGCTCTGAGACAGAAGAGGAGGCAAGACACAGAGGCAGCAGGCAGAGGCTGGAGGGGCGCCCAGAGCCCCAGGAGCTGGAGGGGCAGGAAGGACCCTCCCCGGGACCTGCCGCACCTTGAGTTTGGACCTCAGCCTCCAGACTGGGAGCAGACACAGTCCTGTCATTTTAGGCCACCGGCCTGTGGCGCTTTGTCGCAGCCACCCCAGGAAGCTAATATATTCACCAACTCGGGACACTAGGAAATGCTAATTTTGGTCAGTGTGGGACATAAATGTTGCTTCTTTCCACAGCAACTAGGCCCTGGAAATTAGGCAGCCCTCCAGGCTCTGTTGGCCTCACCAAAGGAAAGAGAGCCTCTAAGGACCACTAACACTCGCAGCCAAGCAGATGTGGCCTCCAGGCCTGGGCTGGGGCTCCCGCAGGCGCTCTGGGGCTGGGGTTGCAGCAGACAGCCTCCCCCTCAGGCCGCTCTCCCGGACCTCCCTGCAGGTGTGGACCTGCCAAGCCTCCACAATCACATGGGCCAATTCCTTAAAGCACGTCTTTCTCGCTGTATTACACACCCTGCTGGTTCTGTTTTTCTGCCGAGCCCTGACTGGCACAGATGTCGGCACAGGGCCGGGGGGCTCTGGGGAGGGGGCCAGAGCCAGACTGCTAGTGCAGAAGCTGAGTCTGGCAGCCCCACAGGGGGCCAAAGGCCCTTGAGGAGACCCACGTGGGTCTGGGCCTGGGGCAGCCCCGCCCACAGTGAGCCCTCTGAGAGGGAACCCTCCCCATCAGCCCCGCAGGGTCCCCCCCCCGAGTAAAATCGAGCATGAAAAGATCAGTCGGCAGATGTGGGGGCAGAGAAATGCACCGACATCTACAGCCTGACCACCAGGGCACACGTCAGCGCAGTGGGCAGTCTTCAGTAAAGGGCAGGGGGTCAAATAAAGGGCAGGGTATCCATGGCAAAAATAATAGCATTGATCCCTAATTCACAACACACAAAAATCCATTGCAGGTGGATCGTACATCTAAACGTGAAAGGCAAACAGAGCCGCAGAAGAAAATACAGAAGAACCTCTTCCTGACCTTGACAGGTAAAGACTTATTAAACAGGACACAAAAGGTAGCAGCCGTAAAGAGTAAAGCCTGAAAAAGTGAACTTCACTGAAATTAAGAACTTTTTATCCAGAGACACCGTGAAGAGAGTGGAAGGGCCACAAAAAGAACTTGCTGTTTGCAATACATATGTCAAAATGACCCATTTTTAGAATACATAAAGAATTTCTAGAAATCAATAAAAGAGGCAGAAAACCTGAAAGAAAAATGGGCAAAATACTTGAATGGGAACTTCACAAAAAAGCATATTCAAATGGCCAAAAATATATGAAAAGGTGAGGCGCAAATTAAAACCAGAATAAGCTACCATGAGCTGCCCACCAGATTGGTGAAAATGAAGAATTCTGAAAACATCGAGTGTTGGTAAGTTGCTGTGGGCAACCGAAATCCTCCTCCCCTCCCGTGGGGTGCACATGGGTACAGGCACTTTGGAAAACTGTCTGGCAGGATTTCCTAAGCAGCCATCCCATCCCCGGGCGTGTGCCCCACAGACACGAGCACGTCCATTCACCAGAAGGCATGCAGAGACGCACTGCGGCCACAGCCCAGCTGCACAGAAACGGAATGCCCAACCCCCCAAATGGGCCCACAGTCTGAGGGACTGAAGAGCGTGGTGGCTAAAGAATGGCCCCAGCGATGCCCACATCCTGATCCCAGAGCCTGCGAATGTGTTCCGTTACACAGTGAAAGGGACCTGCAAATGTGACGAAGTTAAGAATCTTGAGATGGGATGGAAGCGACCGGAGTCTCCACCCACAGACGAAGGGATAAGTAAAATGGGGTCCAGCCACACAGTGGGATATTACTCAGCCTTAAAAAGGCAGGATGCTCTGACACAGGCTACAACATGGATGAACCTTGAGGACATTATGCTCGGTGACATAAGCCAGATACACAAAGACAGACACTGTGTGATTCCGCTCTTATGAGGCGTGTAGCCCAGTCAAAATCAAGAAGGTGGAACACAGACTGGTGGGCGCAAGGGGCTGGGGGAGGGGGATGGGAAGCTGTTCACTGGGGACAGAGTTTCAGTTTTACACGACGGAAAATTCTAAAGATCTGTTGCACAACAATATTGAATACAGTTAGCACGACTTAAACATGGTTACGATGGTCAACTTTATGTTACGTGTTTTTCACCACAATTTTTTAAATTAACTTTTTTTAAAAAGGATCTTCAGATAGGGAGATTATCTTGGATTATCTGGGTGGTCCCCATGTCATCACAGGGGTCCTTAGAAAGTGTTGGGAGAAAATAACTGTCAACCTACACTTGAATATCCAGCAAAACTAGTGTTTAAGAACAAGGGGAAATAAAAGGAAAGTGAACACTGAGGCAGCTTCAAAAGCCTGTCCTGCAGGACCTTGTAAAAGACCTGTTCCCAGATGACAGGAAGGGATTCCAGGAGGATGGTCTGAGATACAATAAAGGGTGAGTTAATTCAAACGTATTTGCCGTATGACGTCACACCAGTGTCTTTTCTGTGAAGTTTTCCGAAAAGGTAGAACTGATGTGGAGAACAGTCGCAGGGAGTGGGGTGGAGTGGAGCTCCAGAAGCCGCGTGTCTGCTTCACAGGAAGCAGCCCAGCAGCTCTCCAAAGGGGTTATTGTAGTACTTTTGAGAGTCCCTATTTTTACATTCAAATATTTGATCCAGTTGGAATTTGTTTTGGTATAAGGAGTGGGGTAAGGAACGTGACTTTACTTTTCTGAATAACTAGCTACTTACTGACTGTTTCATTTTTACCAGTGATTTTAAATGCACTTTTGGGCTTCCCTGGTGGCTAAGCAGTTGAGAGTCCGCCTGCCGATGCAGGGGACACGGGTTCGTGCCCAGGTCCGGGAAGGTCCCACATGCCGCGGAGCGGCTGGGCCTGTGAGCCATGGCCGCTGAGCCTGCGCGTCCGGAGCCTGTGCTCCGCAACGGGAGGGGCCCCAGCAGTGAGAGGCCCACGTACCGCAAAAAATAAAAAATAAAAAAATAATAATAATTAAATGCACTTTTTAAAGGCACACAGACACTTGCGCGCGCATGTGCGCGCACACACACACACACGCACACACACGCACAGGGTATGCTGGGTTCACCTCTAGAGCCTGACAGTCACTAAATTTCATCTGGAAAAACCAAGGAGGGTGGTGAGGAGAGACCAGCGGGCTGTCCTCTCTGCACCTCCAGGCCACCTTCGTGTGTGTCACGGTGAGAACGGTCCCCCTGGGGAGCTGCAGGCCGCCATGGACCAGGCCTGACATGTAGCACATACACGGGGGTGCTACAGTCCCGGGGACAGAGTTGAGAACACTCATCAGGTGATTCTACACACAAGTCTGCCTCGGACTCTTAATACCTCCCATCATCAGGGAAACACAAACTACAACCCCAGTGACCGACTACCACCCCTGCTAACACGGCTGACCGCACCACATGCAGGCAAGGGTGTCGAGGAACTGGACCTCTCACACATGGCAGTTTTAAGCACACACCTGCCATGATTCAGCCGTCCCAGTCCTAGATATTTACCCAGGAGAAATAAAAATGTACATCCAGACTCAGACGTGAGTGTCCATGGAGCTTTTGTGGTGATAACCAAAACTAGAAACGACCCAAGTGTTCATCGACAGGTGAAAGGATAACAAACCAGTCCATCCACACAATGTAAGGTCACTGGGCAATTTCAAGGAGCCATGGTTTGCTACGCCCAATAAGAGCGATGAGTCTGAAAACAGTGCCACTGAGTGAAAGAAGCCACACAGAAAAGAGTGCACACTGTGTGATTCCACTCATACAAAATCTAGGAGACGCAAACTGATGCAGAGTGACAAAGCAGGTAGGACGGCGGGAAAAGGTGCCTAAGGTGATGCCATGTTCACTGCCTTGATTTAGTGATGGGTTCACAGGTGTGTACAGGTGTCAAAATTGTACACTTTAACAGTGTGCAATTTATTCTATGTCACCTCAATAGAGCTGTTCTACAATTCATATTTAAAAGTTACTTAAAGAGAAAAGGCAGTTTAACCAAGGGTTTTTTGAAGCTAATCACTGCATGAGTTGGTCTGGAACACAGTTCCTTCAAATCTGAGTCCAGGCTTCTTCCCTCAGCTATATCCATCAGTAAGGATTTTTCAAAGTGAAATTATTTTCATGTTGGTAAATACATAGCTTCAGTTGAGTAGTCAAAAGCTGGCCCTAAAAGATTACCCTGCTTACAAAACTATTTTTTCAGCAGAGAATTGCATAAACCCATGACAACATTTGTTATGAACACTTACCTTCCTTGACGCTTCCTGACTGCTGAGTTGGGAAGGCCTGGGGAGGGGGGATCTGTGCGATGATTGGCTGCTGAGGCAGCTGCTGGATGATGGTGGCGGGAGGTAGGGGTGCCTAGAAGAGCCAGACGACCCATTACCTGAATACGCCCCGGGAATAGTGACCTACAGAACCACCCACCACCCATCCACCCACCATCCACCCATCAATCCATCCATCCAACATCCACCCACCATCCACCCACCCATCCATCCACCCATCCATCCATCCATCCATCCATCCACCCACCCATCCATCCACCCATCCATCCATCCATCCATCCATCCATCCACCATCCATCCATCCATCCATCCATACACCCATCCAGGGGCTTCCCTGGTGGTGCAGTGGTTGAGAATCCGCCTGCCAATGCAGGGGACACGGGTTCGAGCCCTGGTCTGGGAAGATCCCACATGCCGCGGAGCAACTAGGCCCGTGAGCTGCAACTACTGAGCCTGCGCGTCTGGAGCCTGTGCTCCGCAACAAGAGAGGCCGCGACAGTGAGAGGCCCGCGTACCGCAGTGAAGAGTGGCCCCCACTTGCCACAACTGGAGAAAGCCCTCGCACAGAAACGAAGACCCAACACAGCCAAAAATTAAAAAAAAAAAAAAAATACACCCATCCATCCACCAGCCATCCATGGGGTACTTTAAATGAGAAACCCTAGAGGTTAAACAGATCGCTGAATAGATAAATATTTGAGTCTGGGTATCACGTAGGACTTGGAATGCTATGGACTGAATGTTTGTCCCTTCTCAAATTCATATGTTGAAGCCCTAACCTCCAAAGTGACTACATTTGGAGATGAGGCCTATGAAGAGGTGATAAAGGGAAGGAGGTCGTAAGAGTGGGGCTCTAGTCTGATAGGGCTGGTGTCCTTGTAAGAAGAGAAAGAGACACCAGATGCTGTCTGCCCCGTGAGGATACAGTGAGAAGGCGGCCACCCACCAGCCAGGAGAGCACGCTCACAGGAACTGCATTGGCTGGCACCTTCCTCTGGGACGTCCAGCCTCCAGACTGTGAGAAGGTAAACGTCTGATATTTAAGGGCGCAGACTGTGGTATTTTGTAATGGAGCCCAAGCTGAGTAAGACGTGGCGTTTTTCATGTTTCCCACATTTCCTGGCTTTAGTGGACTAAGCTCATCCCTGCTTCCATTAATTCTGCTTTAATAGAGGCATCCAAGGATCTTGGCATGGAAGTACCCTCTGGCTTCCCTCCTGAGTTAAAATAATAAATGCACAAAAATTCTGGGTGCACACCAGGTGTTGATTTCTACTTTAATCCTCTTCTGGATGCACAAGGCCCTGCCCTGTCCCTTCTCTCTCAGTTCACAGAGAGGATGGCATAGACCAGGGTTGGCAAACTTCCTGTAAAGGGCTGGACAATATATTGTTCCCGCTTTGTGGCCACATGGCTTTAGTTGTAACTGCTCACCTCTGCCTTTGGAGCTGGAAAGCAGCCCCAGACATGTAAGCACTTATGAACCCTGAGATGTGTGTTTCATATCATTTTCATGTGTCACAAACTATCATTCTTCCCCTGATTCTTTCCCAAACATTTAAAAGTGTACCACCCCTCCCGGTTCACAGGTCGTAGTGACACAGGTGGCAGCCAGCTTTGGCCTGCAGCCACGGTTGGCCACCTCCTGCAGGCCACCCCCTGCCCTGCACAGACCAGCGGGCAGTCACAGCGGTGGTGATCTCATGGCAGAGGGGACCTCCTACCCCAGAGTCTCTGGGACATTCATCCTAGCCACCAAGGCCCCTGCTTGCTCTCGTGGTGTCATTGGGGCTGAGACTGAAACACCCAAGCATGACTGGGCCTGAAGAACTGCAGTAAGTATGAGCATCCAATGGGACTGGGGGAGCCTCCTGAACCTACACCCTCACCCCACCATTCCTGGGGCAAAGGGGACTCTGGGGGCTCTGCTGGCATGCCCCTTCCTTCCCTCTCTGTTCCCTCCACGTGGGCTGCCAGGTCCCCTCCCAGAGGATAAACGCCCTCCAGGTCACGGACCCAGCCTGTGGGCACCACCAACCTCCCTGGCCAGCCGATCCAGAACCTTCTCAACTTGGCCCCGCCCACCTCCTGCCTTATCTTCTCCTCATGCACTCAACCCCCGAGGTCGCAGCCCGCCAGGCACCAGCTGCCACCCTTCCTTCCTCTGGGCATCCAGCTGCCCCGGATACAATCCCTTTTGCTTAAGAAAGTCGGAGTTGCTTTCCATGCCTTGTAACCCAGGACGCTGAATGTAGGCGTGAGGCTCTCAGAAGTGGAACAGTCTTCCACCTTTTACAATTCTGCCCTGGAGACTAGGGGATAAGCTTCCCCAGTCATATGAAGCTTGGGAAAGGAGCTGACACACTTCTCCCCCAAATTCAGGCCCTCCTGATACTGAAAGCCCCGAATACTTCTGCTCCTAGCGCAAAGGTTAGGACGTGGGACGGAGCTGGGACCCCAGCCTCTCACCTGTAATGAGATAAGCACCCCCTACCCCCAGCCAGTTCTCAGGGCACCTGTGAGGCCTGATGACACACATTAGCCCCGATAGAGCCAGACACAGAATGCAGCCACGGCCGCCGCTTAGCCCACGGCCCCTTCCGCGCACTTCCCTAAGGTACTGAAAGAGGTGAGAGACGAAGGTGTGGAGACCCCGCCATCCCTGCTTAGGTGAGAGGTCTCTGGCACCCTCCCTGCATTGGTTCTGCCCCTGAGATTCACCGCGAGGAAGACTTACCGGGTGTTGGGTGATCTGCGGTGGGGCCGGGGTGGGTGGGGCCGGGGAGACAGGGGGGTGGACACCCACGGGGGGCACCTCTGGGGGCAGCACTGACCCACGGGCTCCTCCGTCCAGCCCCCTCCAGGCGCGGGCCCGGGAGACCTCTTCCAGGAGGTGCTGTTCCTGCAACGCCAAAGCAGAGCCCGTGCTTGGAGGCAGGGAGCTGTGACACCCGGAGTGGGCTGGCGTGTCCCAGGCCCTCACCCCGCCTGGCACGCCAGCGCCAGCTCACAGGTGTGTGGCCCCTCCGTGGGGGAGCGGCCCCAGGACCACCTGCCACCCCCGTGCACCAGGCTCCCTCCCACCCCACCCGGGCGCATGATCAGATGGTAGGCCCAGGGCGCAGCTGGGTCGGAGTTGGAGCCAGGCCCTGGAGGCAAAGCCTGAAGGCCCTTGCATGGTGCACACAGGAGAAATTGACCCCGAACGACTTTTTCCAGCCTACAGAGGATATTCTGTCTCTCCAGCATGCTTCCAGGTCGACTTCACTACAAAGCAGTGAGTTTATCACAACTATCGTTTGGACCCGAACGCACCCCTTCCCATGGTCATTCCCTGCTGCTGGTGCCTCTGGTTTGGATGAAGCCCTGGTCATCTTGGAATCCCACTTCCGGGGGAACCGGACCCTTCACACGGCACTTCCACCTCTGATCATGTGCAACCAGAAAAGTTTTTTTCAGCTAACAGCCCCCTGCGAGAGCCCAGCCTACGGGAAACAGGCGAGTTCTCCTTTCTCCCTGGAGTCCGTGATCGGGGAGTGACGCCCCTCAGCTGCTCACGGCCCATCAGCTGTCCGCCCCCAAATCGCAAACAACAGAACCAGCACGGGTTCCAGAAGGGCCCCCACCTCCACTGGCCTGTGTTTGCTCTGAGCTCAGGCCGCAGTCTCAGCTGCAGAGAGCTCGGGCCAAGGCTCCCTGTGGCCACGTGGCCTACCCAGAGTCTCTGCAGGAGGTCCTTCCTCATCCTCAGAGCGCTCCGCAGGGCGGCCTCTGGCCCGTCCTCATTTCCTGGAGGGAAGCGCGTGCTTCAGGGCTCAGCACTGCAGACCCCGGCAGCTCCCACCCCGGGACCTGCACGCCTGTCCCAGAGAAGGAGGGAGGTGCCTGGGTACGGAGCTCGGGGGGCTGCCCTGTGGGGATTACGTGGGCAATGGTGGGGGGCATGCGGGGAGTTCAGTCTCTCAGGGGGGGTTCTATCTTACTCCTGGACAGGAGCTGGAAGTTGCAGAGTGAGGATTTCCCCTGGGGCCTGAGCACCACGTTGCTCCTGCACCTTTGCCGGGAAGTCCCATGGGCTCCACGGGGCGCGGTGAGAGGAAGGAGGCCCTCATGGGATGGGGCTGAGAGCCCAGCCTCCCGGCACCTGGAGCCACCCCGGAGCCCCAAGCAGCCTGGAGGCTGGCGTGTTCCACGGAGCCTCAGGGAACGGTTCCTGCAGTGTCCTGGACACCACACCTCTGGTGGTCCCTGAGCTCCTTTCCTCTGGGTGCACGGGCCTGCCCCCTCCCCCCAGGCCTGCCGCCTCCCCCTAGAGCTGGCGATGCCCAGGCTGCCTGTCCTCTGGGGTCCCCACTCCCCCTCCAGGAGTCCCCACTTCCCTGGCCCATTTGTACTGTTCCATGTTCTGTGCTTGTCCTTGGTCATGTGACCTGGTTTGGGATTTTTTTTCTATCTGGATTTGGGCCCTGGGCTCTGTCTGCTGCACTTGGGAGCTGCCCGGAACCCCCGCAGCCCAAGGGGCTATGCCACGTAGTAAAGACCAAGCAGTGTCTCCCCAGCACCTCGCCGAGATGTCCCTGAGCCCGGAGCCCGTTGCCAGGGAAAGCAGTCCTTGCCCTGGGTCCTGTGGCCTGAGCATCTGACCGCCAGCCAGGCTGGGGATGACGGGCTGTCTGGTCTGGGCGCCCGAGGATGCGCAGGCCGACACGGGTAGGCCCTCCACACCCACACCGCGCAGCAAGCTCAGGGCAACATGGTCTGATGCAGGTGTGGCCACTTGCGATCCAAGCTGGGCAGCCTGGGCTGCTTATCTAACCTCTCTGTGCCTCTAGCGCTCAAGTGTGAAACAGGAATGATGAACGTGCCCTCCTGGGTATGCAGGCTGGATGTGATACGATATGAAGGTGTGTGTGTGTGTGTGTGTGTGTGTGTGTGTGTGTGTGTGTAGGTTGCTCCGGGGCCTACGCAGCTTCAGGCAGCCCGGGGCTCTTACCGGGCGTGAGCTGGGGGTCCTCAGAATCCACGTCCACATCCTCGCGCTCTTGCTTCAGCTTCTGTGAGGAGAAGAGAGCAGGGCAAGGACCGTGCTCCAGGCGCGGGCTCGGTGTGGGGGGCCGGGCCGGGCACCAGCGCCCAGACAGACGGGCTGGGAGCAGGAAGCGTGTGAGGGGAGCTGTGGGGCAGGGAGCCAGGTGGGACCCTGAGGCCACACTCTCCATACGATGCACACACGCTCCACCTTGAAACCCACAGGCCCCTGCAGGAGGCTGTCTGAAGAGCCTGCCCAGGCCGGCTCTGTGTCCTGACCCCCTGACTGCCCCACTGAGCCCTGGGCTGCGCAGCTACCGTCGGGGCCAGTTCTGGGGTGAGCCCTGCTGCTGCTCTGGGCAGCCATCGGGGGCAGAGGGACAGAGCAGGCAGGTGAGGTGGGGGGAGCCGTGAGAACCCCGCAGACCCTCGGAGGAGGAGAAAGGGGCCGGCCTGAGGGCGTCCACCGGCCGCCACCCCAGGCCCGGCCGAGACGCCGCGCCCTGAAGCTCGGAAGCTGGGAGGCCCCGAGGGGGAGAATCAGGGCGCCCTGGCGGTGCTCCAGCCTGTGGGTGCGGGCCTGCCTCCTGGCTGCAGAAACTGCCAGGAGAACCTACTTGGTTCTGTACAAACACAAGGAAGAAAAACCAAGGAACCACAGCTCTTCACTGCGAGGCTAAAACCGCTGAAAAGGGTTTTGCTTTGGAAGTGGGCTCATTACAGGTATAATCTTACCTTTCAAAGCCGTGCTTCTGTAACAAGCTGTTAAAAACACGAGTGCCCAGCTGTCTTACCTTCTCCAAGAGTTTCAGGGTTAGCCGGGTCAACTGATCTGCCACCGAGGAGTCCAGCATCCCGGGGCCACAGGAGGGGACGCCACGGGCCCACCCCCTCCCCGTCTCAGTTCCCTCTGGAAGAACTGCTCAGCCAGAGAGAAGCAGCCCAACCCTGGGGTCACTGAAGGAATCCCACTCTGGGCTCAGTTTGCCTTCTGGCCTCTACGGCCAGAGAAGAGCGTGTGTGTGGCGGGGCACACGCCCTGGACGCACAGTGTCGGGCAGCGCATGGTGGTTGCTAGGAGCCACAGACATGGTGAGGCCTGGTTGCCAGGTTTCCACTGAGAGTCCTTTCCAGGCCTCGCCTGTCCCCATGCAGGGGTTACCAGTAAACACTGCTGATCCCCAGGTGTGGCCAGGCGGGCCTCCCTGGGAAGGAAAAAGTGGGCAGCAGCCCTGGCAGGGAGGACAGAGCCCAGAGGATGGGGTGGGGGAGGGGCATGGCATCCATCCTCCACGCACCACAGGGGCCTGCCACCCCTGCCCTCAGTCCGTTATGGCCTCCAGGAGGCCAGCAAGCCCCTGGCCTTTCCTAGGGATCCTCCCAGCCAGAGGGGAGTAAAGGCCAGCACACTGGAAGACAGGGTGCGACCACCACCTCCCTGCAGACTTCAGGAAACTCTGCGTGGCACCAGGGAGCTGGCCAACGAGGTGCCTGGGGGCTTCTGGGTGGGAGCTCGAGGTGGGCTCACCCCACAGGCACCCAGCTGGCACCTCAGAGGACGTGGGGCCACCCTGAGGCACCAACCCTCAGGGTGGATGTGATTCCAGCAGGGGGACTGCCCAGCCGGGACCCATGCCCAGAGGGGCAGGGGTTCCTAGTGCCTGAGAGGCAGGGGCACCTGGGAGGTGGACCATCGGTGGGTGACCCACCTGCCCGGCAGAGGGCATGTCCACAGGGCTGGCATGGGGAGGGGGTGTGATGGGAGGGGAGGGGGTGTGCCCATCAAGGGAAGACTTTTCTAAATGATGCTTCAATGCTTCGAAGGGCAGTTTTGAGTAGTAGTATTGTATTTTGTTTTATATTGTATCAATACCTACTGTATCTGGCATTTTGTAGGGTGTCCCTCTACTATTGGGATTTGTTTGATGATTTCTCACAACTGGACTGGGGTTATGGGTTTTGGGGAGGAAGACCACAGAGGCAAAAGGCCCTTCTCATCACGTCCCATCCACGGTGTGTGCCGTCAACACGACCTACACTGTGGATGTTGACCTTAGTTACCTCGTGGAGGTGTGTCTATCAGTTTTCACCACTGCACAGCTACTATTTTTCTCTCCCTTTCCACACTGTCCTCTTCAGGAGGAAGTGGCTATGCACAGCCCATACATAAGGAGTGGGGGGTTGTGTTTCCCTCCTTGAAGGTGAGTATCTACATATTTGGACAGCTGTTTAATTGTTAAAAATAAGTTAAGAGTCAGATCCAACATTTACAGAATATTTAGAATAGCCATGGAAATGATTCTGGGGTTCCTCGGAACACAGTTTGAAAACCACTGGCCAAAGCAGTGTGGGCGAACACATGCCCCCGCACAAAGTTTTAGCTGTACTGCAACATGTAAAGGTCGAGAGATTCAGGCGTAGGTCTGAGCCTCTGACTACTCCTGGGAAATCCGATCCTGTGGTCTGCTAGTGCTGCCTGCCGACCCCTGGTCTTATGAGGCCACCGCCTCATGTCTGTGAGCCAAGACTGGAAGCATCACTCACCACACAGAGGGCTATGGTCTGACACAGGAGGTGGTTGAATTTCCAGGGCTCCCTGAAGATTTGTGTAAGTTGCGGTTGCTTAGACTCACAAGTTCACACAGGTTGAAAGGTGAGCTTGTGTCAGTAAAGTCACTACAGCACGTTCGTGGAGGAGCATAGTTACTGCCACTCAGTCTCAGAGAGCAGACAGGGGGCACACGGCCCGCACACAGACCCTACTGCACTGAAGGCACAGGAGTGAAGGAAACACAGAAACCCACAGTGTGTTTGCTGGACACCCCTGCACAGTTAACCCGCACCAGTGCGGCTTGATATGCCACCTTTTCTCCAGTTGCCACTTGCAGCGCTGTCATCCTACCCAGCTCTACCCCGGCCAGATCCGATGCGGGGGCAAGTTTGTGGGTGTTTTCACTTCTCACACAGGGAAACGGAGGCACAGCTGCTTAGGGGTTTCCTGTGTTTCTTCCTGAGTTTGTGACCCCCGCCCCCCCGCCATTTAGGTAACCATCACCGGTTGGTGAGAGTATCCCCCCACCCCACCCTCCGCGATGGAACGCTCACCCAGGCACATTTACGCTACAGTAACAAGAGGTGCCAGCAACACGCTTTGGATCAGTGTCAGTTAGTCAGAGCTTATCAGCTTCCAATGAGCTTGATAACTGCAGCAGCATTTGATTGTTAATCAAAACTGTGGGCTAGAGAAACCTCGCCTTGCTTCCTCATCTGGACAAACAGGCTTAAGTGGAGTCTGAAGCTAAGGAACAATGATTTCATGAGACTCCAATTCCCACACGGACCATGAATTCATAACCCACATCACATTCCCTTTCTTTTTAAAAAATTTTTTAACAGACTATCTCTTTCAGCAATTTTAGCTTCACAGAAAATTGAACAGGAAGTCCAGCACATTCCTTTTTAATAACCATTTACAATATATCTGGATTGATTTACCCAAATGTTTTAAGGCCTTAAAACTTTTCCATGTGAGAAGAGACTTTTTTGCCTTTCACTGAAACAGCTCTCTCCCTCTGGTAATCTAGAACTGTGCACAATTACTGTATCATTTAAAATTACATCCTTACAGGCCCCTTGGCAAGTTGGCCCTATGGAGCCCCTTCCACGCTGGGGTTCCAGGGGTTGTCCTAGCAGGAATACACTTGTATTCCGGGTGTGGGTTTGCCTTTCTTGCCCGCAGGGCCTCAGCCTGACCCTCTCTCAGAGTTTCCCACTGCGTGGGGTCCCTGCTAACACTCTTTGACGCAGGGCACTGCTTTATGGCAGATGTGCCAGAGTGGACTCATGACTGTGCAAGCTGGGGGCAGACGCATTAAACCAGAGCCCTCGATATGGCACTGTGTCCCCAGTGGGAAGAATCCATGGGTCCAGGAGGGTCAGCACCGCCGGTGGCTTCTTGTCCCTGTAGCTCTGGGCTCCGTGGGTTGGGGGTGCCGGCCCCGATTCCCACTGACCAACTCTGGCCGCCCCCGGCACTCTGGTTCTGTGGGTCCAGGCGCCGGCGGGACCCAAAGGAGGGACTCCTAGGAACGGAATCAAGTGATTTTGCTGGCTGTCTGCGATCCTGACACGAACAGGGCCAGCATCCCGGTCGCCGAAAGGACCCCTGGAGACGAAAGTTTGGGTCCTGCCACCCCCGGGCACGGCCACAACCCGGAGCGATTTTAGGGGCAGCCCTGAGCTGGCGCACGCATGCAGTGGGGCCCGGCCTCCTGGGCTGTCCCCGGGGCCTCGCGAACTTGACTGAACTGGACACCGGCGCAGACTCCCCCCAGGGCGGCCTCAACCTCGCGGGAACGCGAACCGGCCTCCGCGCCAGTCCCAGCCGGGCCCGACGACCCACGTGCGCGGGGTCCTTCAAACCGACCAACCACAGAGAGCGCCAAGGCTTGCCGCGCCCCGCTCAATGGTCCTGCCCAAAGAGGCGGGAGCGTCTATGCTCCAATCGGAGGAACGGACGCAAGGGCGGAACTCCGCCGGGCCACGCCCCCTTGAGGGCACCGCCCTGAACGCGCGTGCGCGAAGGCAGGACCGCGGCCCCTGATTGGCCGCGGGCCGGGGGTGCACGCCCCGGGGCGGGGCCGAACGCGGGGCGGGCCCACGTCTGCGTGACAGTTGTCGTGGGGGGAGGGTGAGCCCAGGCGATGGGGAGAGAGTGTAAATAGAGCGAAGGCGGCAGCGCATCGGCCCCTTCACCTCCCAGCGACCTGCGAAGAACCCCGGAGTAAGATGGAAGAAGATGAGCAAGAGCAGCGGCGCAGAAAAGTGGAGGCCGGGAGAGCGAAGGTAAACGGCAGCGCCTCCTCCCCTCGCTGTCCCGGCGTGGGCTCCACAGGGCGGGCTCCGGTGCCTGCCACCGCCCCCTGCCAGGAGCGGACGCGGCCAGGAGGGGACCGCTACCGCCGCCCTCTTGCCCTTTCCGCCGACTGGGCTGGAATCCGCCCCTTGGCCGCCGCCATCTTGAATCCGCCGCCCTCTGCTTGGGCCCGCCCCCGCCGTAGCCACAGCCAATCAGCGGCCGGGGGCGCGCGCGGCGCTTCGCGGAGAGGTCGGGCGCGGGGCACGCCGGGACTGGCGGGGCTGCGCTTGCGCCGGGCAGGGGCGGGGCCGTGGGAGGCGGGCGTCTCAGCCCCGCCCCTCCCCCTGGCACCCCCCCCCCCCCCCCCCCCCACCCAGGAGAAGCCGACCCTCCCGCCTCGCCCGGTCACCGCGATGCCCGCCCCGCAGTGCGCCTCCTGCCACAAGGCGCGAGCCGCCCTCCGCCGTCCGCGCTCGGGCCAGGCGCCACCCCGCCACAACCACCACAGCCCCGACCACCCCTGGGGAACTGCCAGAGGAGCTGGCGAGGCGGCTTCATTGAGAGACTGTGGTGTCCTCCGGACGCGGCGACCCTGACGGCCGCCCGCTCCCGGAGCCCGAGGTGTGGGGACGGGCGCTGTCACCACACCTGCGCTCTTGTGCACACCTACTGGCACCTGCGCGTCTCCCAGTCCTCGCCCGGATTCCTGGAGGGCTTGGAGGCCGGGACTCCCTGCAGTTGGGCGACACGGGTGCTCCCCCTAGGGCTCAGCTCAGCTTCCATCCGATTAAAACGACGTGCAGAGATCGTTTTACATGGAATTCTGAAGTTCTTTTTGCTATAGAAGTTCAGAGTGGTCGCGAGCACGGGACTTGTTCACCCTGTGGAATGCCTCCCACCGACCCACGCCCTGGTGTCAGGGCTCCTGAAACGCCTGTGCCGCCTCCTTGCTGCTTGGGGCCCAGGTGGACGGTCCTGGGCAGGTGAGGGCGGAGGGCCTCTGCCGGGGCCGACCCCCGCGCCGGGCCTGGGAGCTCCAGACGCCCGGACGGAGCCTCCTGGGAGGTGTCACGTCCCTGCGCTGCGGATGCCCCCAGGAACTCTGTGCGGTCCCGGAGTGGGCCTTTGTCATCCACGTAGGCACCGTCCGGTACTCACTGTTCTGGGCGTGTTGTGGCGATTGAGCCGTTTACCGACCAGACGCGGGCCCTAGAGACAGCCTGGGCGCATGTGCTGTGCCGCCCTGGCCCACCCCAATCCGGGTGTCGGGGGAGCCGCTGTGCAGTGCCCGCGACTATTAGGCAGAGCCCTATGAGGTTGCTGTTTGAGGTCAGACGTGGTCAGACATTGGGAATTTCACATGGATCAGCCAGCAGGGGTGTTCATTTTCTTGCTAGTTCCTTCCCTTGAGGAAACCACAGGGCCACTGCACTGAAGGGAACACTCAGAACACATGGTGAGTGGTGTGAGGTGGTGACAGGCAGAGGACAGAGCGGCCTCCTTAGGCTTCCTGTGCAGGTCAGACTTCTGACTGGGGTTTGAAGAGTGAGGCTGTAGTGTTTTTTCCCCTTTGCATGTGCCTGGCACATAGGAAGGAGATTGGAAGCGAGTCAGAATTTAATGCTCACCGTTTTCCCTGAGCTCACCATGCTTTGTAAATGTGCCTAAATGTTGCTTGAAGGAGCATTAATGGTGATGAGAAGATTTCACCTTGGGAGAAGAAACAGATGCTTCTTGTTGGCTGACCACAGGCCAGAGACTGGGTCTGTGATGCAGGAAGGGATCTCACAGACGGTTAGATTTGATGGAGTTGGGCACAAAATAAACGAATCTGGGACTGGTTTTGAAGGCAGTGTCTGTTCTTGAGAGACGGTTTCTCTCACTTAAATTGCCTTTTGTGATTTTTCTATGTCCATGATATTGTGCACTTCTGTTATCATTTATACAAACATTTGTTAGATGCATTTGCTTTTGTGACCGGAGTGGTCATTTGAAGGACCTTGTCCTCCTGTGAAAAGCTGACATTAGCTATCCTACCTTTTGAATAAGGTGTTAGTGGGAGATGGTGTGTGAACAGTCTAAACCCTCAGATTTGTGGGACTGAACAGAGCCAGGTGTGCCTTCTGATGGGGACATTCTGCGGAGGTCCCTGGTGCTTTGGTGAGCTGCGTCATGAAAAATAGAACATCTGATTCCATAAAGGAGGATGTTAGATTGACCTGGCTTAATTAATTTTTTGCTATTTCTGTACCTTGTCTCAGAATCTATGGCAAGGAAGTTTTGGCTAGGCTATGTATTTCCCTGATTGGGGGAAAATGGGGCAAAAAGGGAGAATTTAGCTTTTCTATATAGTTTTAAACCTTAAACATGCCTTGATTAAGCTGTCAGTTTTTAAAATAGATGTACTTTTTAATTTTTGAATTTTTCTGTAAACTGTCAGGGGCTGGGACAGCTCTTCTGCCTGTCAGCCTTATTGCTTTCCTTTGTCTGGAGGCATCATTAACAGTCCTTAATGTTAGATTCTTCGGGTGTCATTCTGAGCTTTAACTCCCAGTATCGTAGATGTTAATGGAGGTGGTGTTTCTGGGACGGGGCCTGGTTGATGTGAGTCTGGCCAGGTGTGGCCGTGTGGACTGAGCCAGCCCCAGAGCCTCATGTTCCCCACAAGCTTGCTGTCTTTGTGGTTCTGTTACTTTTTCCTCACTTACCTTTGTCTCTACTACCTCTCTACGTTTTTGCGCAGCTTGCTCACTTCCGACAGAGAAAAACAAAAGGTGACTGTGCGCATTCGAAGAAAACGCCGGCGAAGAGGGAGGGCGCGGCTGTCCATGCGCCTGACCAGGAGGAGAGTCCGGTAGCTGCGGCCGAGGCCGGCGGACTCCTGGGAGGCCGGGACGTTGGCAAGAACACGCCGTGCAGCGACACCCCTGATGGCGCAGGAGTCCCCCAGGTAGATCTGCTCGGCTCTGTGTTTTCACGTTTTGCTTATCTTCTGGTTATTGCTAGCGTAATTTACTAAAAGTGGCCTTAGGTCTGTTTTTGCCTATCAAAAGTGGGGAAAGGGGGTTTTATTTTATCTTACAAAAGGGGCGTATATTTTTGTGGTTTCACTTCTAATTAAAGATTTTTCTTCATCCCTTGATTTTGAGAAATTTGGGGTGAACTGTTTGAAGACAGGGGTCAGTATTGGTGCTCGGTGTGGTAGCGACAAGTGTGGGTTCCTCGGGTGTGGCTGTGCATCAGCCCCCCTGACAGGTATCTTTGGACACTTAAGCCGTAATATCCCTTCACCTGCTGTCAGATCCACCTGCTTGTTGGTCTTTGTCCTTTCCCTCCTTTCTGAATGTGGGGTGAGGAGGGCAGGGCTGAAGGTGTCACAGAAATGGTGTCTTGTCTGCTGCTTGAGGCCCTGTGAGCTGCAGGGGCGGGTGCGGACCTGGGTGTTGAGGGTGCATGGCCTCCCTGTGCCTCTTGATTGCCTGCATGTGGGTCTCCTTGGGGCCTCCTCTCCTTGGGGCCTCCTCTCCTTGGGGCCTCCTCTCGTGTGTGTACTTGAACTGGGAGTACCCCTAACTTGTGTGCAGCAGGGCAGGGGCAGGTGTTTGCTAGAATGAGCTGAAAACTGGTGGTTGAGGGCAGAATTTGACTCAAAGTCATGCTGTGTCTGGACTGCCTTATTGAAAAAAAAGGAATGATTGCTAGCATATAAAGTTTATGATATTCTACCTATAAATGTATTATAGAATGTTCCTTCTTTTGAAAAATTGGAAGGCCTCGCCATGGCGCTCCAACTTTGCCCGGGGAGCAGCTGCCCAGAACTCTGGCGCCTGAGTCTTTGGACCAGCCTGTGCCCAGCTCACTCTGCCTCCACTCCCTGTGGTCTGAGGGACCTGAGGCTGGATATTAGTTTCGGTTCGTGTTCGTCCTCTTGTTGCTTCTCTGGGGTCGAGCTGCAGGTTCTCAGCAAGCTTGTCTCATCACAGCTGAGTCCACGAAAGCCACGTTGAGAGTGCTGAGCCCTTACTCTCAGTGGCTTTTCTCTGTATGTTTCCTGCTTAGCCTCTTTGAGGAGAAAGGCTCCATAATGTAAATTAACATTTATTAATTTCATATTTTTATTTTCAAATCAGACAAGTCTTTTTTATTTTAAGTTAAAGGTTTTTTGGTTTTTAGCTTTTCATTTTAAAATGTCAGACCCACAAAAAAATTGCAAAAAATAACACAGAGTTCCTGGAGATCCCTCACCTAGCTTCCTGAAATATTGACACCTATGTAATCATGGTTTAAATCACAGTCAGTTTTAGTTAACATTGAAACAATACTGTGAGCTAATTGATAGAGCTTATTCTAATTTTTCCGATTTTTCTGGTCCAGGATTCTGTATTGCATTTCAGTGCCTTGTCACCTTAGTCTCTTCCAATCTGGACAGTTTCTCAGTCTTCCTTTGTGTTTTATAAGTTTGACACTTGTGGCGTACTAGCTAGTTACGTTGTAGGATCCCTGTTAGTTTGGGTTTGTTTGATGTTTCCTTCTGATTGAAGTCAGGTTGTGCATTTTGGCAGGAACACGGTGGAAGTGATGATGATGTCTGCTGAGTGCATCCTGAGAAGAGGCACAGGTGGTGTGGTGTTAGCTATGTCTCACTACTGGGGGGCCTGCCAGATTTCTGCTGACAGAGAAGTTTTTGTTTTCCCCTTTGTAGTTAATAAGTATATTATGTAGAGGTACTTAGAGACCCTGTAAATACTCCATTTCTCATTATACTTTCCATTAGTTTTAGCTTCTATTGAAGATTCTTGCCTGCAGTAATTACTGTGATGGTGTTGGCCAAATGATGACTTTGTTTCCATCATTTTATCTACATATATTAATCGGCATTTTACTCCAAGGAGGAACTGTTGCTTCTCCGCAGTTTATTTATTCAATTATTTATGTCAGTATGGACTCCTAGATACTTATTTTATTATGGGTTTTAATCCATCATATCAATGTTTATTTTGTTGCTGAAATACATACATTTGGCCGCTGGGAGTGCCTTTGAATTGGCATCTGTGACCTTTTAACATGCCCTCATCATTTTCTGGCGCCTTAATTCCTGGCACCAAGATTTTCTAGGCTTATTTTGTCCTTTCCTGCTGCAGCCCCAAACCAGCCATTTCTTCAAGGAGCCCTGGTTCCTTTCAGTGGAGAATGGTTTTAGAATCCAAGATCTGGGTGCTAGGTGTGCTTATTGCTTGCGGGGTATGGTTGCTTCTAGGCTGTTTCAATAGACAGAGCCAGAAAATATAAACGTGTGTATATACACGCACATCTATGTCTATTTGTCTATTTGTATGTATAATAAAAACCATGAATTCACACTAATATCTTCAATTCCAACAGCACAGAATTTATTCTAGCTTTTCCCCTCTCCTTATTTTTAAAAAGCTCCTTTTTCCCATAGTGAGAAAATGGGGAAAAGGCTTATCTACAGTATCTTTACTTATTTGCTCGATCTTAAAATACACACAAATTAATTTCAGAATTGCTACTTCTCATGCCAGTAAAACACAAATTTACCAACTGTAGAATATTTGTTTACACAGCTATCCCTCACTTTTCGAAAGCTCGCTTTATACCACTTTTACAAAAGATCTACGTTAGTACCTGTTTTTGCTAACAGAAAGAAATTCAAAGAGGATTTTCAGTTTTATGAAGAAATCTAATTGCTTCTTTACCTTTATGCCATCTTGGTTTATGAAAGCTTTCATAGGAATGCTCTATTTTTGGTAGTGGGGGAAACCTGTAGTTGTTTTTGTCATTATTTTTCCAAAGTTTATTGTTTAGCATTTTCCCAGGTTATTTGTTAAATGTATGTCCTGTGAATAATTTTCCTAGCCTTGCTTACCTTGCTTAAGTTGTTTTCTTAATGGTGTCTTGTGATAAGCAAATATTCTTAACTTTGATGTTGAATTTATCATTTTTTTCTATGGTTAGTGATTTCTGTGTCCTGTCCAAAAGGTCTCCCCTAGTCCTGAGGTTGTGAAGATAATCTCCAGTGTCTTCTTGAGGCTTGAGGGCCTAGTTTCTATGTTTAAGTCTGAGATCCATCTCAAGTTACTTTCTGTGTATGGAGCACCTTGACTTTTAGAAGAATGGTTTGGTTTTGCTGGTTTTGAGTGTTTTATAAATAGAATAATCCCGTGTGCATGTCCTGAGTCTAGGTCTTCTTATCCAGCATCCTTTAGGAGTTAAAGGCTATAGTTCTTTCATTTTCATTGTTGTGTAGTATTTTGCTGTATGGATGTACCTTGGTTTTTCTGTTCCGCTGTTGATTGGCATTTGCTATGAACATTCTCATACAAGTCTCTTGGTGTCTGTGTGAGCACGTTTCTATGGGGCCGTAATTAGGTATTTAATATCTGAGTCAGTATTTAGGTATACTTTCAACTTGTGTATGTTGAGCTGTGGGGTTTTTTTGTTTGTTTTTTTTGCGGTACGTGGGCCTCTCACTGTTGTGGCCTCTCCCGTTGCGGAGCACAGGCTCCGGACACGCAGGCCCAGCGGCCATGGCTCACAGGCCCAGCCGCTCCGCGACATGTGGGATCCTCCTGGACCGGGGCACGAACCCGCGTCCCCTGCATCAGCAGGTGGACTCTCAACCACTGCACCACCAAGGAAGCCCTGAGCTGTGTTTTAAAACAGTTGTTCAGTTTATATTTTCAGTGGTGGCATATGAGTGTTTTCCTTGTTCCATAACATCTGTGATTGGTGTTGACATTTGTTTTCTATTTTAACAGTTTTGGTGGGTGTGGAGTGGAGTGTATTTTAGCGGAGTGCAAGCTTAGTCAAACATTCCAAAAAAAATCAGTGTGATTCACTTGAGAGACTAAAGGAGAAAAGTCATGGTCCTCTCAGTTGATTTAGAAGAAGTGTGTTCTGCGAGAGAATGACCTGTAATTTTCCTCTCTTGTCAGGTTTTTGTGTTGAGGTTATGTTGGCCTCACGTGATGAGCTGAGAGGGTCCTTTGCTCTGTGGATGAGCTGGTGTAAGATGGTGGAGCTGTTGGGGATTGAAGCTTTCTTTGTGGAAAGACCTTTAATTGCAGAGTCAACTTACTGAACAGTTACCAGACTATTCAGTTGTGCTTTTTCTCAGAATGTGTCCTTCTAATCTTCCAGTTTTGGGTCTGAAGTTATTTGTAGGAATATTCTTCTGTGGCGTCAGTGTTGATGACCCTTTTCATTTTTGTTTGTCCTTAGATATGTTTTTTGTTTGTTTGTGTGTTTTGGCCACACCCTGCGGCATTCGGAGTCTAGTTCCCCAGCCAGGGATGGAATTCTCACCCCCTGCAGTGGAAGCTCGGAGTCCTAACCACTGGACCATCAGGGAAGTCCCTGAATTGTCATGTTGAAAGCAGGCTACTGAGATGGCCTCTCCAGTCACTTAGAAAACTGGAGGGTGGATGAGTTCACTGTTGCTCGTCCTTCTAGGTGGTTCCCTCATTCTTCTGTTTCCTCATTATTTAAGGTGGTGTTGGCATGGTTGGGAATAATTGAGTGTGACAGAACAATCCTTAGGATGATGAAATAGCATCATGATATGGGAGAAGCAAGGTTGCTCAGATCTGTTTCGTGTCTTAGATAAATGCAGGGGTCTGGTAGTAATTGCAAGGTAAAATGTTTTACTCTAGAAAAAAAAAAGTAAATTTTCTCGTTGTTCTTTGGAAGACCTGTAAGAAGGAATAAAATTATGCCAGTCCTCTCAAGCAGTTATAACTGACCAGAAAAGAAACTTGATAAGTGCAGTTAGGTCCAGCAGACGCTAACGCTCACCCTGACAGCGGTAGAGTGATGTGTGGTCGGGGCTGGAGGTGCAGGTGGACACGGGGGTGGAAGCCGCCCGCGAGTCGCCAAGTTGTGCGCACCGAGCCTTCCTGCAGATAAAAGCCCCAATTCTTGTAAACTTATGGGTCAAAACTATTGGGAGAAAATTCATTGGAAAGCTTTAAACTCAATTTTGAGGTGATTTACAAAAAGAAACTAAAAATACTATTCTGCAAATTATTAAGGAAAAGATTTATCTAAAGGAAAATCTTTAATATGAAATATTTGAATTTATATAAAATTAAGAGCTTAGATAACATGTGTTGAGCAACTAAAGTTTAGTGATTTGTGTTAAAGTACACGGTGAAATAACTTAAAGAAGCAGAATTCGTTAAAAATCGGGCAGCAACATCATTAGGGAAGCAAGTTACATAAAAAATGTTTAGAGCTTGAGATTTGTGTAGAAGGAGAGTGCAGACGGAACTGGGGGGCCTGGAGGCGGGCGGGGCCGGGGGCGGGCTGGCTACCCCTGGAGCCGCTGTGGATGCTCCTGGCCCTTCCCCTCCAGCTGCAGGAGCCCGGTGGAGCGGGGATGCCGCAGAAGCTGGAAGGCGACGGTCCGGAGCAGCCTGGGGTGATGACGAAGGTATGCCTCTCCTGGGTTCTCGGTTAAGGTGTGTCCCTGTTGGGGACACAGTGGGGGCCAGAGCCAGCTGAGGAAGCTGGAGGCGTTCTTCCTGTGACCTTTGATCTTGGTGGTGGGCGTGGAAGGGAGAGTCACCCTTCCTTCACTGAGGGTCCTGTGGGGTCAGCGTGCCTCCTGGGCCTGGCCCTTGATGCACATGCCCATGTGGGCAGCCCCGCACGCGAGACACACTGGGGGACGGGCTTGCCGGCTGGGCGCTGGTCTTACCGTCCTAGTTCCTACCACAGTGCTTGGTGTGACTTCCATGAGTGTTGAATTGATTACTTTTCTTTAATCCATTCAGTTTTTTTTTTTTTTTTTTGGCCGTATGCAGGCCTCTCACTGTTGGGGCCCCTCCCATTGAGGAGCACAGGCTCCGGACACGCAGGCTCAGTGGCCATGGCTCACGGTGCCAGCCACTTCACGGCATGTGGGATCTTCCCGGACCGGGGCACGAACCTGTGCCCCCTGCATCGGCAGGCGGACTCTCAACCACTGCGCCACCAGGAAAGCCCTCCATTCAGTTTTTGTTAGCATTTGGGAGAAAATTTATTAGATGTTGACCAATTTCAAAGTGCTATATTGAAAGTCCTGTATTTTATCTTATTTTTTTAAATTAAAGTATAGTTGATTTACAACATTATATTAGTTTCAGATGTACAGCATAGTGATTCAGTAGTTCTGTAGATTATACTCCCTTAGAAGTTAACACGAAATAATGGCTATATTTGAGAGTCTGTATTTTAGACATTTGATTCTAGCTAGACTCAGCGCACACTACTTTGCGGTACGCGGGCCTCTTACTGTTGTGGCCTCTCCCGTTGCGGAGCACAGGCTCTGGACACGCAGGCTCAGCAGCCAAGGCGCACAGGCCCAGCCGCTCTGCAGCCTGTGGGATCTTCCTGGGCCAGGGCACGAACCCGTGTCCCCTGCATCGGCAGGCCGACTCTCAACCACTGCGCCACCAGGGAAGCCCGCAAGTTTGGTTTTTAGTCTGCATTATTGCAGGAGAAATCTAGCTCAGAGGAGGGCCTGGCAGGGCCTGGAGAAATGGTCTCTAGTGGGGTCCATAAAACCCAGCCTTAAATACACGTTTCATACTTGTTTTAAACTGCGACTTGTAGCATCTTTGTGGAAAAGTACACAAAACTTAGATATAGCCCAACACATGAGTACACTGTGAACAGCACGTGGTCTCTACAATTCAGGGGCAGGGCGGTGCTGGACCCTGCTCCCTGCTGCCCATCCTGAAGCGAGCACCCTCCTGGCTTCTGTGCCAATTCTGATGTAGAGCTTTGTGTGAATGGATCAGACATCGTTCTGGTCTTCTCTCTCCTTCACCTTCAGCATCTTTGCATCCTTCTATTTGAGATGTGTGTCTGGTGAGCAGCATAGGGTTGATTTTTAACTGACTCTCACAATTACTGGGCAGTGAATTCCCTTATATCTAATGTAATCACTGACGTGCTTATACTTATATCAGACGTTTAATTTGGGCTTTCTATTTGTCCTGCCTGTTTTGTTTCTTTCTTTTCTCCTTTTTTGCCTTCTTTGGATTATTTTTTATCAGGGGATTAAATAAAAATTCTCCCTTTGTTCATTTTGAAGTAATAATGTACAGTTTCTATTCTTTTAATGGTGAGATTATTAAATACAACATATATAGTTAATTTATCTAAGTCGAAATTTAATCAACACCTTCACCTTCCTCTTGCATAGTTAATTACTGAAACTCTATTTATACTTCCCTCAACCTCCGTTTTTGTCACAGTCTTTTTCTTAATTGTAAAGCACTCATAAATTTTACTATCTTAACCATTTTAGGTGCACAGTTCATTGGTGTTTGTACATTCACACTGTTAGGCAACCGTCAGCACCATCTGTCTCTAGAACTCTTCTCATCTTGTCAACCTGAAACCCTGTCTGCTAAGCGACGTCCCCCAGCCCCTGGCAGCCGCCATTCTACCTTCTGTCTCTGTGACTTGGTGATCCTACATGCCTCACAGCAGTGGGGCAGTGCAATCGTCTAGTTGTCTCTTGGGCCTGGCTTATCTCACTGCACTTGGTGTCCTCCAGGAGCTGGAGCTGGAAGTGCTGCGCCTGAGCCTGAGCGACATGCACGCGGCGCGGCTGGAGCTGACACAGGCGCACCTGCAGCGCGAGAAGGAGGCGGCACTGGCTGAGCTGCGTGCCGAGCTCGCTGGGCGGCATGCTCAGGAGCGGGCCCTGCTGCAGAGCCGCGCGTGCCGGGAGCTGGAGCTGGTCCGGGAGGAGGCAGGTACGCTCGGCGGCCGGCCCGTGGGTGTCGTCGGAGGCGCCTGGCTTCTGTGCTGTGCTTGGGCCTCTGTGTGCGACCAGGCCTCGTGGAGCCCGCCCCCACCCCCGCCCCTGTCCCCCTGTGCCCCCCTGCGCCCTGTGCCAGGTGGTGGCTCAGGTGCCTCTCAATCTGGCGATGCGCTGGCCTCAAGGTGATCTTATATGATTTCATTTTAATGTTTCTTGGAATATCTTTTGTTAGTACTTTTTTTTTTTTTTGCGGTACGCGGGCCTCTCACTGTTGTGGCCTCTCCCGCGCAGAGCACAGGCTCTGGACGCGCAGGCTCAGCGGCCATGGCTCACGGGCCCAGCCGCTCCGCGGCATGTGGGATCCTCCCGGACCGGGGCACGAACCCGAGTCCCCTGCATCGGCAGGCAGACTCAACCACTGCGCCACCAGGGAAGCCCTGTTAGTACTTTTTGTAAAAATCATACATAGTAGTTTTATTGAGCTGTAATTCATGTACCACATGATTCACCCACTTAAAGTGTTTAAAGGCAGCACTTTGGTGGCTTTTCGTGTTTTCATGCTTAGAACGTTCTTCCCCCGGAGAAGAGACCCTGGCCCGTTTCCCTGTGATCTCCCCTGGTTGCAGAGTCTCCCTCTCCTGGGGGCCCACCCACCTGGAGGAGCAGCCTTGTCGGTCCTTTGATGCCTTGCCTGTTTCTTCACCTAGATTCAGGCAAACACAAGGAGATGGTTCCACGTCCTCCCCTGCTTTTGTTAAATTTTAAAAATATGAAATATGCCTTCCTTAGTTAGGCCTGTTTGATGCTGTTTCCTCCATGTGCACCCCTGGGAACAGTCCCCCGAGAGGCCCACCCTGCCGTCAGGTCCCTGAAGCTCTGCTGCAGGTGGGTCCCCTGTGGCCCTGGCGGGACCCGCCCTCGGAGGCTGGCTTCTGGGCCTTCGCGTGATTTCTGGAGTTGCCCAGGCCACCCTCCCTGCGCCCTCCTCGAGCCCAGGGCTTGCTGGCTGTCACCTGGTGCTACTCCTCCCCAGCCCCACGCTTGGCCGCGCTCGCTGGTCCAGCCTCCTCTGCCTAGCACCTCCTTTCTTGTGCTTCTGCTCTCAGGCGGGGAGCTGTTGGGACCTAGAACGTCTTTACCTCTCTCCGTTTACTTGTGGTCCAGCATCCAGCCTGGAAGCTGGCCCAGCGGGATCCTGGACTATGGGGCCCTGGGTGCTCAGTGGCCTGGTGTGGAGTGGACGGGCCGAGGTCCCCGTAGCAGAAGGATGACGCAGGCTCAGTGCTCAGTGATCTGTGCAGCCCCGGAGTTGGCCTCGCCCGGTCCTCCTGGACTGTCACTCTGGCTGGACGTCTCCCGTCCTTTGTCAGGCATGAGTGTGATTTGCTAATTAACCCAGACATCATCACCTGCTTGTTTCTCACAGACGTGTCCTGTCCTGTTAATGTCGGCAAGTGTTCGGTGGAGCGGCCAGAGGTGCCGGGAGCCTTCTCGTCTCCTGGGGGATCAGATTGTGGAAAAATCTGAGCTGCAGTGATCTGAGCGACTTTTTATGTTTCTCTTGCAGCTGAGCTGAAGGAGAAGCTACAATCAGAAATGGAGAAAAATGCCCAGATGATAGAGGTACACAGGATAAGAAAATTCATTCCGTGTACATGGTATTTCCCTCATCCCCACCCGGGACCCCTCCCCTTGATTCTAACAAAATGCAGTCAGAGCTGGAGTCGCGGGGGTGAAGCATGACACACTGCTTTCTCTGCACAATGTGAATTCATCACAGCAGCTGGTTGTGGGCTTTTGTGTTGCCTGGTGTGATGGGAGTTTCTTTCCTCCCATCTGGTTCTGAGCAGCCCTGTGGCGCGGCCCTGGCTGTGCTTGGCACACAGACCTTGGTCCTCACGGATGGGCGATGTGGATGCCACAGAGGTGGTGATCAAGTGACGTGTATGGGCCTTGGGGAACCACAGTGGGTGGGGGGTGGGACGAGCGTGACTCTTGCGACCCATCCCTTTCTCAAGGCTATGCTTGTAGAACGGCTGTTGGCGCTGGTGATTGCCGAGGAAGTGTGTAGTGTTAGGAGATGTGTGACGTCAGGCCGAGGGGACCGGTGTGCCCTGGCCACTCTGGACAGGTGGTGGGTGGAGGATGACCTCGTGCCCCAGCCCCTGCCCTCTGAGCTGGACAGAGGGGACTCGTTTCTTAGGGCGCCTGGGACAGAGACTGACCCCGTCAGAGCTCGACGGTGTCGCTGTAGTGCCCGGGTCTTGCGTGGGGGACGGATGCCTGTCTTGCCGGCCGAGTTCCTGTGCTTTTGCCCAGCGACTAGTTCTGTTTCTGGCAGGTGGTCCTGGTTCTGGTGTCCTGGGCTGTTTGCCTGCAGGTGCTGCTGTTCCTGTCTGACTGGACGTCCCGAGCTGTGTCCTGTACTCGCAATCTGGTCTGGGTGGGGGTGACGGTTTTCAAATGCGCAGTTGAAATTTTTTTACCGCGGTAACAAACTGTTGGCCATCATCTACTTTTTCCTTATATAAATTAGACCCTGAAGCAAGACTGGGAATCCGAGAGAGACTTGAGCTTAGAAAACCTACGCCGAGAATTATTGGAAAGGCACCGGTCAGAACTGGAGAATTTACAAAACCAGTTTAAGAAAGAATTGGCAGAACAGAAGGCTGAGTTGGAGAAGGTTTTTCAAGACAAAAATCAGGCTGAATGTGAGTCTCTAATTAAAATGAGCAAGTTTGGAAGGGGACTGAGTTTTCCTGAGTCATCCCGGAAAAAATGCTGTGTGACTGGCTGGCAGGAGAGTCAGCCTTGGGGTCCTTCCTCGTTGGTCACAGGCATCTCAGGTTCCCTAAACTTTCCGAAACCTTCATTTCAGAGAAATCTTTTGCAAACAAACAAAATCTTTTGTTCTTCTACTAAATTGCTACCGAAAAAGTAGTTTGTGATTGTTCCCTTTCTGTTACACGGTGGGGCCCAGCGGTCAGTAGATGCTGTCTGCTGGCCTGCGTCTTCCCCTCCCTTCCTCCCCGAAGAGAGCAGGGTCCTGAGAACGGGGTCTGGAAGAGCCTGGGGGGCCCGCCGTGCCTGCAGCTGCCCCTGCTGAGGAGGAGGATGCTGTGCCGTCACAGGCTGAGTGACGTACCCGTCTCCAGTTTCCCTTCAGACTCAGGAGGCTCAGCACGAGGCGGCCCTGAGCAAGTTACGCGCGGACCTGCAGTTGGAACACTGCCAGTACGTGGAAGACCTGGAGCTGAAATTCAGAGAAAAGGAAAAGGAAAAGCAGCTTGAGGTAGAGGCCTTGTACGAGGGGGCTGGGGGAGATCTCGGATTGGGGTCCTTTCACGCTCTGTTATTGCCTAAAGCTTAAGCCCTAATATGTGTATGTTTGTGTTTATTTCTAAATCGGGGTATAGTTGATTTACAATATTTTGTACGTTTTAGGTGGACAACGTAGTGATGCACAATTTTTAAAGGTTGTATTTCACTATGAAGTATTGGCTAGACTCCCTGTGCCATACAGTGTATTCTTGTAGCTTATTTTATACACAGTAGTTTGTACCTCTTAATTTCCTCCTCCTAACTTGCCTCTCTCCCCACCCCTCTCCCCAGTGGTAACCACTAGTTTGTTCTTTACAACTGTGACTTTTTCTGTTTTGTGTACACATTCATTTGTTCTGTTTTTCAGATTCCACATATAAGTGATATCATACAGTATTTGTCTTTCTGTGACTTACTTCACTTAGTGTGGTAATCTCCAGGTCTATCCATGTTGCTGCAGATGGCAGCAATCCTTTTTTATGGCTGAATCGTGTTCCATTGTGTATATGCACCATGTCTTCTTTATCCATTCATCAGTCAGTGGATGCTTAGCTTGCTTCCTGTCTTGGCAATTGTAAATAGTGCTGCTCCGAGCATTGGGAGCGTGTATCTTTGTGAATTAGTGTTTTCTTTTTTTCAGATATATACCCAGGAGTGGGGTTGCTGGGTCATATGGTAGTTGCATTTTTAGTTTTTGAGGGACCTCCATACTTTAAACCCCCCTTTAAAGAGACTCGAAGTATTTGGTGGAGCTGGTAGGGAGCCATGTCAGGATATAGAGTCTGTGACTTTGACTTAATGATGGTGTTCAGTCCTACACCTGGAGAACTCGTGCCCTTGACGAGTGCCCCTGGGATGTCTACAGGCTCCAGCCATTAGGGGTGCAAGGGCACATGCTCTGACCTTGACTCAATAAACAAGAAGTTAGCAAGAAACGTTTTTGTGGCTCACGTATTCAGAACTCTTTTCCGTTGGAACTTTACATACCGAAATATGGGTGATGTGGCCAGATCTCACTCAGGACCTGAAGGGCCTTTATCACCAAGACCAAGAGCCAGGCAATGCCCCAAGCACCGCTTCGAGGAATTAGGAAGGAAATAACTGGAAGGCGGAGCTAGCCGAGGCCCGTGTGTGGGTCTGCAGGGAGAGGAGAGTCGCGGGGCCCGGGAGGAGCCGCATCTGCGCCCCTCGCGCCTGCTCCTCCCCGCTCTCCCTCAGACACGGGCCAGCCTGGCCGGGCAGGACCAGGGCCAGGCGGGGCCCTGCGGCTGTCCCTCTTCCAGGGAGAGAGGCGGCCGGAGGTCACCTTCTGCCCTGTGCCCTGGGTGAGGAGAGGCCCGTTCCACAAGGCAGCAGAGCAGCCGCAGGCCAGCACCGCCCTCGCCCCCCCCGGAAGCGCTCGGCCCTGTGCTTGTGATTTGGGGTGCTGGGTGGCCACCCTGACCCAGGCCCCGGGAGGGCAGGTGGAGCCACTCTCAGCTCCGGCGGTGCAGGGCCGGCTGGCACTCGGCACACGCTTGGTGTGCAAGCTCTGTTCATCCCTGAAAGAGTCGCTTCCCAGGAAGGTTGACCAGGGAACGTGGAGAAAACCACACAGGCCACACGAGGGTGAGGGAGCCTGTGGTCACAGATGGAGGGGGCCCATCCACCCTCCCTGACAAAGTAGGGGGACAGGTCTCTGCTGGGAACGAGGCCGAGGCCTGGGAGGTGTCCACATGAGAGGCCGCGGTGGCCGCGGGTTCCTCTGGTCCGCTCTCGGGGCCGCCTGGAGGTGGGTGGGCTTGAGCTGAGATTGCGCGTGTTCACCTGGTGCCCATCGGGTGCTGCACGAGTATCACTGGCACTGCCTCGGGCCCGGGTCTTGGTCGGGCTCCCACCCCATCGCCTTCTCTTCCAGTTGAAGAGCCTGTGCGCCTCGTACACGGAGCTGCAGGCCCAGTCACAGGACGAGATCCGGCGCCCGGGGGCCCAGCTGGAGTCTGCAAGGTCCAGGAGGCAGGAGCCGAGTGGTGAGGAGCCTCGCGTTCAGAATCCAGGTTCCCAGCGGCTAGGGCTGAGCTCCCACTGCTGAAGCCCCGAGCTAGTACCTAACGGTTTTGCAGGCCCAAGAAGGTGGCTTAGTAAACCTCTGTGAATTTTGAAGGCTGCGGCTCATGGTGCAGAGCTGCTGGTGGCAGCCTTGGCTTCCTCGTGGGGGCGTTGGTGAGCGATGACTCTGGCAGCCTGTGTCCTTGTGTGGACACGCACCGTTCACGTGTGCGACTGGGCTCACGCTGGGGCATGGTTGAGTGCCGTCGAAACACAGTTCTCAGTGGGCATTCGGGTCGTGGCTGTATACCGCCTCCTGTGTCCCGTGAGCTCACCTGTGTCAGGTGTTGTCAGGCTTCTGGGGCCCTGAGCTCTGGTTTGGGAGGTGATGTTTACTAAGGGCAGCTCACCTGGGTCTCCCCCTCACAAGACCCCAAGTCAGAGGGGTCTCTGCTCGCCGGTGGCACCTTCAGAGGGAGGAGGTCGCAAGACACGGGGCAGAGAGACGTGGGCTTGTCTCTCCAGACAGGCCTGGAACTGTAGGGTCTGCCCTTTTGCGTACACGTTACTGAGGAGCAAAGAACAGAGTTACGAGAAGGGACCCGCAGTAACACCTGACGGTCTGGGTGGGTGGATAGGCCTCCCGTCCCCACCCCAGCCAGGCTCCGGGCAGCCGCAGGTGGAGCTGGCGGACTGACCTGTGGGTGGGCTTCATGCGTGCTCTCACACATGGTTTCAGCTTGTGCGCCTTCCACTGCACCCTCCCCCGTGCGTTTAAGGACCCTCATGGGGAACGTTGATTTGGGATAGTGACCTGTTTCCGTCCCTGTTACTTGAAAGCTAATAACTATCTCTGGTGGATTGGCTGGCAGCACCCTCTGGATCAGAACCGTGAGGCTGACAGTTCTCTTACGGTCTGCATTACTGTTCTGTTGCCGTTAACAAAATACCACCAACGCAGCAGCCTGAAACCACCCAGGGTCACCCACAGCCGAAGACCAGACGTTGGGCTGGGCCTTGGCCCGGCTCCCTAGGTCGGCAGGGTCCCGTCCCTGTGCTTGTAGGACCGAGGTCCCATTTCCTTGCTGGCTGTCGGCCCAGGGGCTGCCCCCGTTCCTCGCCACGTGGCCCTCTCGTCTTCAGGGCCCCCGCAACACGTGGAGCGCTTCTCACACTTCCAATCCGCCTGACTTCTGTGCCGGCCTGAGAAAGCTCTCTGCCCTCAGGGCTCTGGGGTTTACTGAGGCCGCCTGGGTGGTCTCCCTGTTTGAGGCCCCCTGTGCCACATAGCATAAGCCCTGGAGGGTCCATTCACGGGTTCTGGGATGGGGGGACCTTTTACAGTTCTGCCCCCAGCACCACACTGCAGGCTCTTAACTAGCTTTGATTTCCCCTAAGTGTTTCATTTTGAGATGATGGCTTACTTTCATCCTGTAAAGAGTTACCCAAGCAGCTCCTGGCCCAAGCGTCTCACGTGGAGGGGCTAGAACACCTGACACGGGCCTTAGAGCAGCAGCAGCAGGAGAGAACCAGGCATGAGGCTCAACTGGAACAGCTGAGAATCTCTTCTGAAGAGAAGTTGAGGGAGGCTGAGAGGGGCCAGCAGGAGGACCTGACCCTGTTACAGCAGCAGCTGCAGGGCGGGAAGGACAACTCCCCGACGGAGGCTGTGGCAATCAGGTAAAGCAGCGCAGGAGAACACGTTTATGATTGGGTCTCGGCAAGATGACATTAAAGCTGGGCGCCGGTCTGACCCGCGCACAGGCTGCGGACGGCGTGGTGCTGTCGGGGTGGGTGGGCGCCAGCCCTGCTGCGCCCCCCCTGCCGGCGGTCATCCTGTCCTTGGCACAGAAGTGGGATCCCAGGGACAGCGGAGTTTGGTGGAGGGGCACCCGTGTCGGGTCGTTACAGCACAGTTTCTCAACTCATCCAGTGCCCGTTCAGAAGAGACGCCTGAAGGAGGAGGAAGAGACCGTCTTGATCAACTCGACCTTCAGCCGGAGCAGCACGAGGTGATGGGACACCGTTGTTTTGTTTTGAGGTCTAGCTGCCACAGGACATTATGACATGATGACTGGATGCCTGGGTGTGCTGTGAAGGGTCAGTCCGGGTAACGCCCACCACCACACAGAGGTAGAGTTTTTTCCTCGCGCTGAGAACTTTTAAGATCCACTCTCTTAGCAGCCTGTAGAGACACAATACAGCATTGTTAACTGTAGTCCTCTGCTCTACACGACACCCCAGGACTTTTTATCCTCAAGCTAGAAGTGTGCATCTTTTGAGCCCTTCATCCATTTTGCCCACAGCCCCTCTCCCACCTCTGGCAACCACCAGTCTGTTTTCCTTGAGGTGGGTTTTTTAGATTCCACATAGAAGTGAGATCAGACAGTATTTGTCTTTCTCAATCTGACTTATTTCACTTAGCATAACACCCTCAAGTAGCAAGATTTCCTTCTTTTTTATGGCCGAGTACCGTTTCCGTTGTGTGTATGTACGTACGTGTGTATGTGCCACATTTTCTTTATCCATTCATCTGTTGGTGGACATTTAGGTTGCTTCCATATCTTGACTGTTGTAAATAGGGGCTGCTGTGAACGTTGGGGTGCGTGTGTCTTTTCCAATTAGTGTTTTTGTTTTCTTTGGTTAAATACCCAGGAGTGGAATTGCTGGATTATATGGTAGTTCTTTTTTTTTAACATCTTTATTGGAGTATAATTGCTTTACAATGCTCTGTTACTTTCTGCTGTGTAACAAAGTGAATCAGCTATTATGTATATGTATATATTCTCATATCCCCTCCCTCTTGCGTCTCCCTCCCACCTTCCTTATCCTTCTCCTCTAGGTGGTCACAAAGCACAGAGCTGGTCTCCCTGTGCTATGCTGCTGCTTCCCACTAGCTATTTTACGTTTGGTAGTGTATATATGTCAATGCGACCCTCTCACTTTGTCCCAGCTTACCCTTCCCCCTCTCCATGTCCTCAAGTGCATTCTCTAGTAGGTCTGTGTCTTTATTCCTGTCCTGCCCCTAGGTTCTTCAGAACCATTTTTTTTTTTTGACTCCATACGTATGTGTTAGCATATGGTATTTGTTTTTCTGACTTCACTCTGTATGACAGTCTCTAGGTCCACCCACCTCTCTGCAAGTAACTCGATTTCGTTTGTTTTTATGGCTGAGTAATATTCCATTGTATATATGTGCCACATCTTCTTTATCCGTTCATCTGTCAATGGACACTTAGGTTGCTTCCACATCCTGGCTATTGTAAATCGTGCTGCAGTGAACATTGTGGTACATGACTCTTTTCGAATTATGGTTTTCTCAGGGTATATGCCCAGTAGTGGGATTGCTGGGTCATATGGTAGTTCTATTTTTAGTTTTTTAAGGAGCCTCCATACTGTTCTCCATAGTGGCTCTATCAGTTTACAGTCCCACCAACAGTGCAGGAGGGTTCCTTTCTCTCCATACCCTCTCCAGCATTTTTTGATGATGTTCTATTTTTAATTTTTTGAGGAACCTCCATACTGTTCTCCATAGCGGCTGTACCAGTTTACTTTCCCACCAACAGTGCACGAGGGTTCCCTTCTCTCCACATCCTAGCCAACCTTTGTTATTTGTTGGTTTCTTAATAATAGCTATTCTGACAGGTGTGAGGGGGTATCTCTTGGTTTTGATTTGCATTTCTCTGAGGATTAGTGATGTTAAGCATCTTTTCATGTGTCTGTTGGCCATCTGTGTGTCTTCTTTGGAAAAATATCTGTTCCGGTCTTCTGCCTGTTTTTTATTTAATCAGGTGGTTTTTTTTTTTTTTTTTTTTTTTTTTGCTGTTGAGGTATATGAGCGTCTCCATAAACATTGAGAAAGGTTGTGTTTCATTAATCTTTAGTTGGGAACTGGACTGTCTTTATGTTATCAAATCTGAATTTCCGTCCTTTTCACAAAAGCTTCCTTCTGTGACACTGACAAGCAGAGGGAGGCTTGCTTTTGTGTCTCTGGTGACTCCACAGGCTGCATTGTGTCTGCTTGTTTAAAACAACAACCCAAGGTTCAAGGCATGACTTGGAGGCGGGTGGCTGGCAGGTCAGGTCCTGCCTGCATCCCATGCAGGCACCGTCACACTGCCGCTCTCTACGAGCTCCCCAACCGCCTGCGTCGTGTGTGTTGATGACCGGAGAGTGAAGCGCTGGGGTGAGTGCGTGCTGGGCATCTTTTTATTGGCCTTTACATTTCTCTTCATTGAACGGCCTCCATGCCATTTGTTTCTGGCATCTCTAACCTTTGTGGGCGGCAGTGTTCACACGGCTCTCTGTGACAGTGGAAGCCTTCTGCGCCTGTTCTGATGCAGAGCTCCGAGGAGCCAGTGGCTCCCCTGTCCTCCTGCCCCCGGCGCTGGCGGTGGAGGTGCCGTGCCGTCAGCGTGGCTGGGCCCCCGGCCGCGCTCTAGGGAGTCCTGAGATGGCAGCTTGTGTCCATTTTTCACACCAGGAACAGGCAGGGCCTTGACTCTGTCTCCACTTCTGGGAAGTCCTGAGCGGCCGTTCAGCGTGTTCGGACAGCTGTTCCTCCATGTGGTTTGTTCTCTCTCTGATACTCCCGCGAGCTTCACGCTGCACCTCCAGGCTGGAACCACCAGTTTCCTTCAATTCTCATTTCTCTTTTTATGTTGCTTTAGGCTTTTTTGGGGGGGTGGGAGATTTTTTTCTCCCCTCTCCTCTAACTCTGCAGTTGGCTTTCTTATTTCCCTTGTCCTTGTTAATTTCTGGGGCTTTGCCTTCTTGTTCTGTGTTCTTTCCTGTGTCCTCTGCTCAGCGTCAGGGACGGGGTGTCTTTGGTCTCCTCCCCGAAGGCGGCCGTTGGTGTTAAGAGGCCTCTCGAGGCTCCGTGTAGCTCCTGCCGCGTCTCCGTGCGTCTGCGTCTCTGTGTTCTGTGGGGCGTCTGTGGTCCATGCATTGGTTGGTGACCTGAGGCTCTGCCGTCACGAAGCGTGAGGCACCATGGGGTCTTGGGGGGCTGTCTGACCAGGCAGGCTCCACCTGGGGGGTGGCCTCCCCTCCTGGGGCCATTGGTCTCTATCAGCCTCCTGCTGGGGTCCCTGAGGAGAGGGGCACAGTGGGGTCCCCATGCCAGTCTCCCTGATCCACAGCCCCCGGGGGTCGTGCAGTCACCTCTGTGCCCCCTGTACCCGCTTCCCAGCCTCCCGGGTGTCTGGGCAGCGCTCAAGCGGCTCCCTGTTCAACCCCTGTGAGCATCCGTGATTCCCGTCTTCCAGCAGTTGGTCACCTTTGGCTTACTGATTATCTCTTTC